>NC_070602.1:102667519-102992769 GCF_027172205.1 Podarcis raffonei | reverse complement strand
CTACAAGCCCTGGGTGGAGATACCAGGAACTGAATCTGGGGCCTTCTGTTATGGGCACCATAATATGTGGGCGCCATAATACAGGTGCATCTTCTACTTCCCAGCAGCCCATATCAAAGGAAGCAGGAAGATGCTGCTGTCAGGCTGATTGACTGCTGAGAGGCATGTATTGTTTCAGTAAGTATGAATTTGGTAGATCTGCCTTTAAATGTGAACTGAATGGAATTTCTTATTCATCTCTAGTTTCAGGGGGGGGGGAATACTGGTCAGACATCTGTACATTTATGGCTTGCTTTGCAGCATGCTTGAAGCTTCTCCTCCTTTCATTTTATTCATATTTTTGGGCCCTTGGTGTGCTGGAAATAAGTAGGAAGCACAAAAGCAGCCAGTGAAGAAATATTTTTGTCAAAGAAATGCTGCTTTCATGTATTTCACATCCCCTCCTAAAAATATGCTGATTTATCCCTTCAGCACTGCATATTTTCCTCACACATAATGCCTTTTGCTTGCCAAATCCACTTGTGTAAACAAAGTAGAAGCCCACTGGAGCATGGATTGCTCCCAAACTTACCTTCTTTATTTAACCACCTATGAGAACCATAAATCTTAGCTCATAAAAACCTTAGGCATCATCATCATTTTGCTGCCCTTATGTAAGAACTATGATTTCATTTGTCATTCTACGAATACATGATTCTTAGGCCTTGACATGTATATCTGAGCATCGTATGATTTCAATATGATATTCTAAGACCACGTTGACCGATACTGTCAAAGCTGTTTCTTTTTATAAGTGCTTTTTCATCCTTCCCTGAAATGTCGCACTGTAAGCTCTTTTAAATTATGTTTTTAAAACCACATCTCAATTGACAAAAATGGGGAACAAATAATTAATAACACGGGCAAGAGGGAGAAAATTTCTGCCTTTTTAATAGGAAAGGGATAAAATCTCCATTAGCACAACACTGCAGGTTTTTTTCTATATATATTTAGCTCCTATTTGTTATAAAAAAGATCAATCAAGTAAGAATGATAGCGAGAAAATATATTTGTCTGGGAAATCAATTACCCACTTTGTCTAGATATCTGTGTGCTTCAGCTTGCTATTGAGATGAGCTCTCTGAGCCCCTCTAACAAAAATCAGTATTAATTTTTTTAAAATGTACGTAAAATTGCCTCCTACCCCAAAAAACTTGTTCAGATTTGAAGATTATTATTATTGCTGTTTTCAGTGATTGATTTTGTGGTTGCTTAATGAATGAGTGTATATTGCATTGTGCATTTTTTACATGAAAGTGATTAGTGGTTGTCCGCCCCCCCCCGCCGTAAAGTGAATAGAACAGAGTATGCCTACTATTTCAAATTATGTTGCTTCTGTAAGCTGAGCAGCTTTGGCAAAGACTCTCCTCCCTGGAAGAGAGGGGAGTGGTTGTGGGCGGGAGCCCGAGCTCCGCCCCTGGCCAGGGGCCTTAGCCCCCGCCCCTCCTCACCTGGCTGGCGCCCATGCCCACCGGAGGCAGCCAACCAGGTGTCTCCGGGGGCGTGTTTAGCAGCTTAATGCTGCGGCTCCAGCTCCGCCTCCTCCTCAGTCGTCGTCGTCCCGCAGCGAGTCACCCACCCTCCACTCCCATTTAGCTCAGGGTCTAGGTTTTTTGGCCTTGCTATGGACCTTAGGTTGGTCGCCCCGGTTGTCTGGGGGGCCTGGTAGGAATTTTTCCATTTGGCATTAGGCTTTTTGGTTTTTTCGCCTACCTCGTAGCAATCGTCACAACTTTTGTGGTATTGGTGGGTAGGTTAGGCATTGGATTCATGTGTGTCAAGGGCTAGGTGTGGCCATCGCCTATGCTATCTACCGTGGGTTATTCCGCTAAAAGAATCTGGCGGTCGTGTATTCCGTCCGATGCCTGCTTGGCGAGAGGCCATGGCACGACCCTCGGTGACATCAGGGGGTGAGCCTATAGTTGGATTAGCATCAACAGGCTCCACCTACTGTTGAATAAACCCACCTCCTATAGTCATCCAATGCCTAAGCCAATACCTTTTCACTGCTGTAATCAATAAAGTTGTGGCCTTTTCTTGCCCATTAACCTTATATCACGTGTCCTTGTGTGTTTATTTCACATAGCGGGGGTCGGGCCCTCGATCCATAAATGCCATGCTCAGGGATCACCAAAGTTTTTGCACCTGTTGCCTCATCTGGAATCATCTGGAACTTTGAGACAGCGTCATGGGCACCCCACTCTTGTTGCTTCTCTTCAACCCCCTTCCCTGTGTTATGCCCTCTGATATAGACAGAAAGAGAGGGGGGAGAACCATGTTCTATCTTTGCTTTCCCTTATCCAATGATAGAGCTGGCCCTGGGAGGTTTGTTAGAGGTGCAAAAGAGAAAATGTCAGTGCACCTCTTCCCTTCTACAGCCACTCTGTCGCACCAACAATTCATGTCAACAGTCCACTTTGGTTTATACTTTTAGAGTCTTTCGATGAAGAAAAAGCATAGGTTTTTATGTGCCTTTAATAAGCTAGAGAAATGCAATACAAGGCAAAGCTCTTCATTTAAGGGCTGGGAATGTATTTTTTAGATACTAGATATCGAAAGATTCACTGCCTTTGTTTCATTCCTCAGCAGATACATGAGTTTATCATAAAGTGGTCTCTAAGTAAAATAAACACTAATAGTCAAGTTACTTCAAAAAATCATGATGTTGGCTTTGGCACTTCATCTCCTCCATTTCTCCAATATCTGTAGCTCTGTAATAGAGCGCACCTGGCTCTTTTTGTCTGGGTCCGCTGCTGAAATCTTTAGAGAAATATGTGAACTGCCTATTTTAAGATTAATGGCACTGAAGTCAATCTTTAGGCTTTTGGGCCGAAGTTCAAAAATCTATGACTATAAAAGGTTTGTGATTTACAGGCCATTTCATAGACTGAAGTGATTAATTGCTTGATTTACTTGTTGTTCCTCTTTTTACAGTGGAAACCCACATATTAAGATTTAAGGAGCAGACGGAGAAAACAGTTATTTAAAGTGAATTGACTTGATTGCAGTGTAGAAAAAACAACAACCCTGAAATGCTAGTGATGAAGTACTTGCTTGTAGTAATCTCTCCCTCCTTCCCTCTCTCTTACTCTTTCTGATGACTTCTAAATGCTCAGTGACAAATGACGTACAAATATTCAGAGTAACGGGAGGTTTATCTGTGGGATTCTGCAAAGCAGGCTACTAGCCCAGTACCATACCATGGGTTGCCAGTGTCCAGGGCCATGAGGAAAGATGGGTGGGTGAGAAACAGATGGATGTATGCATGCCCATTCAACTGCCTAACAGCATCCACATCACCCATCAGATCGCAGCCACAGAGATAAGAAGAGTCATTCTGTTGTCTGGAGAGGTCACTTCCTGGTTCGCATGGAGAAGCCATTTTCAATGGAGCCCAGCAACAGAAGTGCACAGCTGTATTGAGGCATCACCGGATGTTGGAATTTTGCACCCCTAAAAATGTTGCGCTCAGGGCAACTGTGCTCCACTGTGCCAACCACATATTGGATTTGTGTGTAGTGGTGATAGGGGATTCCCTACTGAGGGGAACAGAAGCAGTGATCTGTGGGCCTGACAAGATGTCTCGGGAAGTGTGCTGTCTCCCCGGGGCTAAGATCCAAGATGTAACTGAACGACTGCAAGGAATCATAAAACCCACTGACAAATACCCCTTCCTCTTGGTTCATGTGGGAACCAATGACACTGCAAGCAATAGCCTCCAGAAGATCAAAAGAGATTACGAGGCTCTGGGCAGGAAATTGAAGCAATTAAATGCACAAATTGTCATCTCATCTGTCCTCCCAGTTGAACGACGTGGCCCAGGGAGAGAGGGAAAAATAGTGGAAGTGAACAACTGGCTTCGCAAATGGTGTAAACAGGAACGGTTTGGATTCTTAGATCACGGAATGCAGTTTCTTGAAGATGGACTTCTGGCAAGCGATGGGCTGCACCTCACAACGGTTGGTAGGAATGTTTTTGCAAAAAATCTCAGAAACCTCATCAGGAGGGCTTTAAACTGACTAATGTGGGGGAGGGAGACAGTGCTCCTGAAGGTAGGAGTCTATCAATTGATGAAGATGATCATCCAAATGTCATAGACCGAATGGAGCAAACAGCACGCAGACCTAGTGGTGGGAGGAAAAAATCCTTAAATAAGAGACACGGGGGAATGATTAATGGACTTCAATGTCTGTACACTAATGCGCAAAGTATGGGAAATAAACAAGATGAGCTTGAGCTCTTGGTACAGCAAACTAAATATGACATAATAGGCATCACTGAAACCTGGTGGGATAAGTCCCACGATTGGAATGTAATAATGGAGGGATACAACCTATTTCAGAGAAACAGACCAGACAAGAAAGGAGGAGGAGTGGCGTTATATGTCAGGGATGTGTATACCTGTGAAGAGATCCAAGATTTAGAACCTCAAAGCCAAAGTGAGAGCATTTGGGTCAAAATTAAGGGAGAGAAGAATAACAGTGACCTCATTGTGGGAGTCTACTATAGATCCCCAAGCCAAACGGAGGACATAGATGATGCCTTCCTGGAACAGATGGCCAAGCATGCAAAAGGAAGGGAGATAGTAGTAATGGGGGACTTCAATTACCCGGATATTTGTTGGATGTCAAACTCAGCCAAGAGCATAAGGTCAAACAGATTCCTCACTGGCCTTGCAGACAACTTCATTGTCCAGAAAGTGGGAGAAGCTACAAGAGGAACAGCCATTTTAGATCTGGTCCTAACCAATGTTGATGACCTGGTTAGTGGGGTAGAAGTGGAAGGATCATTAGGCGCGAGTGATCATGCTCTTCTGAAGTTTACTATACAGCGGAAAGGAGCAGCCAAGCATACTAGGACTCAATTTCTCGACTTTAAGAAAGCCGACTTCATAAAACTTAGGGAAGTGCTGGGTGAGATCCCATGGACAGTAATACTAAAAGGAAAGGGAGTTCATGATGGCTGGGAGTTTGTTAAGAGGGAGATAGTAAAAGCACAACTTCAGGCAATACCAATGAGACGGAAACATGGAAGGTGCCTAAAGAAGCCAGGGTGGCTATCTAAAGAACTTTTAACTGAGTTAAGATTAAAAAAGGATGTGTACAAAAAATGGAAAAGGGGGGAAACCACCAAAGAGGAATTCAAACAAATAGCCAGCATGTGTAGACACAAAGTCAGAAAAGCTAAAGCACAGAATGAACTCAGGCTTGCTAGAGAGGTTAAAAGCAACAAAAAAGGCTTTTATGGGTATGTTCGTAGCAAAAGGAAGAACAAAGAAACAGTGGGGTCACTCAGAGGAGAAGATGGTGAAATGCAAACAGGGGACACAGAAAGGGCTGAACTCCTCAATGCCTTCTTTGCCTCAGTCTTCTCCGATAAAGAAAACAATGCCCGACCTGAAGAATTTGGAGCAAATGATTCAGCAGAGGAAACACAGCCCAGAATAACTAAGGAGATAGTACAAGAATACTTGGCTAGTCTAGATGTATTCAAGTCTCCAGGGCCAGATGAACTGCATCCAAGAGTATTAAAAGAACTGGCAGATGTGATTTCAGAACCACTGGCAGTCATCTTTGAGAATTCCTGGAGAACAGGCGAAGTCCCGGCAGACTGGAGGAGGGCAAATGTTGTCCCTATTTTCAAAAAGGGGAAAAGAGAGGACCCAAATAATTACCGCCCAGTCAGTCTGACATCAATACCAGGGAAGATTCTGGAGCAGATCATTAAGCAAACAGTCTGTGAGCACCTGGAAAGGAATGCTGTGATCACCAATAGTCAGCATGGATTTCTGAAAAATAAGTCATGTCAGACTAACCTGATCTCGTTTTTTGACAGAATTACAAGCCTGGTAGATGAAGGGAACGCAGTGGATGTAGCCTACCTTGATTTCAGCAAGGCATTTGACAAGGTGCCCCATGATATTCTTGTAAAGAAGCTGGTAAAATGCGGTCTTGACTATGCTACCACTCAGTGGATTTGTAACTGGCTGACTGACCGAACCCAAAGGGTGCTCATCAATGGTTCCTCTTCATCCTGGAGAAGAGTGACTAGTGGGGTGCCACAGGGTTCTGTCTTGGGCCCGGTCTTATTCAACATCTTTATCAACGACTTGGATGATGGACTCAAGGGCATCCTGATCAAATTTGCAGATGACACCAAACTGGGAGGGG
The DNA here is from genome assembly GCF_027172205.1 of Podarcis raffonei. Lineage (NCBI taxonomy): Eukaryota > Metazoa > Chordata > Lepidosauria > Squamata > Lacertidae > Podarcis > Podarcis raffonei. The sequence continues at coordinate 102,986,560 of NC_070602.1, read as the reverse complement.
TGGCTAACACCCCAGAGGACAGGAACACACTTCAAAACGACCTTGACAGATTAGAGAACTGGGCCAAAACAAACAAGATGAATTTTAACAGGGAGAAATGTAAAGTATTGCACTTGGGCAAAAAAAATGAGAGGCACAAATACAAGATGGGGGACACCTGGCTTGAGAGCACTACATGTGAAAAGGATCTAGGAGTCTTGGTTGACCACAAACTTGACATGAGCCAACAGTGTGACGCGGCAGCTAAAAAAGCCAATGCAATTCTGGGCTGCATCAATAGGAGTATAGCATCTAGATCAAGGGAAGTAATAGTGCCACTGTATTCTGCTCTGGTCAGACCTCACCTGGAGTACTGTGTCCAGTTCTGGGCACCACAGTTCAAGAAGGACATTGACAAACTGGAACGTGTCCAGAGGAGGGCAACCAAAATGGTCAAAGGCCTGGAAACGATGCCTTATGAGGAACGGCTAAGGGAGCTGGGCATGTTTAGCCTGGAGAAGAGGAGGTTAAGGGGTGATATGATAGCCATGTTCAAATATATAAAAGGATGTCACATAGAGGAGGGAGAAAGGTTGTTTTCTGCTGCTCCAGAGAAGCGGACACGGAGCAATGGATCCAAACTACAAGAAAGAAGATTCCACCTAAACATTAGGAAGAACTTCCTGACAGTAAGAGCTGTTCGACAGTGGAATTTGCTGCCAAGGAGTGTGGTGGAGTCTCCTTCTTTGGAGGTCTTTAAGCAGAGGCTTGACAACCATATGTCAGGAGTGCTCTGATGGTGTTTCCTGCTTGGCAGGGGGTTGGACTCGATGGCCCTTGTGGTCTCTTCCAACTCTATGATTCTATGATTCTATGATTCTATGATTCTATGATCTAGCCCAAAAGTCACTTACAGTGCAGCTCCCCTCCCATATTGGTGGGGTAAAGAGGTGAATATCTTACTGTGGAGGAGACTACTTTGGCTTTTGGGGGAGAATTCCTGTGCTGCCTGAGCATGTTAAAAGGAGACTTGCTAATTTCACTTGAGCTGTCAAAAGCAGAGAAGTGAAACTGACAAAGGGGACGGATGTGGGAGCCCTCAGTATGTGGCTGAAAGGTGATGTCAATGTCTTGCTAATCTATTATGCATGTGGGTTTCAATCCCAGCCCCCTTGGCCCATTGGGGAGGGATCATAGCTCCATGGCAGAGCGCATTCTTTGCATGCAAAATATCCCAGGTTCATTCTCTGAATCTCCTGGGAGAGCTACAGGGGAAAAGGTTGATAAGTGGAAAACTCTGTGTTAGCCCTTTCAAGGTTCCCTGAAAGGACCCTTCTGTTCCTGCCTTTTTGCGTGTATGTGCTTAAAATCATTGTCCAGATGTCCCCCCCCCCATCCGTAGGGGAAAAGATATGGGTCCCTGTATAGTTCACACGTACCTTGTCCCAGATTTATGCCATCTGTTTAGCTTTCAGCATGTTGCTTGATGATAACCAGTGGATGAAATACATTTATGGTCTCGACATGGTGCTAAATCTTTAACCCACCCATAAGACAATAAATGAGTTTCATTGGTAATACATATTTTGCATAAGACTCTGAGTATGGAATGGGTTTGGTCCTGACCTTCTGAAAATCAGTTGGCCATCAAACCATAAGTGAACATAAGGCAACATGTTGCTTAGGTTTTGCAGTAATGGAATGGTCCACACCATCTAAAACCTTCAGGGTAAGCCAATCATATCAAGAGAATAGATGCCATGTTTAAAATGTTCGGATAAATGTTTGCTAAAATGGATAAATGTTTGCTGTTGCCAATTATGCTTCTGCAGACATTATCATTTAAAAGAATCGGTGGATTATCTCTGCCTTATTTCCAATCTCTTATTGTTACTCCTTGTTTTAAAAAAATGTATTGTGATATTTGTATCATATAATTAGAAGCATGATGTTAAATGATGCTAAGACCAACAATAATGCGCAGAAGCAGCATACGAAAACATGCTGAAATAACTGCTTACTTAGCAATGGCTTGCATTCTTTTGGTACAGGCATTCCACAGCTTTGGGACACTGCCTACAGTTTTCATTTCCCACAAATGAGGACTTTCCTGTCTAATTTGAATGTCATTAAAGACTCTCCTCCCTGAAAGAGAGGGGAGTGGTTGTGGGCGGGAGCCCGAGCACCGCCCAGCAGGGGGCGTCGCCCCCTGCCTCCAGCTCACCTGGCTGGCGCTCACGCCTCCCCCGATGGCCACCCAACCAGGTGCCGTGGAGGGGGCGTGTTCAGCAGCCTTTTGCTGCAGTGCCAGCCTCTCCCTGGCCTCATTCCTCTCCTCGTCCCGTCGTGAGTCACCCACCCTCCACTCCCTTTTAGTTAGGGCTTAGGTCATTGGCCTTGCTATGGACCTTAGGTTGGTCGCCCCGGTTGTCTGGGGGGCCTGGTAGGAATTTTTCCATTTGGCATTAGGCTTTTTGGTTTTTTCGCCTACCTCGTAGCAATCGTCACAACTTTTGTGGTATTGGTGGGTAGGTTAGGCATTGGAATAATGTGTTGTGTGTCGAAGTGCTAGGTGTGGCCATCGCCTATGCCTTCAATTTTTAGGGGTATTCCGTTAAAGGAATCTGGCGGTCGTGTATTCTGTCCGATGCCTGCTTGGCGGGAGGCCATGGCACGACCCTCGGTGGCAGCAGGGGTGAGCCTATAGTTGGATTAGCATCAACAGGCTCCACCTACTGGTGAATAAACCCACTTGTTTCGATCCAATGCCTAAGCCAATACCTTTTTCATTGCTGTAATCAATAAAGTTGTGGCCTTTTCTAGCCCATCAACCTTATATCACTTGTCCTTGTGTCTTCATTTCACTTCGCGGGGGTCGGGTCATCGAACCACAAGTATCCTGCTTCAGAACCACCATGTATCATACCAGTGACTTTCATTTTGCTTCCATTAAATTGCTACGGTTCACAGTTAGCTCCCTCTGACCCTTACCTAACTTTATGGAATAGTATCTGGTTGGTGATGGATATGCCACTTCTTACTAGAAAGAACGGCAAACAGAAAATACAAATGTCAAGCAAAAAGCACGGAAAATAGCAAATATAAGAACCATCATCAGGTGGCAACTGAATCCGGCAGATTTAGAAACAGATTTTGTGACATAAGTAATGCAGTGCAGATTGTATGCCTATGACTCCTTTCAAAGTCAATCATTTCGCAACTACTTGTGTCAGAGGTATATTTATAACTTGAAGAGCAGCATGTCCTTGCCTGAGCCGCACATTGATGACTGCTCACTACTTATCCATTAGCAACAAAAGTGTTGCGAAGTGATGGAGATGTCACCTTGAGTTTTGTAAAGGCACAAGGTGTTTGTGTTCTAAATCAAGCATTTGGGAAGGAGGCTAATAGAAAGAAAATTGAAATATGTTGAAAACAACTTGTTCAAGGAAATTAGAATAAAAAATCTCTACAATATTAAGTAATGTAGCGGAAGAAGCAACAAAGAGATCTTCTGTTTTGAGAGAGTCACTTAACTTTTCCTCATTGAATGTACTTTGTTGAGGGAACTACAGCAGGTACTCAAGATCCCCAGAACCAACGTAGGTTGGCATTCTAGACCAGTGAACTGCTTTCCCCCATATGTCAGATTTTTGAAAGAGAAATAATATTGCATTTAACACTAATACTCCCATTTTAAAACATATTCTCTTTGAAGGAAGTCCTATAGATGTTAATGGAATTGAGCGAACATGTTTAAGGTTGCAGCATTGTATTACTGTCAAGTTTAAGATTAATTTATAATTCGTATGTGAAAAATTCATTTCTTCTAGTAACTACATGGGCTAACTAATGTGGGGTTTGGGGGTGTGAATTATTGTTCTATGAGGAATTTGCATCCCATGCCCCTCTCGTCTGGTGCTATCAGTGATGCCTCCACCTCCAAATGCTTGCTTTTCATCAAAGTGCCTCATTGGAGCTGCTGTAAAGTTTGTTCACATATTTACTTTGGAGTCAAAAGCCTTCTATTGTGTTATGTACTGAGTTGAATAGGATCCAAACTGCAGCAGTCTGATTGGTCCTAGAACAATAGGATCCAAAAGGCAGCAGTCTGATTGGTCCTAGAACAATAGGATTCAGAATGCAGCAGTCCTAGAACAATGCAGCAGTATGATTGGTTGGCAGGAACTACCCAATCATGCTCCAGATAGAAGTGAATCCACACCTGATTGGCTTACAGTAGAATTCCGGAATTAGCCAATCATGTGCAGCCCATTGTGTAAATAATGTATATAAAGCAGACACTTTGAGGGGACTTTCATTCATTCCTCCTCACCACTATGAGCTGAATAAAGAGCATGAAATCACTTCGCGACTCTGAGTATATTTCACTGGCGACTAAGGTGGGATCCCGCTGAGCTGACTGCCACACACAGCACCGCAGCACCGCCACCTGCCGCACCGCTGCCTCGCACCGTGTATCCAGGCTTCAGCTCCGGGACACAAGGAGCTCAGAATGGCAACTGACAACAGCTTCTCGCCATTCAACCCAGCATCTGGAGACTGGGAAGCGTACGCCTCCCGTTTCACCTTCCTCCTAGAAGCCAAAGGGGTCACCGACGAAGAAGACGCCAAGAAGAGGGCGATATTCTTCAGCGTCTGCGGAGAGGAGACGTTTGAAATCGCCCGGGCCCTCCTTGCACCTGAAGACGTCGCTACTGTTCCATACAAAACAATAATGGAACAGCTGAAGGGGCACTTTTCGCCGCAGCCCTCAGTGGTGGCTCGTCGAAATGCCTTCTACGCAAAGCGGCAAGCCCCTGGGGAAACCATAACTGGGTTTGTGACCTCTCTCCGCCAAGCCGCCCGGTTCTGCAACTTCTCAGAGCTGGAGAACATGCTTCGTGACCGCCTCGTCGGTGGCCTGAAGGATGAGAAGCTGCAACGACGCCTCTACGCTAAGAAGGACCTAACGTTCCAGGTCGCTCTGGAGGAGGCCCTGGCAACGGAAGCTGCTGAGAGGTCGACGCAAGAGGCACGGCCGAGCCAGCTGTCCCAACCGAGGGTCCACCACGAAGACCTCACCGACGACTCAGGATCCGACAGGGAGGAGGTGCACCGAGTACAGCAGCGCACTCAAGCAGCCCACATACCACAGCTGCCTCGACGAGAAGGAGGGAACTGCGCAAGCTGTGGAGAAAGTCACGAGAGGAGGACCTGCCGTTTCCGCAACGCAGAGTGCAGGCAGTGCAGAAAATTGGGACACATCGCCCGGGTGTGTCGGGCTCGGCCCACCCGACGCCAGGCATCAGATGACCAATCCAAGAGCCCCAGGTCCCGGGGCCCAACGCACCAAGGCAACTCGACAGAGCTCACGGACTTCCAGGTATACCAGTTGCCCCACCCCAACGTAGAGAAAATTTATGTTGACGTACAGATAGAGGGGGCCCCATGCCGCATGGAGCTTGACACGGGTTCAACTCTATCCATAATCTCGGCAAGGACCTTAAGGAAACTGTGTCCTACTGGGGGTCCCAAACTCAGGCCGGCCCCATTCACCCTCCGGGACTTCCAAAAACGTAAGGTCCCCAAAATGGGGGTGGGGACCTTCAGGGTGCAATACCGAGGGCGGACGCGGCAACTGGACTTGCTTGTGGTCAAGGGCCCCTACATTAGCTTACTGGGATTGGCATGGTTTGGACCACTGGGGCTAGCCGTCACCGGGGTGAACCACACTAGCTTACAAGTGGACGTGGACGCCATATGCAAGGAATTTCCGGGGGTTTTCGATGGGAAATTGGGACAGTATACGGGCCCCCCCATTGCTCTACAGCTTGACCCCGCAGTACGACCGGTCAGGCTCAAGGCCCGCCGGGTTCCGTTCGCACTGAAACCCCGTATAGACGAGGAATTGGACCGGCTCGTGGAGCAAGGAGTGCTGGAGCCGGTGCCTAATGCCCCCTGGGAAACCCCAATCATCACGCCTGTCAAGCCTAATGGTTCAGTCCGCATCTGCGCAGACTACAAATGTACCATAAACAAGGCCCTCACGGCCCATGCATACCCAGTGCCAGTGGTCAGCCATGTTCTTGCCACCCTGGCTGGGTCGAAAATTTTTGGCAAGCTGGACTTGGCCCAAGCATATCAACAGCTGCCAGTAGATGAGGCCACAGCAGAGGCACAGACGATTGTGACGCACAGAGGAGCATTCAGGGTAAAGCGGCTGCAATTCTGTGTCAGCGTGGCACCAGGCATATTCCAGAATCTAATGGACTCTCTACTTAAAGGGATTCCTGGCGTCACCCCCTTCTTCGATGATGTGTTGATTGCCGGGCCCACACCCGAGGAATTTGAGGACCGCCTCCGCACCGTTCTGCACCGTTTCCAGACGGCGGGTCTCAAGGTGAAGCGGGAAAAATGTCTACTAGGAGTGCCTCAGGTGGACTTTCTGGGATTTATGGTGGACGCAGAAGGGGTCCACCCGACTGGGGACAAGGTACGGGCCATTTGTGATGCCCCAGCGCCCAAGAACAAGACTGAACTTCAGGCCTTCTTGGGACTATTGAACTTTTACCATTCCTTCCTTCCCCACAAGGCGGCGGTAGCAGAGCCCCTACACAGACTCCTGGACAAGCGGGCCCCTTGGGTGTGGGGCCAGCGCCAGGAGGCCGCATTCCAGGCAGTCAAGGACTTGCTTGTCTCAAACTCGGTCTTGGCACACTTCGACGAGAGGCTGCCGGTGGTGCTAGCATGAGATGCCTCGCCCTATGGAATTGGCGCTGTCCTGGGACACCAACTCCCGGATGGAAGAGAGGTACCGGTGGCATACTTTTCACAGACACTCAACGCAACCGAGCGGAACTACTCGCAAATCGACAAGAAGGGTCTGGCAATCGTGAAGGGAGTAAAAAAATTCCATGATTTCTTCTACGGGCGGCCCTTCACCGTGGTGACTGACCACAAGCCGTTGCTTGGCTTATTTGCCCCTGAAAAGCAGACCCCCCAAGTGCTGTCTCCTCGCGTCCTCAGGTGGTCAATTTTCCTTGCCAGCTACCAGTATGCCCTGATTCACTGTCCGGGGAAGGCGATGGGCCTTGCGGATGCCCTCAGCAGGCTACCACTACCGGAAACAGGCCCCGACCCAGCACCTGCACAAGAGGTTATGAGCCTGGAGCTGCTTCCCAACCGCCCCATTCAGGCACAAGAAGTTGCACACCATTCCAAGAAAGATAGGGTCATCTCCCGGGTCCTGGACTAGGTGTGGAGGGGATGGCCCAGCAGCAGCCCCGGGCCAGAATTCGCCGGCTACACAACCCGCAAACATGAACTGTCGGCCCACAAGGGGTGCCTGTTATGGGGAAGCAGGGTCGTTGTTCCCCAGCCCCTCCGCAAAAGGGTCCTCACAGCCCTACACGAGACACACCCAGGGGTAGTAAGAATGAAGGCCCTTGCCAGGAGTTATGTGTGGTGGCCGGGGATCGACGGAGAGATAGAGGCCTGGGTCAAACACTGCCAGGCCTGCCAAGAATCCCGCCCAGATCCCCCAAGGGCCCCAGTCCAGTCCTGGGAGTCCGCCCGAGCACCATGGTCACGCCTGCATGTGGACTTCGCTGGCCCCTTTCAGGGGAAAACATTCTTCATAGTGGTGGACTCCTACACCAAATGGCTGGAAGTCGCACTGGTACCGTCCACTTCTACGTCCGCAGCCATCCGGGTACTACGCAGGCTGTTTGCAACCCACGGGCTCCCTGACACTCTCGTCTCAGACAACGGGACTGCATTTACGTCAGGAGAATTCCAAACCTTCACAGCGCAGAACGCCATCCGCCACATCCGTTCGGCGCCATTCCATCCTGCCACCAATGGCCAAGCAGAACGCATGGTGCGGACCACCAAGGACACCCTTCGCCGCATGACGCAAGGGGATTGGGAGTACCGCCTTGCCACATTCCTTCTAGCACAGCACAGCACCCCCAGCTCAACGACTGGCCGGAGCCCCGCTGAACTACTAATGGGTCGGCGCCTTGCAATCAGATTGGATCGCCTTCACCCCGATAGAGCTCAGGATGAGGTAGTGGTGGGGGAAGGCAGGAACCCCCGGACCTTCGAGGCCCAGGACCCAGTGTACGCAAAGAATTTTGGGGCAGGCCCAGCATGGGTACCCGCCACAGTCACCAGGATCACTGGCCCCGTGTCGTACGAGGTGCTAACAGATGGGGGGCAATGCTGGCGCCGCCACTGCGACCAGATACGGCGACGATTCCCGGGAGAAAACCAGGAGGAGGAAAGGTCAGAGGAGTCCCAAGGGAACAGAGGGGCAGTGAGGCCCATAGAGCACGAGGGGCCAGCAGGAGAGGCAGAATCAGTAAATACAGAGAGGACCTGCGAGGCCGAAAGGACACCGGAACCAGAACCACGACTGAGCGAGCCGGTTGCGCCAGACCAAATAGCCCATCACAGCCAGCATCCTTGGAACACGAGCCAGAACCTGAACCCCGGACCAGGGAACACCCCAGGCCGCAACGCACACGTAGGCCGCCAGCGTACCTCGAGGACTATGAATGCAACCTCCCGGGCAGGACTGGAACTTAGAGGGGAGGGGTGTTATGTACTGAGTTGAATAGGATCCAAACTGCAGCAGTCTGATTGGTCCTAGAACAATAGGATCCAAAAGGCAGCAGTCTGATTGGTCCTAGAACAATAGGATTCAGAATGCAGCAGTCCTAGAACAATGCAGCAGTATGATTGGTTGGCAGGAACTACCCAATCATGCTCCAGATAGAAGTGAATCCACAACCTGATTGGCTTACAGTAGAATTCCGGAATTAGCCAATCATGTGCAGCCTATTGTGTAAATAATGTATATAAAGCAGACACTTTGAGGGGACTTTCATTCATTCCTCCTCACCACTATGAGCTGAATAAAGAGCATGAAATCACTTCGCGACTCTGAGTATATTTCATATTGGCTTTAGCAGACTTTTCAATATGATTGCAAAGTGCTAATTGTTATAGTATTGCATGATATCATTGCTGTCATCAATGAAAATTTGCTCTTCCATTCTACACACTTCTTGTTTATGCGGGCGGCTGCATTATTCAGTTACCCATGAGGCCCACTGACCTTTTTCATGCTCTTTGAAAGATAGCTATGTGCATTCAAAGGAAGCTTTATTATTTTATTTTAAGGAATAAATGCAGGGCACATTCCTTTAAGCCACGTTGGGAATGCTCAGGTCATTGATCCATAAGCAGTATTCTCTATAGATCGAGTATATTAGGCTTTGGTGGTGTATAGTAATTACACACCAAAATGTCAGAAGCTCTTTGGCGCTAAGTGTGAAATTGTTTCCCGGCCCCCGGCGGATATGTACATATGTGCTGAGTCTGAGTGTTTTCCAGAATGCTCCCGAGTCATGTTCCAAAGTGAGAAGAGTTCTACTGGTTCTAAACAAAAAAAGTTGAGCTGAAAAGTGAACAGATTTGAGGCGTGGCTCCCGCCATAGAGTTTCCTGCCAGCAAAAGCTGCCCTGAGAGAAACAAGAAGTGGTTGCTACCCCTACAATGGTGTCTCCAAGTTCAGCAGCCATATCCTGATGACTTTATTTGTTGACATTGTTTGCTGTGACTTTAAAAGAATTCTAATGTTTCTCATAAGGTGCCTTGTAAAAATTTGTATTTAGGGGAAGGGTCATTGCTCTGCTTTGCATACCAAAACCTGCAGGTTCAACTTGCAGCATCTCCAAGTTAAGCTAGGAAAGACACTGTCTGACAGTGCAGAGAGTGCTGATCATAATCTGCGCAACGGGGTGAGCTCCTGTCGCTCTGTCCCAGCTTATGCCAACCTAGCAGTTCAAAAGCATACCAGCGCAAGTGGATAAATAGGTACCACTGAGGCAGGAAGGTAAATGGCATTTCCATGCATTCTGGCACTCGTCATTCTTGCACCAGAAGTGGTTTAGTCATGCTGGCCACATGACCCAGAAAACCTGTCTGTGGACAAACGCTGGCTTGCTCCACCTGAAAGCGGAGATGAGGACTGCACCGCATAGTCGAATTCGACTAGACTTAACCATCTGGGGGTCCTTTACCTTTACCTTACCCAGCTAGATGGCCCAATGATCTGACTCCTTATAAGACAGCTTCCTACGTTCCTATCCCGAAAGGCAGGATATAAGTAATAGTAATAGCAAAATAAATTGAAATGTGGATGACGCTGACGACAGACTGATGCCAGTGTGGTTCTGTTGCACTGTTTTGATTTGTCCGCTTCTTAAGCGTGTTCTCAGCTGTTGCCTTTGTCAAATAGAACCCACATTCTCTCAAGCCACAGCACTATCCCTGTCTGCACAGCTTGGTTTACACCCTTATTACTATGCAGATTGGTAGACCCCTTCACTTAAAGCTGCCAAAGCAGTATACACAATTAAAACAGAATAAAACACAATCTTGGATCTACCCTTAGACCTGGGTTTTCAGGCGTCAGCTGTAACCAGGAGCATCTTTTTGAAATTAAGACTGGCTCAATAATCTTCTGGAACCTTTCAATCTGACTGCAGCAGTCCATTTTTTTAAAAAAATCACTCATTGACTGATTTTTGTAGCATGCTTTATGTGTGACTGCCTTTGAAGATTGTTTGGAAACTTCAGTTACTTTGGAATGGGCTTCTTATCAAGGTGAGATGCAATATGTTCCTGATACTATAGCACAGCCCATTTTGATGAACAGTTAAAAAGGAACAACAACAAAAAAGGCCCAAAACCCCCCCACAGAAAACTCTAAACATTACCCCAGTTTGTCTATAAGCATGTATAAGTATATGGTAATCCACTGACCAGGGCATGATTTGAGAGATTTTATCCTCATGGGAGAATAAAATCTGTTACTACACATGGGTCACAACACAACGTTTCACATTTATTACAGTTATCCCAATATTATAAATTTAGACTATCCTTAAGATTTCCCAAACCGCACTGGTGAAGCAGAAGGACCATATGCATTAGTGCACCATATAGTCTAAGAATGCACAGGGGCGTATGAAGGGGGGGCAGGTCGCCCCGGACACTGCCCTGGGGGGTTGGGTGACAAGATGGCCCACTGCCTCCCCCCAGCTGTAGAGCGGCAGAGGGTGTGCACGCAGTTAGTGTGGGCGCCACTCGCACCACGTCCACACGGCATCCATATGGGCTGCCGCGCATGTGCAGTCTGTATGGACGTTGCATGTGCAGCCTGTACGGACGTTGCACATGCATCACCAGGCGGTTCGCCCCGCCCCTCGGCGTCCCGCCCTGGGTGGCGGAGAGGGTTCCTCTGCCACTGAGAATGCGTGCTTGGCTTCTACAAATAAATCTGCTTTAATTGAACTCTTTTGCAACCTAATTTGATCCATTAATTCTTCAGCCAGGGCCATCTTCCATACCTGATCAAACCATCCAATAAGAGAGACATTTGTGGTGAACTTTAAGATTTTTTTTTTTTTTTTTTTTTTTACAATTTCCTGCCTAGAGCTGTGAAGAAGGACGCTAGTAACTCCCTGTTGTTCTAATTTGCTGCTGGAGCCCTCAGAGATGGAGCTGGACTTTTCACATATAAAGCAGTCATGGCTCACCTTCATAAATCAAGACATGATGCTGCCCAAGGCTGGATAGCATTGCCTGGCCCCGCTACAGATCGAGTGTTGCTAATTCCAAATGGCAGCTCCACTCTGCTGAAAGTGTGAAATGCAGGATTGCTTTAAGGTCAATGTTTATGGCAATGACTTCAAACCCATTAAAGATACAGTCAAAGGGCAATGTCTAGCCAAGGCAAAATCACACCTGCTCACCTGTGTGCACATATCTGGAAGTGTTTGATTACTGTTGCTTCTATCTAGTGAAAGGCCCCTCCTCCAACCATTTGAAGACTGACTTTGGCTGAAGCCTGTGGAAACATAACGCAAAGAAAACACTAAAGTTGATGTCATGGACTGGCTGGATGCAGAGAAGTAGTGGGAGGCAACAGCTGGGGAAACCAGCTGTTCAGAGTCCAGGGATTGGTGGTGGGACGACAATGAGTGGTCAGAGGGAGAAGAGGGAGAAGATTGGGAAGAAGCTGAAGAGGTTTAGTGAGCTGGGAGAGTCTGTGGCAGAGAGAAATCCAGAAGCAGAAGAGGAAGGAGGCCGAGAGGCTGAGATGAGCCAGGCTGGTGAAGAAGCCAGGGTGTCACTCCCTCCTGCTGTGACAAGCTCCCATCCTCCAATCATAATCATTTATTACTTATACCCCACCCATCTGGTTGGGCCTCCCCAGCCACTCTGGGCAACTATATGAACACCAATAAGTATTAGTAAAAACAAAAACAAAAAACCAATACATGAATATAGTCCCTGTTCAGGAATGGACCTGATTCTGTAAGGAGAATAATGTATTAAAACTCTACACTCTTTTGATCAGAGTCTCAGAACTCCAAACATGCCTAGAGGGGGAATGAGTACTGAGGCTGCATACACACTATACAGCTAAAGCATATCCCCTCCTCCCTGCAAAATATAATGGGAGCTGTAGTTTTCCTCAGCACCCACAAGAAACTACAGTTCCCAAAATTCTTTGCTTTCAAATGGTTTAAATCAGGCATAGGCAAACTTGGCCCTCCAGATGTTTTGGGACTACAACTCCCATCATCCCTAGCTAACAGGACCAGTGGTCAGGGATGATGGGAATTGTAGTCTCAAAACATCTGGAGGGCCAAGTTTGTCTATGCCTGGTTTAAAGCATGGTGTGTACGCAGCCTCTCATTTCATTTGCATTTGTTTTAACACTTTGCTCCTTTTTTTGCCTTATGACCCAAAATATTGACACTAATATCCTTATGTTCCCCACCGGTTGCTTCGAGGAAAGTGTGTAATAAAACTGACAGGAATGGTAGGGTAATTTAATGTACCTCACCGGTGTCCTGCTGAGCCTCCTAGCTTTCTGACCTAAAAATTCCACTGTCAGATTCCTCAGTGACATTTCATGATTGCCTACAATGGCACCCTGCCACTGCTCTGATCTCCTGCCAGAAATGTAAGCAACTGCCTTCTTATCTAGCTCAGCAACAGACTGGAAAGGTACAAGACCACTAACAGGAAATGCCTGATAATGTTTTTGCTGATAGATTGATATCATTGTGGTTCCACATTTGCCATGGCAACCGCAGGAGATACATATCTAACTTAGGTTGCTGGCATGCTGACACTCCGGTTTTTCTGCATTAAAAAAAGGGGGGTCTCACAGATTTTGGATTAAAAAAGGAAACAGCATTGTTGTTACTTGAGTATTACCCAAGAGCACTATGCAGCTTCACCAGAAACTGATAACAAGGAAACAGAAGTTTCTGCCAGTTCTTGACATGAAGAAAAAAATGTTTATTCTTATAAGACCTCCAGCAAATATTGATAAAAGATATGCTACTGGTCATAGGGATCTGTGACAGCCTTTAATTTTGAGTACTCCATCCAGTGTTCATGGATTACCACAGCATATTCACTAGGTTCAGACTCTCCATGAGGCCATGGACTTGGAAGAAATGGCACAGAAAGAGAGAGAATCACTCTCTGGGTTGATCCTCAATTACCCTGCTTTCCTTTTCTGTGTCAAGAACCCAGCTCATTACAGCTTTCCAGTTCTTCATGCTATTGGAACAAGTATGTTTCTGAATAGCAGTTGCTGAAAATGGCAGGAAGGGAGAGTGCTGTTGAGCTCAGCTCCTACTTGCGGGTGCAGGTGGTGCTGTGGTCTAAACCACGGAGCCTCTTGGGCTTGCTGATCAGAAGGTCGGTGGTTCAAATCCCCACGCCAGGGTGAGCTCCTGTTGCTCTGTTCTAGCTTCTGCCAACCTAGCAGTTCGAAAGCATGTCAGTGCAAGTAGATAAATAGGTACCACTGCGGTGGGAAGGTAAACGGCATTTCTGTGTGCTCTGGTTTCTGTCACGGTGTCTTGTTGCGCTGGAAGCAGTTTAGTAATGCTGGCCACATGACCTGGAAAGCTGCCTGTGGACAAACACCGACTCCCTCGGCCTGAAGTGAGATGAGCGCCACAACTCTATAGTCACCTTTGACTGGACTTAACCATATATTGTGTAATTGCAGAATTACACAATATATACACATAAGTAGATAATTTTGTTCGTCTCAAATATACACCCAGTTCAGGTAGCCCAACCCATTCAACTGCTGATTGCCGCCATCTTCAAGGCTAACCATAAAAATGTGATAGCTACCTTTGTGACATAGCCAGAACCCATGGTGCACTCTTGACCACCAGCTAAGAAAATGGCATTCAGTGGGGCTTGCTCCCAGTTAAGTGGCTATATGATTGCAGCCTAAGCTATAAAACAGGAATGGGAATCCTGTGGTGCTCCAGTTGTTGTTGGATTCTGACTCCCAGCATGGCCAATGGTCAGGGTTGATGGGACTTGTATTCCAGCAACATCTGTTGGATGACAGGCTCTCCACCCTTGCTAGACATTTGTTTGACTGTCCACAGTCGCAATCTTATACCCACTCAGCTGGGAACAAACCCTGTCGAGCTTACTTCTGCGTAGATAGGTATAGCACTGGACTCTTTAAAATATTGTTACTGGCTTCAGAGCACTTTTCTTTATTTGAATATAGCAAATGGCAATGCATGAAGACAACACTTTTGAAATACTGGTTTAGCAGGAAAGCAACAGAGAGATAGCTGAAGCTTCATCACATTTCAGTTTGCAGCAGGAAATCAAGAGCCAGAGGCTCCTTATCAAAAACCCATGCAATCTGGCTGAAATTCTCATTTTGGCTTCAGGAGGGTAGCAGCACTGAACAACAGAGGTCTGTTTCAGCTTTCGGGAAGTTACTATCGGAAATGGGAGCCAATGCAACCATTGTATTCCTGGCTTTAACATTTCTCTCTCTTTTTAAAAAGATATTTATTAAAGTTTTTAAAGTATAACAAAGAAGATAAAAAATAAAAAGAAACATACAAAATAAAAACAGTTAAAAACACATTAATTTTCATAACATATCTTCCTTACGCTTATTTCCCCAGACCTCCTCATACCTCCCTTTTTTGTATTCCAGTTCAGTTTGTTAGTTCAGCAAATCCTTACCATTAAACTTTAACCCATTTGTAAACCTTTTTTTTCATATCTCTTAAAGCATTACAGCTGGAAACCACTTATTTTCTATCCAACATCCTTCTAACATTCATTAATCTTACAATATTTCTGTAAATAGTCTTTAAATTTCTTCCAATCTTCTTTCACCGACTCTTCTCCCTGGTCTCGGATTCTGCCAGTCATTTCCGCCAATTCCATGTAGTCAATCACCTTCATCTGCCATTCTTCCAGAGTGGGTAAATCTGGTGTCTTCCCTGGCTTTAACATTTCTCACCCTTGGACAGCTATCTAATTCCTGAATTTTTCATACTAAAAGCAGATAAAAAGATGTTTTTTCTGGAAATCCAAGAGGGTTTGTTTTCTATAATGGGAAAGTGATCTGTCAAGTTGTATCTTTTTGTATTATTTTTTTTAAAAAAAGTTTGGAAGGAAAAGATTATACTAAAGGCCCATCAATCTGAGTTAGAAAAATAAAATGCTGACTTTTAACACTTATGTGTATGCTATCAGCCTGCAGAGTTTCCTGTGAAGAGGTGTTGACGGCTAAACCACTTTGGGAATTGAATCTCTGGGAGGGGAATTGGGGTGTCCTAACAACTCTTATCACCCTTAACAAACTACAGCTCCCAGAATTCTTTGGGGGGGGGAGAGCCAGGGCCAGATTTAGGTTTGATGAGTCCCTAAGCTACTGAAGGTAATGGGGCCCTTTATATATCCAGCTGTCCTCTGTCAACAACAAATTGTCACTTTTGTGTTTGTTGAATATATGCTATACGGTACAGTGGTACCTCGGGTTACATATGCTTCAGGTTACATACACTTCAAGTTAAAGACTCTGCTAACCCAGAAATAGTACCTCAGGTTAAGAACTTTGCTTCAGGATGAGAACAGAAATCGTGCTCTAGCAGCGCGGCGGCAGCAGGAGGCCCCAAAGTGGTGCTTCAGGTTAAGAACAGTTTCAGGTTAAGAACAGACCTCCAGAACGAATTAAGTACGTAACCCGAGGTACCACTGTAATTTATGGAGTTAATAGGTATCTAAAGCCATTTGCACATAACAAAAAATGTATTTTATCAATGTAATTGTTGAACTGAAATACAATTAAGAAGTATATTTTTTGGGGCCCCCCAAGAGAGTGGGGCCCTGAACTATAGCTTGTTTAGCTTACACATAAATCTGGCACTGGGGGAAGCCATGGCTGTTTAAAGTGGTATCATTAGTGCTTCAAATGTACAACATGCATGTGGCTTCAGTAGAACTGAGTAGATATGCAAAGGATTAAAAAGGACCATGGCCACTGCATTACATAATCCTGGGAGCAGAGAAGCCAATAGCAGTTGGCCCTAGCAAGGGCAATGGATAGAGGACTTACCGTTTAACCTTTCACTCTGAAAATAATTATGTTTTAAATTATTTTTAGAAAGAAACTAGTGAGGCTTCTTTTGCAGTAGCTTTAATATGTTGCAATGTGCCTTGAGGCCAATATGTCAGCCATAGGTGGGCTATATTTTTAAAAACAAATAAGGCAGAACTTCTATATTGCATTAGTTATTACGTAGCCCAGCTGAGATTCAGAGTACTCAAGGGAACAAAAGAAGACACAGCCACCTATTCTGACATGTTTTCCCCACACCTGCTGTCAGTTCAGTTTTTTAAATGCCAACATTAATAATTTTCAACAGAATCAGGAGGAAGGGAACTACTTGGTTTCTTCCATTACTAGAATTGCACTATCCATTGCTAGATTTTTTAAAAAAGGATCCTTGTTAGTATCCCACTGTGCGAATGAAGAGTATTTAGAAGCAGAAGGCCTGCAAAATATTAAGCCACAGGGCTTCTTGTAGTGACGTAGGGCTTTTTTTTTTTACACACAAGAGCGAGCCTGTTGGAACTTTCAGTGGAAATGCAGATGTCAGAAAGGTCACGGAGTCTGCTAGCAGAGACTTTCTTCTTGTTAAATTTGCAAAATGAAAGTGGGAAGGGTCATTGTATGGTCAAAAGTTAGAGGTACTTGTGAAGACAGTGGTGCAGGAGTGGGGAACACTTTGCCCTCCAGATGTTTCTGAACTACAAGTCCCAGAAGCCATAGCAAGCATGGTCAGTCACCAGGGATGATGAAAGCTGTAGTTCAGGAACATGTGGAGGTCTGCAGGTTACCCATACCTGCAGTACTGAGGGGGGAGCAGGATCACTCTCACTATGTTCAACTGGAGGTGCGCATAGGACCCCTGGGTTTTATTCAACTAGGTTCAACTCAAAGCAGACCCATAGAAATTAATGAACCTGTTAGTCATGCATTTTGACAACAATAGACGTTAATGCTAGTAGAGCTAGCATTGAATACCACCCCTTGACTCTGTTTTGCATGATTAGAAATTTTATATATGGTTGTAGGCAGGATCTCTCAGTTTTGTTTCTCTCCTTTTCTCATTCTTCTAATCTGAAATCCAGTGCTCCACATGAATATCTGTGATCCTCATGAATATCCTCATGAAAATTCATCAGCCTTTTAGTGTGAATTTCTCTCCGGAGAAAGACGGATGCCAACAATCTCCTAATAAACACATTTTATATGCAATTTTTATTAATGTACATAGTTTTTCAAGTTGTAATGCATTTGTGTGTGTTATTTTCACAAATATCTTCACTTTTATTTATTTCTAACATACCTCTGTATCTTAAATATATATTGCAACAGTTTACAACAATATCAAAACATAAATACAAACAATACAATCATAAAAGGTTAAAAACAAGTTAAAAGAAAAAGAAAAAAGAAACAAACATCAGGAGAACATTATGGGGAGCTGTACTCTTAATTGTCCGCATGGGCCTGGTAGAACAAGAAAGTTTTCAGCAAGTGTTTAAAAGCTGGTGTCAAAATCCACATTCCCCCTCAATGTAAACAATTGTTGAGTTGGAAAACTGAATTTCAAAATTCCAAAAATGTGAATATCAAAGGATAGCTGTGTTTCGGTCTGCCAATTGTTCAGGAAAGTGAAAATTTGATAGCTTCAACTGTAAACAAATTGCATACTGAATTGAATTTCTCTTCTGTCCATAGTTGTGTGTCTGTAGGCTTCCACGCACATAAGGAGCTTGGAGGCAAAATCAGAACGAGCTTATTTCAGTGCTGTACTCTCCCGGGAGCCAGGTGACTTGTGTGAGAGCACACCCTCTCAAAATGGGAGTCTTTTGGGACCACACTCTTGCTGGAGCTAAAAGCCGACTTCCCAAGATCCAATGAGAAGCCAGGATGGCTTCTGTTATTCCAGGATGTCCCGCTCAAAGCAGGACAGTTGAGTGGTATGACCTCTTCATATGTGCAGAGAAGGTGAGCACAGCTACACAGGCTGAACCACCATGCAAAAAGACAAAATCTATAAACTTTATGATTCTGAATTTGTACTTGGAAGTAGCAACAGAAACAGCTGCAATAGACATCATTCTAGCAGGGCCAAGTCATACCATAAGCTTCAAGTGGTGTTTCTTCTTTCAAATCCCACAGTATCAAGGGCCAATACCAACAAACATGTTCAAAACCCGAACAGCAAGAGTGTTGTGGATTAATACAACACCACGAGTGGAAGATCTGGCCCAAGTCATTAATGAGCCATGACACATATTTCTAGTTAATGAGGTGTGCAACCCAAAGTAGCTGTAAAATCAACTATTGGCTTAAGCTGAGATCTTGTGTACACAAAACATACCCCCAAAACAGAATGAAATAATAAAAGCCATAAAAGATTGAGCAATATATAATGCCTATGCAAATACATTCTCTTTTGTTTGTGATAAGAGTGTCAACATAAAACACTGACTTCCAACAGGCAGCATTCTTTTCATATTTTATGCCCTGCAAACGTGGGATTTGTTACATAGAAAGCTGGAAGGCTTTAGGGAATTTAAGGCTTTCTTTTCTGGACTTGATTCAATTACAACAGTGTTCTATCAACAATTAAATCATTAAGGGATGCTTATGGGTATGGTGTAAATGTCCACTTGTCTGCAAGATAGAGGATACTGATGTCCTTAAAATTAATTCAAAGTAGAGAGTCCATTTGCTTCTTCTTGAATCCCCATTTGTCACCTGTTAATATTGGAGCCTTCTGAGTTCTTCTTGAAATGATCAAAAACAGCTGTTTTCTGTGCTTGACATTTGGTCTGGTAAGCTTTAATTGACCGATTAATCTATAATGAACCAGATGAGTCTGATCATTTAGCTTCTGGCTACCTCCTCACTAGACTGGCCAAATGTCAGCAGAAAATTTAAAAAGTCATGCTGACAATATTGCCTTCTAGGGATGGGCCTAAGAAAGCACCCTGGTGCTGGGGGCAATTATTTCTGCTGCAGAACACGCCTCTTTTCTAAATATGTTTTTAGTTTCTATTAACGTTTTCTTACCGTCTGATCAACTATAAAGCCAACTGTAATGTATCTCAACACAGGTCTTGCAGAAAATCTACTGACAGTGGCAAGCAAAAATCTGGGGCTGAGGCACGGTGAGTGAGTTTCTGGAGTGAGTGAGTGAGTGAGTAGTACCCTCGCCCAACCATAGAGGAACAGTGAAGAAGAAGGTTCCTAGCTTGAAAGTATAGAGATGCTTTGTATACTGGTTGTTTCAGGTTCATTCTCTGGAATTTCCAATCATAGGATCAGGGAGTGGGTGGTAAGAGAATTCCTGCTCTGTGTGAGACCCTGGAGAAGGGTCTCACTCCAAGTGGAGTTAGAGATGGGTGAATCTGTCAATTTAGGTTTCTCTCAGGTTGTTGTTGTTGTTGTTGTTGTTGTTGTTGTTGTTGTTGTTACAACTAATTCTAAACCACAATCTTGAGACTTACACAAAAAATTATGTGTATTAATTTATTAAATTAATTAATTAGATTATCTTAATTCAATGAAGATAATTAAAAACAGTTTAAAAGCACTAAAACAACAAATAGATTCAAAACAATATTTAAACCAAAAGGTTCTCATTTCCCCAATTTAAGCTCACTTCCACAAATTCTCATGGAAATTCATCAGCGTCTTTACTGTGAATTTTTCCAAACAGACACATTTTAATGTGCATTTTTGACTAATGGACACATTTTTGCAAGTGATTTCCCCATATACAGTGCATTTTTGTCTGTTATTTCTGCTAATATATGCATTTCACACACACTTACCCCAATGTTTGTATTTTTTGTACACGTTGGTTGGCTGGGATGCCTGTGGTTTTGTTCATATTGATTCAAGAGGTGTGAACTGGGTAGTTTCTCATTAAAATGCAAGCAAAATACTGGGCAAGATGGACAAGCAGTCTGGCACAATGTAGGGCACTTCCCTATGTTCCTAAGAATGACACCGGTTGTTACTAAGGGCACTTTCGCCATTTCCCCCTTTTTATATTTTCATTTAAAATGTCCAAAAGACATTTGTTTTCCAATCTGACTTTGCCTGAGCCATCTTTTTGGGGTGGGGTCGACATAAAAAAACCCAAATAAATAGAGTTGTCTAAATGTATTACCTCATCATTTTGTCGTCTTTGTTTATTTTTTGTTCATTTTATTTTTCACATTACCAAATGTCTGTTGTGTATTTCTTCCCTTGCACGCTAAGTGGGAAATATGGGACAGTTGTTGTTGTTTAGTCCTTTAGTTGTGTCTGACTCTTCATGACCCCATGGACCAGAGCACGCCAGGCACTCCTGTCTTCCACTGCCTCCCGCAGTTTGGTCAGACTCATGTTTGTAGCTTCGAGAACACTGTCCAACCATCTCCTCCTCTGTCGTCCCCTTCTCCTTGTGCCCTCAATCTTTCCCAACATCAGGGTCTTTTCCAGGGAGTCTTCTCTTCTCATGAGGTGGCCAAAGCATTGGAGCCTAAGCTTCACGATCTGTCCTTCCAGTGAGCACTCAGGGCTGATTTCCTTTAGAATGGATGCGTTTGATCTTCTTGTAGTCCATGGGACTCTCAAGAGTCTCCTCCAGCACCATAATTCAAAAGCATCAATTCTTCGGTGATCAGCCTTCTTTATGGTCCAGCTCTCACTTCCATACATCACTACTGGGAAAACCATGGCTTTAACTATACAGACCTTTGTTGGCAAGGTGATGTCTCTGCTTTTTAAGATGCTGTCTAGGTTTGCCATCGCCTTTCTCCCAAGGAGCAGGCGTCTTTTAATTTCGTGACTGCTGTCACCATCTGCAGTGATCATGGAGCCCAAAAAAGTAAAATCTCTCACTGCCTCCATTTCTTCCCCTTCTATTTGCCAGGAGGTGATGGGCCCAGTGGCCATGATCTTCGTTTTTTTGATGTTGAGCTTCAGACCATATTTTGCGCTTTCCTCTTTCACCCTCATTAAAAGGTTCTTTAATTCCTCTTCAGTTTCTGCCATCAAGGTTGTGTCATCTGCATATCTGAGGTTGTTGATATTTCTTCCGGCGATCTTAATTCCGGGACAGGGATATGGGACAGGGAGAGAGATAAAACAAGCTGGAATGAATGGCCAAACACAGCAGGTTTTTTTGTCCAACTGGTTGCTTCCTGATATTAGGCCAAGGTCAGATATTTTACCCTCCATTTTCTGTCGCAATGCCACAGTCGTCAATGGAAGCTGGTGGGGTGAATTTTATACATATTTTTAAATGATGTCACTCATTTTACAAAGATTGACAAACTGGAGGCACAAAAGACCTTGTGCTGCAGTGCCTTTTCTGGTTCTCACCTTGCGAGTTCAACTTCTCCTGAATGCATTTTCATTTTGGCATCTTGTCATTGTCTTAAGCTTGCATTGCATAATCTGCACTCCTAAGAAGGGCAAACTCTTCACGAGGTGACAGAGAGGTTGGCCATACACACAGTGTAACAGCTATCAGTGCAGCGTGAGAGGAGATGTTTTCCCCACAAGTCAAGCCTTGCACCCCAATCCCTCTTCTATAATTGGAACCTTGCCAGTCTTCTAAAAATAAATTACCTGTGCCAAATCCTCAAAACGTCAAAAAAAGAAGAGTAAAATGTGTGTTGCCATCCATATTTCTAGACAGATCATCGGATAGTAATAACATACAACACTGTTATCAGTAGTTATGGGGTTTCCACTTCAGCCATCTTAAGATTCTTATTATTTGGTGCCCTCGTTTTAACACTGGTGATTTTCAGTACAGTCCCTCAGACACCAAAGAACAAGGACAACAACAAAAGGCCTATAATGCATGCAGTTAAGTTTGATGTCCAGAATAACATAGTTTCTTTTGCTTCAATGACATGCTCTACTTACTCCTCTTAAAGATTTTGCTGCAGTGGAAATTTGCTACGATTCGTGCTGTGAGGATATCCTTGAAGATTTAGTTAGCCTCAGACTTCAAGGCTGTCAGTCTTCATTATGTCATAATTTCCTCTTTCTTCCTTTGAGGGTGTTGCGCTAATGTTAGGAACTGAACGTGAAGTTCTCCTTGCTCTCACTACTCAGCTTCTTGCCTAGGGTGACTTCCTTCTCTCTCTCCCTACACTTTTACTAACAGCTCCTCATTTAGCATGCTCTTCAACTTTTTCTGAACAAGGAATACTCCCAGACTGATGTGTTTGCTCTTAATGAATAGCACAGTGTCAGAGGCTCAGGAGCAGAAGAGCAGGGGAGAGAGCAAATAGAGAGCGGAGGAGAGGAATCACAGGGGAGCGTAGGGGAATATGACAGTGGCCCGAGAGATTCCATGAGCTTCTCCAGCGAATCAGAAGATTCCCAGGAGGGGGCGCCTATGGTAAGGGCGAGGCGAGTCCCAGGGGGGACGATCCATAAACAAGGAACCAGAGGGGAGTCCCAAAGGAGTAGCGGAGGATTAGGACCAGTTCCCCCACCAGAGCACAGTGGGGCGGAAGAGTCACATGAGTCAGGACCAGCTTCTCCTCCATCGGGGAGTGGGGAAATGGAGGGAAGGCCAGGTCCAGCTAGCCTCCCCGAAAGAGGGAGCAGTGACACAAGTGTAACAGAAGGAAAGTGGGAGGCTGCGCGCGCGCGCCAAGTTCAAATGTGGAGGAGCGCGGGACAGCAGAAAACCCGGATTGGGAGCCAGGTCCTAAAGCCCGAAGGAGGGGGGGAGAAGAGTCGGCGGACTCAGCGTCAGAAGAATCTAGGAGGGCTGAGACTCCGACTAGCAGGAGGACCCAGAGAAAGAAGGAACAGAGGAAGAGGTGGAGTAAGGCTAGAGTCTTAAGCTGGTGTCAGGGGGGAGGAGATTCAGATGGGACTTCTACGGTCTAAGGCATAGACGTAGCGTTGCGCGCTGCGCGTCTGGAAATGAAACTGAACTTCAATAAGTACTTTTTAACTTGAGGAAGAAGCAGCGTTGGTCTTGTGTGAGCTGGGACCTTGGGCAGCGCTGACACACAGTTTTCCAGGAGTTGGTAACACCCACTTTTGGTTAGACAAATAAGAACACTGTGTGTGTGTCATAGGGATGAGGAAGGAATTCAATTTTGCTTGTGTTTCATAAAGACAAACTATCAAATTTGTACTTCTTGAACCAACAAGAAAAATAATAATTATACATATATACAAACAATAAACTCTCAAGTGATAAATGATAACTGTCTCGTATCAAAGTCTTCTTGTTGTTGTTGTTTAGTCGTTTAGTCATGTCCAACTCTTCGTGACCTCATGGACCAGAGCACGCCAGGCACTCAGGTCTTCCACTGCCTCCCACAGTTTGGTCAAACTCATGTTCATAGCTTCGAGAACACTGTCCAAACATCTCGTCCTCTGTCACCCCCTTCTCCTTGTGCCCTCAATCTTTCCCAACATCAGGGTCTTTTCCAGGGAGTCTTCTCTTCTCATGAGGTAGCCAAAGTATTGGAGACTAGGCTTTAGGATCTGTCCTTCCAGTGAGCACTCAAGGCTGATTTCCTTCAGAATGGATAGGTTTGATCTTCTTCCAGTCCATGGGACTCCTCCAGCACCAGAATTCAAAAGCATCAATTCTTCAGCGATCAGCCTTCTTTATTGTCCAGCTTTCACTTCCATACATCACTACTGGGAAAACCATAGCTTTAACTATACGGACCTTTGTTGGCACGGTGATGCTTCTGCTTTTTAAGATGCTGTCTAGGTTTGTCATCGCTTTTCTCCCAAGAAGCAGGCATCTTTTAATTTTGTGGCTGCTGTCACCATCTGCAGTGATCATGGAGCCCAAGAAAGTAAAATCTCTCACTGCCTCCATTTCTTCCCCTCCTATTTGCCAGGAGGTGATGGGCCCAATGGCCATGATCTTAGTTTTTTTGATATTGAGCTTCAGACCATATTTTGTGCTCTCCTCT
The DNA here is from genome assembly GCF_027172205.1 of Podarcis raffonei. Taxonomy (NCBI): domain Eukaryota; kingdom Metazoa; phylum Chordata; class Lepidosauria; order Squamata; family Lacertidae; genus Podarcis; species Podarcis raffonei. The sequence goes on along the minus strand of NC_070602.1, from coordinate 102,962,167 downwards.
TTCACTCTCATTAAGAGGTTCTTTAATTCCTCCTCACTTTCTGCCATCAAAGTTGGGTCATCTGCATATATGAGGTTGTTGATATTTCTTCCTGCAATCTTAATGCCAGCTCAAAGTCTGTTATCCTCAAATTTGGGGTAATAATTAGGGGGTGGGGAATGGGCTGTGTTTGTAAAAAACCAACACAATATTCTTCAGCACCTTTTGAGGTTGGCCTCCTTCTTCGAGACCATGGGCCTACTTCCGTCAAGCTGTGATATAATGTCCTAGTCAAGGAGCAGTTTTTAGCCAGGGAGAATTGGCCTCCTCTTCCAAAAACTGGACATTTCTGTTGTCGTTGTTAGAGTAGAGCTGTTATGAGTTGCAGGGTTTACATCTGAGGGCAGAATCCAAGGAAATTCTTTGCCATTTCATCTGGAAAACATACAATTCTAGGATCAAGAGCAATAGCGCAACCCAAGAGCCAAAAGGACGTGAGTTATTGAGAACAGAGCCAGGAAAAGGAGCCTGTATTTCCCAGTTGTGATGGCGTGGTAAGAAGAGGAAACAAAGGACTTGACAACCTGGTTTACTGATTGGCTTTTTCATTTGATGCTTTGGCTTCCCCTTGTTATGGTGTAGGTTCTGATTCCAGGACTCTCATTGCACCTGCAGGAGAGGTTCTGGTTCTGGTGTAGCTTCCTGCCCCAGTACTGTTTCTGCCTCCAACTTCAGAGCTCTTTTAAACACTATTTGTAAATTTCATGCGTGAACTGACTGCAGCTCGCAATGCCATCGGCACACACCTGTCCATCACACCCCCAGCTATTCTGCCAACCTGCACATGGCAGCAGTTTTGACAATATTTACATGAACCCTTCTGTTTTCACTGTAGTTTGTCCAATTTATTCATCAATTGTAATACAACTCCCCCAAAACAAATTAACCTCAGAGTATTCTGTGAAGCTGTTTTGGCATATGAATGCAGTTGCTCCTTTTCTTCTTTCTTTAGTGTCTCACCTTCTCAGTCTTTTATTTATGTACAGACAAGTCTAATCAAGAAAGGCCTGATGCGATAAAAGTTCATCCCACCACAAGTCATACTAACCACTGATAAAGCATTTCAACTATTGAGAAAAAGTTTCTTTTAGGATTAAAATATCATTTTCTCTCCTAGGACTATCCCCTCTGCAATTGTTAATAATAATAATAATAATAATAATAATAATAATAATAATAATAATTAGACCTAGAAATGGGCAGATCTGTCAGTTTTGGTTTTTCATTTTGCCCCTCCTAAATTCTTTTCATCACCACAACAGTGAGTGAATTTTTCATAAACAAGTCCTTATGAAAATTCATGTGAATTTCTCCTGATACACATGTTTTTGTATGCAAGTTTGCCTGATATGCTCACTTTTGCAAAGCAGTTTCTCCTTATATAATGCATTTCTATATGTTATTTTCACTAATATATGTATTTTCACTAATATATGTATTTTGATGCACCCTTTACCCTAGTATATTCATTTTTGTACATGTTACTTGGCTGGAGAACTGCACTGAAAAATTCAGAGAAGTGCACATTTCAAAGGATGGCTGTCTTTCAGATTGCATCTTCTTCTGGAAAGTGTGAACTAAGTAGGTTCACTTATATATGCAAACTGAATAGAATTTGTCCCCCACCCCAAAATGCATTCATTCAGCTGATGAGCAATGTTGAATGAATGAATGATCCCGTTCCCCCTCCCCTGAAGATAATGGCCAGGGCCACAAGCAAGCATGGAACCTGCCGGATGTCTTCAAAAGGGCTTTGTCAGATAGATATTGAAATCTCCACAGTTCTGCCTTTTTGAAAATGCTTATTGTGATGACTTATGATCTTAAGCAATAAATGCATTTAAGGAACAAAATGAATGGATTGATTGAGTGAAATGAGATGCTTAGAAGGCATATCATTGCAACCCTTGGCTCCTCCAATTTATTGAGCATCCACCCTGATTTGCTTGCACAAAGCTTATGCAAAGGTTAGACTATGTCTGGCCTACATTGTCCATTCATTTATGGTGAGATTATACAGCAATAAGCATTCATTTTGATTGCTTGTGGTGTTTATATGTCTTCCTATTCATCACCCATTGATCCCACACTATTCAGTGCCTTTCCCCATCATTTTCCACACCAAAGAAGTCTTTTTCTTAAGTGGATTTGTTGTGCTAGAGCGGCAAAAATGCTTTAATCCATTTCAATTGTGGAAACCTAAATCTCCAGTTTGATTTCCTCCTGTAAAATTCTGGCAGTCTGGAGGCGGCTGAAGTCTGCACCCCACTATTCCAGTTTAATGTAGTGGGTGTTCTCATTTTATCATTGTTGTTAATTGAGAGCTTTGAGCTTGCAGCGGATTAAATCTGACCCTCACTTTACCAAGCCTTTCTCTTGTCTTTCCGGGCTATTTGAAATTACTCAGAGGGAATGATCAGAGGGACATGAAAGCAGAATTCAGTTCCTGATATGGCCTTTTATCTCTTAACTCTCGCGACTTTCTGAGGCAGGAAATTGCTCAGCCACCATTGTTGTAAAATACAGAAAAGGAAGCAGGAGCAGACTTCACATGCAATGCCAAAATTCAGCACCCTCCGTCTCTCACCTTCCATCCTAAGTCATTGTTGCATGGCCTCTCAGCTCAGCATCCTGAATGTGCAAACTGGTTGTGTCCACCTAAATCCACCTCTGAAAGGAACTTCACCACATGATGATGCCATGTCACATCATGCCTGTTGGTGTTATGTTGGGAATGTACAAACCCATCACAATAAATTGGGTGGCTTTAAGAAACACAACATCCATATTGGAAATGTGCAATAGAATTGGGAAACACATTGCATCGTGGTGTTGGGTCATATGTTGCTGGTTGATGATGTGCCAGAGAGGTGAAAACTCATCTCAAGAGCATGGCTGGAATATAATGTCCAGGCTGTTTTAAGGAAGACAACAGGAGGTAAAATCAGAATTGCTAATGTGAAAGAGAATTCTACTTCCTCTGTCCCTGTGCTGCCACCACGTCTCAAGCTGTTGGAGCTGTATCTGTAACAAAACTCTATTTATGACTGATTATAGGTATTCCAACAGCCTGACCCTAAAAAATGCTTACTCAGAAGTATGCTGCACGTTGAATACAATGGAATTTACTTCCTGATGACTATGTTTAGGCTTGAACAATCAGACCATGGATTCTGAGGAATACACGCAGATCATTACTGGCAAGCAGTTTCACTCAGATTACATATGTCAAGACCCAAGACATGGGTCTTTTCAGTGATTTCAGAACATTTTGTTGGTGGCCTTTCCCCAATCTGTTTAGTTAAAGCTTTAATTGAAGAAAGCTTGATGAAATTCGAAAATGCTGTTTAAAAATGCTCTGCGGCTCAGATAATTTTGTAGCTTGTGTGTGTGTGTGTGTGTGTTAGTTATTTAGGTGCCGTGTCACTATCACTATCATAGCTTCTGGGTACTATAATAATGAAATTTACAAGTGAATACAAATATTTTACAAGGAAAGCATGGTTAGTTGATGGCCAGAGCTTTCACATCGCATCTTGTTCCCCAGCTTTTGTAGCCACATTAAATTATGGCCCCGGGAAGAGAGGAATTTAAATGTTTCACTGCTGGCTGGAAAGCATGCTCAAGTAGGATCTTTTTTTTTATTGTTTGCCTGGGTCCTTATTTTTCCTGTCACTGGCTGGCACCTTGATGAAGACAGCTGTCAACTCAAGACTAATCACATTTCTTTCAGCTGGGGCAGCCAGGTCTGACTTATGGAATGTCAGTCACTTGCCAGATCTGTCAGAATACCATTCAGATCCTAGTTAACTAGAGCCAGTACGGTTAGCTACCTGGCAGAAAAGGCTTATAATATGCCACCTTGGAAAGCAAATTATTCACAGAGTGAATATTGTTGACAGAAGTGGCAGTGCCCCCTGTAAAAAATGTCCTGATTTCACAAATATATTCTGATCAATAGGAGTCCAACCTTGGAGGAAGATGAAATCTACAGCTCTCGGGTTCATTTCTCTATTATACATCAATGTTATGAATTCCCCCCTCAGGCGTACTATAAGTAATGAGAAAAATCTGCAGAAATTTTGAATCCATATTATTCATGCCAAAGTGTTTCTCCTGCATAAGCATCGTTTAAGCACAGGCCATTCAACACATGCTCAGACCCATTAATTTCACAGGTTTAAATGTGGATTCCACTCTTGGCAAATGGCACCTCCGAATTCTAACACCAGTACACTTTCCAGTAGTGCAGAGCTGGAAGCTACATCGTTCAACATTAAAGACACACCTTTTCATGCTTCATACCCTGATATAATATTGGAACCATAAAGGCAGCGAAAATGAATGGTGAATGGTTTTAATTGGAAGAGTGATGTGCAACGTGTCCGACAAAGGTGACATGATGTGCAGTTCCATGGGACCAGGGGCGTCTTACTCATAGAGGCTAGTGGCACAGGGTGCCAGGGCTCCAAGTTATTGGAGGGCGCCAGGGAAGAGGCGGAGGCTGGATGCAGCACCTCCTGGCATCAGCTCACCGCCTTCACCCACCTCTGCCATGCTGCGCTGAAGCAGCACCGCCCCTGGAGCCTCCATCTGCCGTGGCCAGCTGAGCCGGGAGCCTCCGCGTCCAGCCTCCGTCTCTTCCCTGCCAGAGGAGCCGCCCTCCAGCAACTGCCCACCTCCTCCAGCCCCGCAAAGCTGGGTGCATTGCCGGCAGCGCCGTCCTCCCTAAGAAAGGTTGGTAACTCTTGGAAAGGAGGGATCTTCACGCCACAGCGCCAGATATGCTTAAGACGGCCCTGCATGGGACTTCTTCCTCCCAGGTAAGTAAGCATAGAATTGCACCCTAAGCCAGTTTTGACAGATTAGCAATTTTATTCTTTGAACAGCAGCTGAGGAAGGGGCATGGAAAATGATTGGGATTGTAGTGTGTGGGGAAGGGGGTCTAATTCTTTACCTGCATGCCATAGCCCTGCCTCCAATTGTCTCCTCAAAGCTGCTATGCACCCCAGGAGGTAAGCTTACATTTGAAGACATCTGACAATGCCTTCCTATATGAACACAAACTCACTGCGTGCACCCTTGATCATCAGTAGCATCTCCATGTGGTGGGGTGGAGATCTGCTCCCCTGAAACCATTGCCACTGCAGATTACTTGGATGGTTATGTTCCATTGTCTCCCGAGACAGATGGATGCCAACAACAGAGCTGGGGCAGCACAAGGTGGAGTTGAGGTCAGGGCTGTGTGAGCACACTGGGTAGGAGCACGACATGGGTGCACTGACCTAACTGCTACCCTTCCCAGGATCAGCCAGGTAAGCTTCAGTGATGCTGGTGTTGGGAGAGAGCATAGGTTGCTTCTGTTAATCACCATAGTACAGTATTATGCCTTTCACAATTCATGACGGCTTTTCAAGTGAAATATGAAATGTCAGTCTTTGGGGATTGTTATGATGCAGAACAGATAAAGACGGGGCAGTTAAAGTCTCCCTAGGTTACGAAATCTGCATAGATCAAGTTAATAAGGTGGTAATCATAAGTAGAGACCAAGTCTCATTGAACCCAGTGGGATTTACTTTTGAGAAAAACATCCACAGAACCATGCTGTAAATACAGATATGAGCGAATGTTTATTCCGCCAGGTAAATGAGCATGCCAGGCATCATGATTCCGAGAAGAATACCTTTCAGATATTTGGATTTGCTAGACGAAAGCACCCTATAAAAGCACTCCAGCAAAGAATCACTATTCACATGTAAAGCTAAAGATATTTCATTTCTCTCACTGTTTAGTGCAAATTTCTATAGACATAATGAAACAATAGCAATGTATTATGTTGAAAAGTATTATACTCATGTTTTTGTCAGAACAAATGGATGAAAATGAATGCCGGTGTATTAGCTCTTAAGGGAAGGTAGTGTGGCTTGATTCACTTGGAGGGCTGTTTTGAAAGTTTTTTGTTGCTAATAAGGCAGATATAAATTTAAATACAAATAAGTTAAATCAATTAAAGAGTATAATGGAACTCGGAATCCATACTTAGAAACTTCCTGTTGTTCAAGACAAGTGTGGGTGAAGTTATTTATACCACTGAGTTCCAGACAATGAAAGCAATATCCCTCTCCCCTCCAACCCAGATTATCATCACAGCTGAGATGTGAGCTTCAAGGTAAATGAGACTGGAGTGCTTACTGAAAAGCTTCTAAACTTAATAGGTGCTTTGTGTGTAAGGCCTATCTGGTGTAATGATTTACACATTTTCTCGCTCCTCACCAGCAAGGAATTTTGTCTGCTTTCTCAAGGATCTGTAGCAATAGGAAGTAGAAGGGTACGCTAAATATCTAGAAGGCTTACTGTAGTTTCTTATTAGATTCAGCAGCATTTGGCTGTCAAGATAAACCTTTCCATCATTCCATTCCAAAGCCACACCTGAAAGTGGGGAGGGCTCTGGTTAAAGGCGAACCTTGTTTTTCACCCATAACTTTGGGCCAACTTGGATGAGATAGACTGTTAATATGGTTGTATTTTTAACACTGGTTTTGAATTGCTGTTGGGATTGTTTTTGGTTTAATGTGTTGATGTTTGGACTGGAAACTGCCCTGGGACCATAACTGATGAAGGGCAGTTTAGAAATTGAAGAAAATAAATAATGGAATTTAACCCTTCCTCCCCCTCTGCCTCCATTAGGTCACTGGTTTGAATCTAGAATTATCAGGATGCAAATGGTTTTCTGCCCTGCTTCAAGGCATCGCAAGACCCTTTGTTGTTGATACCCTCCCTCTCTCTGCCTCCCATGAGGGACTAACATGACTACCTTGCTGGAATTCCAAGTAGTCAACTGAAGAGATCCAAGTCTCTCATCTATGAGATCTGAATGAACTCATTATCCTCTATTAACTTCAGCAGAGAAGTATCACAGAGTCTCTGATTCACGTTTGTGTGTAGGCATTAACAAGTAGATACTAACGGTGAACAATGGAATAATTTTATTTTCCTTAGCAAGTATCTTAGCCAGTGTGTTGTTTTTTTCTTAAAAAAATGTTTAGGGTACTCTCATTTTGACTCAAGAAAATCACCATTTTATAGTTCAAATTGGGGAAAATAAATACAGCAAATGGACAAAAGTACAAAGATTCAAAAATGTTTAGGAGTATGCGTACCCCTGTGTACCCCTGGAAAAAAGCACTGATCTTAGCTATTGCATCCCTTGAACTTTGCATTCCCCAGCTTCCTTTTTTCTAAGATAACATTCCCACCCAGCCTTTTGTATGGACAGGAAGTGTCTGAATGCAGTATTTAACATTAATGTCTTGGGGGATTTCATATGACTGAAGACAGGATCTTCATTTTGACAGCTTAATGCATTTTACATCATGATGCCCCTGCCCATGACTGCATCTAGGGTAGAATCCTAGACCAGGCCTTCCAATCAATGTCCCTGGTATATTTTCTTCCATTCTCTTGAGCGAGATAAGGTTTCAGGCCTACAAAATGCTTTAGAATATTGGTAAAGATAATATGGCATTAAGGAGGGGAGGCAAATAGGCATTTGGCTTTTGCTGATAACTGTGTTTTTGTTTTTATTTTAAATGTAGAGTAGTTACAGGATTAGTCTGAGAAAGTGCAGTTTACAGGCACCTAAGCCTGTGCCTTTGATATCAAGTCTGTATTTCACAGTGCACCTTTTTAATATTCTGGTCAAATAATTTTAAGCCGCTGAATAAATAATAGCAAGAACATTTGGGAACCTTAATTATGTTATGAAAGGCAAATTTGTGCAGTGGTGACCACAGGCACTTGCAAAATATTTGGCCAGTTAGTTTGAGAGACATGGAGAAAAAAGGAGAGCTAATAACATTTTTAAGATCTATAATGAGAACATGCTGCATTGAGAAGGTTTTGATGTCATTAGTAAGGTCTGTTAAAACCCGAGGTTGCATATCTAATAGCCTGTCCTTCAGCAACGCATAATTTGCACTGCAAAAAGCATAAGAGTTCTTATAATATTGGATGTATCATGAAAGGAGTATAACAAAGCAACCTTTTAAATTCTAATTTGCATATACAGCTGTTGGGGATTGAATTTTAAGCAAGGTGCTTTTTAATGAGATCAAACTCAGCCTTCCATTAGAATGTGGTTCATCACATGTTCACTGAAGGACTGTTCTATCTGCATTTTTCTAGAGAGGGACAGGAAAGAAAGGAATGTTATGAACACACAACTCACTTTTTAAATGCCCCCTTTCTTTTGCATTATAATTTTAGTAAGTCTGGGTGATAAAATGCCTCTCCAGAGATAGTTGTCCTTATCCAACCTGAGATATCAACAAATGGATTAGGAATGTGTCTTCTGCCATAGCTGTCAGCTTTTCCCTTTTCTTAAAAAAAAGGGGAATGTTGACAGCTATGGTCTTCTGCACCCCAGGGAAATTGATGCCCATCTGGATTGTATTACCTAGATTCCATTGAATGGGCTGGAAGCATCTTTTGATGCGGATGGGGAAGCACATCCCCTGTACCTTTGAATTGTGATACAGTGCTTACTGTATCCCAAGCTAGATGCATCTTTTGAAACAGAAGGCAATATGACCCTCATTTAGAATCTTATTAAGATGTGACAGTGCAAGCCCATACATGTCTACTCAGAAGCAAGTCCCATTGAGTTCAATGAGACTTACTCCAAGTAAGTGGGCATTGGACTGGAACTTGTGTGTAGGACCAGAATTAGATAGTGTATTGAAGGGTAATCTTTTAACTGTCTTTGAACCTAGCGTTAACAGTGGTGTAGGAAAGGGAATTATAGATGTAGCTTTTCTTGTCTCAGACTTCTTCTTCCTACAAAACTGCTTAAAAATACTAGAGTCTTGACTTTCTCAGCCTCTGGACTAGCTGCCCATGTCATTGTGCAATTTCTGTTCAAATATGTTAATGAGGAACATGGAGCCTCTCTGAGCATTTGGTAACATGACTGAATTGAACTTTTATCTTTCTTTCTGCTACAACTTCCAAGTAAACCTTCACAGGCCTTTACTGCTTGCACATTAAGGGGTATACTAGTAAAAATTCACTGATGAATTTTCAAAATGGCTTTAAAACAACATCAACAACCCACAAACTCATGTGGAAATGTTGAGAACAGAACTTAAGATCAGACGAATAAGAAACAGTGAGAAACAAAAATGGACATTTCTACCCATCCTTAGCCACAGCTTCCCCAGCCCTGGCTTAGTGGCTTCCCTCCAGCTAAAAGGTACGGTCAGATTTTAAGGCAGCCTTGGACCACTCCTTGTTCTGTTTGAGGCAATGGGGTGGGGGGCAGGACTGGAGGAAGAGATGGCCTAGAACTTCCCATCCCTCCCACTTCCTTGCCCATCAAACTTCTAACAGAACCAGCTATTTCATCTTAATTTGCACATTATGCAGGCAAAGGTATGGAAGCAGAGCAATCAGCTTCTCCTTGTACCGTATTGGCCCGAATATAAGCCGCACCTTTAAAATTCAAGGGGGGGGGGGAAATAAAAAAAGACAAAACCCCAATAAATACCTGAATAAATGTGTCCCTAAGTCGATCCTGGGAAATGTAGTTTCTTCCAAGGGGCGTTTCAATAGTTTCCCTGTGGACTTCTTGGATGCGACACCAGAGGGAGGTGGTAAGAGACCCCTTTCTCTTCCCTGCTTCTGTCCCCCCCCCCAATTAAGAGTGTCAGCAGCAGCAGCCAGGCATGTGGGGCAGAAAAAAAGGGTTTGGAGGGTGGGTAAGTGGGAAGGAAGGAAGGGGGTATTCGGAGGAGCAGGGGGCAGCCAAGGCTGCTTATGGGGAGATAAGGGAGGGAAGCTTGGGGATTAGGGCTGCTGCTGGTGGCCTCCAGTCCAAACTCAGATTGGCTCAAAAGCAAGCCAAGTTATTTTTCACTTTTGCAGACGGGATGGGGAATAGCATGGCTTATTTTGAATCCAACCCTGTTTGAGGAGTTGGGGATCACCCATCACTGCTTTGCAACCTATGGTCAGGCCATAACCTTAGGGCTACATTCGCAATGAACAAACACAGATATCGGCGCCTTTGAAACACGAAAAAATGCTGTGCTTAAAATACTCGTGTTGGCTTCAGGGCAAGTCCCATGGTCTGCAACTGACCTGTGCTTGGGCGAAGGCTTGGGAGTGCCGGGCGGGCTGCACGCCATGGCCCACGCTCCCAGGCTGCTTCCTAGGGGGAGCCATGCTGCTTTGCCAGTGGGCTCCCCCCTTCCTTAGGTGGCTCGGGGGAAAGTTGGGAGCAGCGGGTGAGCTGCGTGTCATGGCCTGTGCTCCTGGGCTGCTTCCGGTGGGGGGGGGGAGCTGCGCCACTTTGCCGGTGGCATAAGGTTGCGAATATAAGCTGCACTTTAACTTTTTACTGTCAGAATTTGGGGGGAAAGGGTGGCTTATATTCTGGCCAATACAGTATTTTTTTTTAAAAAAAACAACTCTTAAAAGAGTAATTTATCAGATTTCATAAAGACTGCATATTTTTTGAGAGATTTGCATTCTGTATCACTTATAAGAGCTCACGATTGGAGACATACGGTTGGTTCAGCCTCGTTACAGTACATTCCTACCAAACCAGTGGGGATGTAAGTCAGTCTGACCTAATATTATGTTGATTCCAAAGTAATTACATTTGTTATTTGCAGGATCTGCTGTAAATCGAGTTGTGGCAGTTATGTGGCTATTTCACAGAAGCAATTTTAGAGCTTATTAAATATATCATATGTTGGAAACACATTCCATTAACCCCTCTAGTACCTGAAGACAGATGCCATATGTTCAGTGAAGAGACAATTTTATTGCCCTCTATGCCAATAGCAATTGAGGGCAAATAAGTTCAGGCAATCCACAAGTTAGTGTACGCTATAAAAGCCAAATGTCCTATACTTTTTGGGTTAAAACTACTGAGACCAAACTGCATGGATATTTACCCTTATCAACCATTTCCAGTGCTACACTTCTCATTCTCCTTCCCTAAATTCCTTCTTCTCTATTGCCCCCTAATTATTTATTATTAAATAATATTATTTTCTTGTGTGGTGCTACCCAATCAGGGTTCCCTAAATGCAGGGATGTTGGCCATGGTCAGTATCGACAATGGTCGGAAATGATGGGGGTGGTAGTTCAGCACTGTCTGGATGACTAGTTTCCTCACCACGGATGTAATGAATAAGATGATGACACAAACGTTTATGATCCGACTGCATAGTGACACCAAGGACAAGTGTGAATGGGATCCGGCTAAACAAAGGAGCAAACTCTTCTTTTTTTTTTTTGCCTTGGATGCCAGTCAACATAAAAGGCAGCGATTGTGCATGTTGCTGAAAACTCTTCATGAAAAGCAGTGAGTTGTGTCTGTTCATAATAAAAGCATGAGGATTAAGGGGAACAACATATATGATTCCAGGAACATATGAAATGCCATGGCAGAAAAACCTTTCGTCCATCTGTTCCAACATGCTACATATGGAATAGTTATTGCCAGGTGTTTAAGGGGGAAGTTAGGGAAAGTATAATATACAACACTGTGAAACACTATACTGCAGGGTAAAATTTCATCTGCCCTCAACTGGTGATCAGTTTCTGCCTTGAAGCACAAAGTGTGATAGCCTTTTCCAATTTGTCCCAGCTAGGCTAACTACTGAGACTAGCCTTATTGATGTGGATGTCTTCTAATCCCTTTATGAAATTATTCAGCTCCAATGTTTGAGATATATAAAATGAAAGCCTGGACGTTCAAGAAGCAACATGCTTCTGAATGAGATCACTCCATTATTTAATATATTAGTCCCCTTAAGACACTTTCCCATATGGTCAAATTCTGTCCCTGATACACAGCAGTCTCCATTGGAATCAGGGCTAGAACTACAATATCAATGGGAAGAAGAATTTATCGTACAGGCTCAGAAACTGGTGCTTTTGGGTGCATCCTAACAGGGATCAAGGGAAAGACTTGCTGGGCATTTACCAAGCTACACCCCAGCAGAGATGGCACTGTGAACCCCTTGAGCAATCTGGTGCACCTCCTCCCTTTTCTTGCTGCTTCTGTTTATTTACTGTCTTCTCTGAGCAGTGCTAAGAATCTGGGCACCTGTGCAGTTTAGGTTTACAGGGAGATGGTAAGGAGAGGGTGGTCTTACTCAGGAAAAAATTCAGTGCATTTCTATGTCAATAGTTCTACTATTTTTGCTTGTCGTATGGAGTGATCTGCCTCTCTTCCTCTGCTTGCTGCCCTGGAGGTTCTTCTGACCAGGAAGAAAATCCTGCAGTTCACTTTGCATTGAGGATTCCAGAAGAACAGTTCGTTTTGATCATATTTCCAGCACCAAATTCTCTTCCTCTTTGATGTCTTCACAACATTTCCTTGAACAGTGAGGGGCAGACCCCTTGGGCTACATGGTGCTGTGGGCCTAGGCACTGATACTTTGTGAGAGGGGAAAATGGCCTCGCAAATCCTCCATCCTATCTGTGGGTAGTATTTTGATGAATATTACTGGGTGGGTCAGTTCAATTTTTCCAGCAGGTTTTTTTTAAAATCTTCAAATAAATTTCAGCTTCCCTAATGTTAAATGAAACTCTATTTTTACTTCTTGTTGATGAATTAAAGACATCGTGGACCAAGAGAGGAGAAATGGAAGGAGTATGGACCAAACCTATTGCATCTTCCAATAATATTAAAAGAATATTGAACAACATTAGAACTGGATCCACTGTTGTGCCTAAAATTCATGGATGGTGAAATAGGGCAGGTTTCAGCATATCCCTCGGGGATGACCAAAATTTTCCAACAGTCCAGGGGCTGCTTGAAAAGGGTTGCTTTTTAAAAAATGTATCAGAAGCTGTAAGACAAATGCAGATCTTTTTTGACTCAGTAGGTCACATGATTATCCCCACACCTGTGGGTGAACTTTGACAGGCATTGTAGGACAACCCACCTGTTCGTCATCTGATGCCATAATGATGTCAGGTGACTGACACTTGTCAAAGTCCCTTGTGCAGCGTTTCCCCAGCAACTAAGAAGCAGCTGGCTGTCAGGCATTTGGGAATCAATGTGCTTTGCACATCTGGGGATAGCTGCTGCTGCTGGTGGAGAGGAGCACTCCCTCCTTCCCATTCCTGTGCACTCTATATCCCAGTGCAAGGAATGAGAAAACAAAAGGATCTGAGCAATGGGGGAAAGGTCTTTGCACACACAAACTGGAATAAAAACAAAAAGGATGGGGGGAGCCCAGAAGGAAGTTCCCATGCACTGGAACTGCTATGATTTTGAGGCAAATAGGGAGTAAAAAAAAAGAGGGGGAGGAGAAGTAAGCCAAGGAGAGGACAATCTTAGGCCATGCAGATTTATCCAATTAGTGGAGGGCTGTTCAGGGAATGTGCATTCTCATCATCTCCAGTAAAAGGCAGAGGCAGAGAGAGAGAGAGAGAGAGAGATGCATGCCACAAGGCCTGGCAGAGCAGTGGGAGAGAGCAGTTGCAAACACAAATGGGAATGCAATTCAGAATTAGAATATATGTCTTCTGCTTCTAGGCATCACGGAAGGCATTTTATCTTTTTACAGTGCACAGAAGTGCTATGAAGAGAGATGAATGTAATGAGGGCCAGAGGCTGGCCGAAGAAGATTAACGGCTGAAAACACAGTATCTGATTGTAAGATGGATCTTATTCCAGTGATGAATGTTACGGCCCTGTCATCCAGCCACGCTTTTCTGAGAATTGAAAATAAACACAATAGTGATGCATTTGCTACAGTGTTCTGCATTTTCCGCCATTTCACAGATGTAGACAATCCACCGGCATGGCTCATTTTGCCAAGTTGCAAAGAAGAGAATTTATATTTTCTGTGGTTTTAAGATGTTTTTATTATCATATTTACTGCTGCAACCCACTCTGAAACCTTAGGGTAAAGGGTGGATAAAAAAAATATTAATATTAATATTAATATTATTATTATTATTAATAATAATAATAACAACAACAACAACAACAACAACAACATTTATGACCATGTTTAAAGCATTGTATCTTGGATATATTTTGCCATGTCTGCCAATCTAAGGGACAGCCCTTAATTTTTTTCCATATCTCAGAATAGATTATCCCTTTTCAAAATTTCAATAGGCATCTGCAATGGTGCAACTACAGTATAATCTGGACTATTTTTTAGCCGGAACTCAGCGCAGCACCTTTCAGGTGAGCACCCTTGCCATTACAGGAGAACAAGGGAGGCATTTATGGTGAGTTCTGGCACCTCTTTTTCTAGAAAAATAGCACTGAGTATAATTCAGAACTGGCAACAATAAAATGAAAGATATTCATAAAAAATCCAGCAAATATGTAAACCCAACAATACATACACAACCATGTAAACTAAGTTCCCAGAAAGAGTCTGGAGGTGAAATGATGGAAGATAAATCCAAATGCAGAAGGGCCAGAATGAGCCATTACAAAAAAGCATAGCATTACACCTGATTCTGTGAACGTTATTTCTAAATAAGAACCCCACTCCCTTGTTGGCTGCTCTTGTATCTATTTCACATAATTTTCTGGGCTTCTCTTTCAATTCTGCATTTCTTCTAACACCCCAAGCTCCCCGGCTGAATTATTTAGCACTCCAGCTCTTGTGAGAGTTCATTAGAGCAGGCAGAATAGTCAGACATGTATTTTTATTTGGTTCAAATTGTACAGCGCAGTAATCATTTTTAAATGTCCTTCTCTGCCACGTAAAGTTGCAAGGCATCAACTCAAAGGACAGTAAAAGATGGAATTATTGACTGCTAAAGGTGGCCTTAGAACAAATACCAGAATGACGGCTTCAAACAAATTTCTGTATCTTGAGACCAGTACGCCTGCTTCTTTGGGGTCCTTTGTTTATTGGATTTTTATTTGATTGATGGTTTTTGAATGGCAATTCCATGGGTAAGCTACTCCTAGCAGCAAAATCATGTTTAAAACATCACCTCTCCTTCATTCGCCGCAATCAGGAATGGTGCTACTTTTTACAGTTTCATGCATAAAGCTCTTGCGATCATGTCTTTGAAACTTTGTAGTAACAGCGACATCCCTTGGGGTTTTTACTCTGTTGTAAGGAGGGATGGGGAGAAATTTGATTTGGTTGGCCCTTAAATGTGAATCTATCCAATTTGCAGTTTCTGAAACTATGTAAGAACCAAAACATAGCCATCTTTTGAAATTTACACTTGTCTGAATTTTGCAATGCAATCCTCCAACCAACAGCACCAAAACAGCATTTCAAAATGGATTAGCGAAAAGAGCATTAGGAAAAAAACCGCTTGCAGAAATATGTACGTTAGTCAAAACTGCATCGGAAAATGTGTTTAATGAAATCAAAATGCTAATGAGTTTCCATGAGGATTAAAAAAACAAAACCACAGAAATATGGAGTACTTTATTTAAGACTGGAAAGCTGAGAAACAGCGAAAAACTGACAGGTCCTTCTGTCCCTAACCATAAATCTTCTGGAATAACTCAAACCATTATTGTTATGTCTCACATAACTCTCCCCAAGGGCCTCTCTCTTTAGTAGGACATTGGGGCAGAGGTCCAGAGCCCCAATCCATTGAATGAGCTGAGCGTCGTGCCGCTGCCGTCAACACACCAGGGGTGGATTACCACATGTTGAAGAAAGCAAAGTAATACACATTGCCATCTGAGAAAGAGCCATAGCTCAATAGCAGAGCACCTGCTTTGCAAGCAGAAGGTCCCAGGTTCAGTTCATGGTATCTCCAGGTAGGGCTGACAATGTTCTCCTGCCTGAAATCCTGGAGACCTGCAGTCTGTTAGTGTGGAGACTACTGAGAAAGATAGACCAATGGCTTGACTTGGTATTAGGCAGCATCACTATATTCCTGTTCATAAAAATTTTAATCTCACCCTTCCTCCCAAAGGAGACCAATTCTTAGTACAGTGGTACCTCAGGTTACAAACACCTCGAGTTACAAACACTTCGGGTTAAGAACTCTACCTCAGGATGAGAACAGAAATTGTGTGCCAGCGGCACAGCAGCAGTGGGAGGCCCCATTAGCTAAAGTGGTTCCTTAAGTTATGAACGGTTTCAGGTTAAGAACAGACCTCCGAAACGAATAAAATTCATAACCAGAGGTACCACTGTATAGTCTTGGAGCAAGCATTCGACATTTCCTTCCTGTGAACACCTCCAATGGCCCATGGGAGCTTTGGCTATACAGTGGTTGGTGTGTTTACACAGGAGTCTATGATATGTTCTGATATTTTTCCTTTCCTTTCCTTTCTACATCCCAGTGTGCAGCCAGAGATACTTACAAAGCATTAAATAGATGGAAGAAAGTGTTTTATTCTTAAATACTGTATTTATGTGTAACAAATGCTGGAGTATTTAGGTTTTGTGGTTGCTTATTGTATGATTTTGTTGTTGCTGTTAAGGCATTTTGTTGACGGGCGCTTCCATTATTTCCTTCATTTACTTGGCAGTTTGCAAGTACATTTGCTCAGTTGCAAAAACTGAGGTCATGTATAATTATGAGTTGTCGCCGTTTTTTTTAAGGCAGATATAAAAGACACAACAGAGATTGGATGAAAATGAATAAACACCTGCTCTCTGATGAGGTTTAACACTGCCCAAACTCCTAACAAGCCCAAGTAGCAAAGATGTCAATAGTAACACTGTTTTGATAGATCAGTCCCATTAGGTTACTGGACAGCTGTGAGGGTAAAGGAAGGTCGCTTGAGGAAGCATCAGGAAAAAGTGTTCATCATCTTGTTAACCTGAAATCTTGAGAGATGCATTAGAGAAAAACAGGATTAAGAGCTCCAGCACAGATGGTGAAGATGGCAGCTATGGCAAGCCTAGGCAACGCACCAGGCTGAGGTTCTGTGATCTCTTGTACATCTCCACATATTCAACTTAGCCATATGGATGCCAGATAAAGTCTTTGCTCCTGCTCAAATGTCTCATTGTGGCTAATTAGCATCACTGCAATGTGCAATGCATTGGGTCGGGCAGTTTAGGAATATCTACACAAAGAGAAAGCAAATTTCAAGTGTCTATTGGAAAAATAATTGCCTTTGGCAAAAAAGAAAAAAAGCCTGCTTACTGAGAAGGTTGTGCAAAGCATATATAATACTCGCAAATTTGTATAATATGTGACATTAGGAGATGCATTGGGTTGAATGTGAAAGTTTATCATCATCAGCACACAGATAGTGGCTTTTTTTTGCTGTGTTTTATTTTACTATGGGGATAGAGCTGTTCTGTATACAGAATGGTTTATAGTCATGCAAAATGGTTGGTATTCAACTTTCAGAGTAGACCTATTGAAATGAATGGATCTAACCTGGTAATGTTCATAAATTTTAATGGGCCTATTCTCAGTAAAACTTTTGTTGGTTTATAGTCATGCAAAATGGTTGGTATTCAACTTTCAGAGTAGACCTATTGAAATGAATGGATCTAACCCAATATTAATAAAAAATCAGAATAATAATGCCCTTATAGGCTAGACTAGCGCTTCCCAAACTGGGGCCAAGGAATTATTCCAAGGGCTCCAAGTTATCCCACTCACACTTCTTGCTTAAAAGAGGAAGATTTGTAGCTTTAAGATAGTCCCTGTCTTTAAGCTTTTTGCAAAAGTGCCCTTTGAAGCAGCACCCTCCTCTTTTAAATGAGAAAAAAGTGTATATATTGGGCAAAATTGCACACAAACTGTGTATATTAGGAGAAATTCTCACTAAAATGCTGATGAATTTTTATTAGGACTTTTTGTTTCATTGCAAACTCATATAGTAATATGGAGAACTGAATTTGAGATTGAAAAAGTTAGAAACCGAAACCGAAACCAACAGATTTACGCAACCCTAATCTGCAACGAGGAAGCCTTTCTGTTTGTGCCAAAGCTTCATCACTGCATGGGTTTGGTCTGAATATGTGGGCCTTACATGCTGAGCAAGCCAGTTTGCCTATTTTTGAGGCTAGTCAGTGCTTTGAATCAATGTGTGACAAGTCTTCTGAAGAGGATTTAGATGTAATTGATCTTACTGGTCCCATCACCTTCTGGCAAATAGAAGGGGAAGAAATGGAGGCAGTGAGAGATTTTACTTTCTTGGGCTCCATGATCACTGCAGATGGCGACAGCAGTCATGAAATTAAAAGTCACCTGCTTCTTGGGAGAAAAGCGATGATAAACCTAGACAGCATCTTAAAAAGCAGAGACATCACCTTGCTGACAAAGGTCCATATAGTTAAAGTCCATATAGTTTTCCCAGTAGTGATGTATGGAAGTGAGAGCTGGACCATAAAGAAGGCTGATCACCACAGAATTTATGCTTTTGAATTATGGTGCTGGAGGAGTCCCATGGACTGCAAGAAGATCAAACCTATCCATTCTGAAGGAAATCAGCCCTGAGTACTCACTGGAAGGACAGATCCTGAAGCTGAGGCTCTAATACTTTGGCCACCTCATGAGAAGAGAAGACTCCCTGGAAAAGACCCTGATGTTGGGAAAGATTGAGGGCACAAGGAGAAGGGGACGACAGAGGACGAGATGGTTGGACAGTGTTCTTGAAGCTACGAACATGAGTTTGACCAAACTGAGGGAGGCAGTGGCGGACAGGAGTGCCTGGCGTGCTCTGGTCCATGGGGTCACGAAAAGTCGGACACGACTAAACAACAACAACAACAAGCCACTAAGAAGTTGGCCCGCACAAACCCTATTGGACATGAATCCAGCTTCTGTAGCCCCCAATTCATGCCAATATCATTTCTGCAGAAAACAGCCCTCCTCTGTAACCATGTCTAAAATGCTGTAATTACATTTCTTCTAATAGCCACACATCTGTGTAACTTTTCAGGATTCTCCTTGTCCCGGGGGAGCACTTTTAGTGCTGAATGGGTCAAACATAAATTTCATCTTCATTATCATCAATCATCGTGGTAAAGATGGGCAGGAAACTGTTATAGCCAGTCTAGTAAATGTAATCAAGAACAGCTTTTCAAGACTGCCTGTGGTCTTTCTGTCTAGTTTCCAAAACATTCATATTTGGAAAACTATTCGAAGGCAGCAGAGATAAGACATCACACCAATATAACTAAAATAAAGCCAAAGTCACAACAAAGCATGACACGACATCTAACTTTCTCAAACATGTAGCACACTATCTTGGTTATTTTACATTTCTTTCAATTCCCCTCTCTATTAAATCTTGTACGATTGCTATCATATCCATTTGATTATTAAATAGCTTTGAAATTGTTATTTTATCATGCTGGGGCAATTTTATATGGCATATGATTTATCTTATGATGGAGTATTTTTTTAATAAAAAAAGTTGCTTGCTATGGTCTGTGGTAAAACAACCTACCATTTACTTGTGTTTTGTATTTGAGATGTACTACTTTTATATTGTATGTGATTAAGTCAAATAAAAATTATAATAATAAGACCTGATATTCTTGTTATTAAGAACTGATATCACTTTCTTACATTTTTCTGAGACAAATCAATAGGGTACAACAGACTAGAGCCAAAATTAATAAAACACACACACTAAAACTTAGAAAAATCTATAAAAACGTATTTTGTGTTTTTGTCAGGACCCTCATTCTGATCACCAGTCTGGGTGCTGTTCTGGCTTGCTGGATCCTTCAGCCCAGAAACACTGGAGGAAACTGTCTTAGAGGAGGACCAGTGGTAGGTTACTTTAAAGCAGAGTTGGGGAGGGATGATTTGGCCTTGGAAGCACAGAAGGCTCCAGTCCAGTCCTAGCCTTGGTTGGAGCACACGGTTCACTTGGAGCTTTCCATGGTCCTGTACTTTGCAAGGAGACTGCAAAGTAGTACCATAAATCCAAGTGAACAACTTGCTCCAACAATAGCCAGAGGTATACTGAAGACTTATTAGCCTCTGCTTCCAGTCTACCCCTCCCAAGGTCTACATACCTTAGTCAAAAAATAGACACCCCAAAAAGGGCCAAAAATGGGCTGGAGATGTTTTGCATTCTTGTGTATACTTCCTGACACACTCTTGGTGTCATTGGTTCCTCAGGCTCAGGGGAGGCTGTTCATGATGGAACTGGGCTTTGGTTCAGCAGCCTGGTTCAGTGGACTCAAGTTCAGCATCAGCATAGCAGCCTCAGACTTGGCCCCTTTTCGACCCCACTGCCAGCAGGACAACTGCCTTCATGGCTCAGTGGTAGAGCATCTGCCTTTCATGTAGAAGGTGGCGCGTTCAATTCCTGATATCTCTAGGTAGGGCTGAAGCCCTGCTTGAAACTTCTGCCAGTCAGTGTAGGCAATTACGAAGCTAGATGGTCCAATGATCTGACTCAGTGTAAGGCAGCTTCCTATGTTCCTTCACTTAAGCATTGTCTATTGAAATTTATTCATTCAGGCTCCAGGCATATGCTGGGAATACACAGGTTGTTTAAAAAGGATTGCATAGAATGGTTTGGTTGCACTCTTAAACCCAGGCCTGCAGCAGCATCTATGCCCCAGTGCAAGGGCAGGGAGAGAGATGGAGTGATATGGAGACCATGCTATATTCAAGGGAACAATACAGGGCTGTTTCACTTTGCCTGAAGCCAACACAAGTTCTATGGGCCTAAGTCACATTAGAAAACCTTGGTATGCTGCACCTCATTTTTATTTATTCATTCATCCATTCCTTCTCCCTCATACTATGTCTGTCACTTAAATTCATTCAGGCCCCCCCCCCTGTAAGGTACAAGTGCCAACAAAATTCTTTTTGCTGTGAATGCTGATAGAAACAATCTTTGAATTAGCCTGTGTTTCCCGTTTATAATGCCATGCTGTCTTTCATCCCTCGGTGATAAGAGAGTGGGCGGTGTTATGTGGCAGAAATAACAGCCTTTGGAGTGGCACAGCAAAGGAGACTTCCACGTTTCTCTGCTCACCATTTGTATGAGAGTCACCGGCGCTGTTTTTAATGAGACTTTCTTATGTCACTGAGCATTTGTGCTGTCTGACTGCTGCTTTGATTTGTTGCAGGCTTCTTATTGGTAAGAAGCAGTGAACTGAGGTTGAGAGAAACCACAGCGCATCTCCCCAACTGCAGCAGGTAGCTCAGGCAGACGTCGCCTAAAACTGATGTTCATCCTTCTACGCAGGAAAAGAGTCAGGCCAAAATCAGCACAAATCAGGGGAATCTTCTTTCTTCCATACCAAACTATAGCACAGAGTAGAAGTATTAGGGGGGAAATAATTAAATCCCAAATATATGGCTTAGAAGTAAAAGCCACTAATTTCAGTGAAACTTCCGCATAATCATTCCAGTCTGGTAACAGATACAGTGGTACCTCTGGTTATGAACTTAATTCATTCCAGAGGTCTGCTCTTAACCTGAGGTACCACTTTAGCTAACAGGGCCTCCAGCTGCCGGCGCACGATTTCTGTTCTCAACCTGAGGTAAAGTTCTTAACCCGAGGTACTACTTCCGGGTTAGCGGAGTCTGTAACCCGAAGTGTTTGTAACCCGAGATACAGTAAACCTTGCTTGGAAATACTTTCCACAGTATACTTATTTCTAAGTAAATAAATGTATTTTGAGTTTGTTTTAACTGGCAGAACCTGAATTGGCATTTCCTGAAGTCTGGACTGAAGTCACTTCCAGGCAACTTCTTTATCAAGCACTCCTCCTGACTTACATGCACAAAGCTTGTGGGTGATTCTCTTTATTTTGCACTGACTGTGATTTGTTGGCAACATTTCATCAAGCAGTTGTTATTGCACACTTTGCAGTACAGTTCACTGTCACTCTCTTTATTGGAAAAGTTTGATTTTGATTGGAAGTGCGTTTATTGTGAAAGCATGCCAAATCCGTTCAAATTGCGCAACCTGAATTGGCTAGTATGCAATTGCATCCCACCCACAAACTAGCAACCACCTGGAAGTGCCCCAAATCTAGCACACCAGCTTTACCCATCTAAAGCCTTAGGTGATCATAGCTTGAATGGCAGTCTATTTCTAATTGTTCAAAAACTGAAAGCCATCTAATTTTTCACCCTGTGAATGTGCATCTGTTCTCTCTTTCTTCAACTGACACATCATTTGAGATCATCCCGCCTAGCTGAGTCATACTTCAATGTTTCTTTTCAGAAAGAGCAAGGGTGAGGGGAGAGAAAAGAATGTATATACAGTATATAAAATATCCTCCTAGTTTCAATCTGTGGTTTTCAAATGCAATAGCTCTGAAAATTTTATATGTGCTGTTAAGTTAATCATAGTGAAACTACTGAATATCACCTCTGACACAATTATTGGAAAATACAGAGAGCAACTATTTGTCAGGACTATAACATGACTAAGACATAATGTATGTGGCCATGAACTCCCTCTGGGAAATGTATGGCACAATGCCATTTTCTGATATCTTTATTGGTGGCTGGAGAGGAACTCCCAAGCTGAGTTTTAGGGTTATTTGCAAAATGTTCATATCTACATGACAAATGAAATTATAATGCTTAATTCTCTGATGAGAATTCCTGCAAGATTCCTGCTACTTTTTATAAATTGTGTGCATGTGCGCCCCTCTGGACTTTTGTGCACCATTCTGTAACATGCCATTGATGTAATAATGGTGGCATCTATCCTTATGCTTAGCTTCATACATAACACCTTTACAGGAGTTTCAAAGGACTGTGAAAATAACAGCCTGTTTACAGAAATCCTGCCCAGTTACATATAAACTGTATGGGACTGCCAGAAACAGGTTGATGTTCTTGACACTCCTGCAAAGCCAGACAATTATCCATATCCATATTTCTCCCCCAACTGTAATACAAAAGGGGTAACTGTGCCCATGTAATAAGGTCTAAAAAAGTAAAAAGCTGTATCTGAAAAGAGGGGATGCGATAGCTTCTTTTGCCCAACATTTCCATGATCATGGATGGATCTGAAGTTCTGCTCCTCAGAGCCACCGGCCCTCAGCTACATTGTAGACCTCTGCAGAGGAAACTGTATTAGATTTCTGTCTTGAAAGCTTTGCCCTATTGGGAGCTTAGGTTATGCAGAAACTGTAGCGTGATACAGGATTTGGGTAAATAAGGGTAACGTAAAATAACATGGGATTTTGCACTGTACACTAGGACTGGCCTGCTGGTCAGAAAACCTCACGCTGCAATCCCCCCAGAAACTCTTTCCAACTAACAGCTTATTGAACAAAATATGAGTGCATCTTTGGAAATAGACATTTCAGGTTAAGTCATGCTGCACAGGGTTGTGTTGACTTCATCCTTTAGCCCTTTATTTCCCTGTTCCTTATTGTGCAATGATGCTTTGCAGTCATTCCTTGATGAACTCCACATGGGCTGAGGAAACATAACACTCTTAACATTCTTAAAGTTAAGCAGGTCTCAGCCTGGTTAGTGTTTGGATGAGAAAGTGCCTGGGACTCCCACATAAGCTACTCCGAGCTTCCCAAAGGAAGAGCAGAATATAAGTATAATGAGTGCACATAAACATACCTGGGACTTGGTTTGCAAAAGCAGGCAAAGTGCATCCTGCTCCTGTTGCATTCGGAGGCCTGGAACTCTTAGATGGAAGAAGAAAGAAAACAAAAACAAAAACGAGGCACTACACTTCTGTAAAACAAGAAAATCCTTAATAAAAAAAGAAGAAGAAGAAGAAAGCTCTCTGGATTTAGATGGCACTTTGCAGAAGTATCATTTTATTCTTTCCTTTTATATTAGTTTATCCCTTCCAGAATTCTTCTTTCCCTGTAAGACTACAAGTAGACCTGGTGTGGAGTAGCCTGTGATGAACCCACACCGTTCTGAAATCCTGGTCTGGATCAAGGGGCAGGCTTGCTAGAAACATTACAGTTCTCTGGATGCTAGACACATGAATATATGTGGACCCCTTTCATTAGCCTTTTTAAAAGAACCCATCAAAACAGCAACACACTACATTGACAAACAACCATCGTGGTTGCTAATATTCATACTAACACACACAAACAACTTGGTTGAATTTCAGAAGGATCTGCAACAGAAAGACCTGATCAAAAGAGCATTTTGCTAGGTCCTTAAAGCCCCTGTCTCGCACCATGACAAATATATCTAATTTCTTGTTCGTCCTTTTCTGAAAGGGAAGAATCCGAAGTTTCCTCCCTTGACTCTCATTCCCTGTTCGTTACTTTGCATCTAAGACCTTGCAGCCCTGACCCTATGAAGTCATGAATCAAGAGTACAGAAGGCCTCTGCAGGCAGGTGGGGCAGAAGGTTCCCAAACTTGCTGGGAGGTCAGGACTTTTGTGGGAAAGGCACTTGGGTGACCTGAGACTTTTGTTAATCTCGGGCTTAGTTCTCAGCTTTCAAAGGGGTGTGTGTGTGTGTGTGTGTACGGCTGAAGCTTCCGCTGCTACCAATTAATTCATTGTCACTGTGAAGTACATTTTAATAGGTCAGAAAAAGCCGAGGCCCTGAAATTCATTTTGCATTGTCAGCCTCCATTTTCCAAATAAACTTTGTACAACTTTGGTGTACTTTTCCTGCTGTCATCTTACTTTTTAAAGAGTCAAATTGTCTTAAGTTTCCTTGAACCATTTCGTCCTTCACTTTTGATCCCACACTGACAGCCTTTTTAAAAAGAAAAAGTGGATGCATGTAGCATAGGTGGTTAAGTGATGAGGCGGACCCACAAGACAGCATGGAGGCCTCTGCTTAAAAGGAACAAAAAGCCTGAGTGCCTCACAGTAAGTGGGGGGAAAGCATTCTATAGAAACACTTGTCGAAGCGTGTATTCCCCCCCCATCCAGGAGAGTTGATATTGTTAAGTACTGTGGATCCTTTCACTGTAAAAATAGAAGAAATATTCTCAGGAGCATCCTCTTCACAGATCTCTGCCACTCACATACAGCTCTTTATATTCTAGCATATGGCTCTTCCATACAGGTTTCTTTGTAAGTGGAGAAAAATACACTTCCTAGACGCCTTGCAGTCATACAGTAAAACTTCAGTTTTATACAACTGAGCCACAAAACGAGTTCCTTTGAAAACAAGGCATTGCATCTATCTTTCAACAGTTTTTCTTTTTCTTTGCATGCTTGTGCCTGCATGAATCATAAAAATATACAGGAAGCTCTTCACAGAACATCTGCAGCATAAGATTCTGAGGGAAGAAAGGAGGCGAAACCGTGGTATCTTTTCGCCAGGCCCTTGCTAAACTTTCTGCGAGAAGAAAATGGCTCCCTGTGAGGATTCTTAGCTATTGCGTATGGATGAGGAAAGCAGTTAAATGAACGGAATGCATTTAAAGTCATGGCGTTAAGTCAAGGTTGCTTCGGATACACACATGTGTGTGTGTCAATCACTGTAACTCACCACAGGAAATTTGCACATGCAAAATGCTGCCTGGGCTCAACATGGATTCACCCATGCTCTCTTGGAACAGATGACAATATCTAAATTGGAACAGGAGACAATATTTAAGGTACGTTGCATCCATGTAGGTCTTGACAGCCTTAAACCAATACACAAGTTGCCTTTATATGGCTGTGCTTTGTGTGGTACATGATAAACTTGACTGAGGTTAGGAACCTCTGAACCACAGGCCAGGTGTAAACAGCAAGCGGATGCTGTTGGAGACATGGCCGGCAGAGAAGAATCTACAGAGGGGGAGGAAGAGGCAGCAGAAAACAGGAACTTGATTCGTTCACACAAAGAAAGTGAGATAAGCCCTTCAAGCTCTGGATTGCTGCCTGTAAGTTTTTGCAGCAGTACAGAGATGAAGGAGCAGGAGGCAGGTGGTAGGAGGGGGTTGGATTCAACTCCAGAGGAGGAGGAATTGGCTACACCTGAGTCTCCAAGAAGTAGGAGGCGGAGCAAGCGATTCAAACAAAGGAAGACCAGCAGGAAGCGGGGGCAGGCTTGGCGTATATCTGGCCTTGGAAGGGGCCAGAAGCCAGTCGCGTCAACTGACTCCAACTGTGAGGAATGAGTTGTGGGAAGGTTGGATTGCTGTAAGCCTGTTGTTGATAAATAAACCTCAACTAGTCGAACTGCCAGTGTCTCGTGTCTTGTGTGAGAGAAGTGCTAAACCTGACAGATGCCTTTTGAACAATTAGGTCAAAGTTTGTAATCATGACTAGTAGCCACTGGTAGTCTTAACCTCCATGAACTTTCCTAAATCCCCTTCAAAGCGCTCAAATGGACAGACACTGTTACACTTTGTGGCAACAAGTTTCACAATACAGTGGTACCTCGGGTTAAGAACTTAATTAGTTCTGGAGGTCCTTTCTTAACCTGAAACTGTTCTTAACCTGAGGTACCATTTTAGCTAATGGGGTCTTCCGCTGCCGCTGCCGCACGATTTCTGTTCTCATCCTGAAGCAAAGCTCTTAACCTGAGGTACTATTTCTGGGTTAATGGAGACTGTAACCTGAAGCATCTGTAACCTGAAGCGTCTGTAACCCGAGGTACCACTGTAGAAGCAAAAGGAGAAACTAGAAGGTGAAACTTGAGTGGAGTTACTAAGAATTGAATATTTGCCTTTTTCCATGACAAATAGCTTTGGATGCATGATTGTGTGTAGGTCTGGCTACACACCACTTGTGTGTTTAGCCCTGTCCATGACTGGAATCCATTCCCTGACAGCTTCCAACTGGGGTAAGGTGGTCTTGAGCCTCAAAAAGGTCCCTCTGTCTCCTTTGATCTAGCTGAAATATGAGTTTATCTGGGAAAAGAAAATCCTGCCTCAGAGCTGGAGGTTTAACCAACTGACTTTCCTATCCCAGTCTCTACAGTTTTACATTCTAAAATTGGAAAGGAATCAGGATCAGGTGGCATTGAGGAAGGAGAAGGTTTTCGTTGCATGACAATTAGAAGGTCAACTGTCTCTGTGGCTCTCACAGACACACAAGGAGAAAATGATTTGGGATGCAAACGAGGCTCCCTAATCAAAATATTTGTGAAGCTACTGAAAAGTGATTTGTAAAGCCTGCAAATCCACATCCCGCAGCAACACGGAAAATTAGCTTCCCTTCTTCCTGTTTAATGGAATTGGCCAGCGAGTTCAAACAAAATGCAAATGCCAATTCATCCCTGAAGCTTTGTGAATCTTCTGAAGGAAGACAATGCAGGAGGAGACCTCATGTGACAAGTAGCAATTTCAGGACAAAGTGTGCATAAAGGACAGACACAACCCCTTCCTGAATGCCAACGCTGCCATGTTGGATGGATATAGATAGATCTTAATTGCTTTAGCTGCATCCTGTAACAAAATAAGCAGCATAAAAAAAGATCCAGCTTCTTAGCTTCGGCTTTTTAGCTTTAAAATGTGAAAAAATGAATTTTTAAAACATTTGATTAATTTAACTATTCATAGCTGTACTTTTAATTTTAAAAGGACAGGGGCAGTCATTTTGGATTACCGTATTTTTTGCTCTATAAGACTCACTTTTTCTCCCCTAAAAAGTAAGGGGAAATGTGTGTGCGTCTTATGGAGCAAATGCAGGCTGCACAGCTATCACAGAAGCCAGAACAGCAAGAGGGATTGCTGCTTTCACTGCACAGCGATCCCTCTTGCTGTTCTGGCTTCTGAGATTCAGAATATTTTTTTTCTTGTTTTCC
The DNA here is from genome assembly GCF_027172205.1 of Podarcis raffonei. Lineage (NCBI taxonomy): Eukaryota > Metazoa > Chordata > Lepidosauria > Squamata > Lacertidae > Podarcis > Podarcis raffonei. The sequence continues at coordinate 102,934,522 of NC_070602.1, read as the reverse complement.
TCCTCCAAAAAACAGGTGTGTCTTGTGGTCTGGTGCATCTTATAGAGCGAAAAATGCGGTAATTTGGATCAGAAAGAGGATGGGGGGATTAACCCACCATGGCCTCAATTCTGATTCTTTAAATTTTCCCTCTGAAGCGCTGATATTAGCTGTGTTTCCAAAAACATGCTATCCATTCCTGGCTAATAGCAGCTCTGGTGTGTGTGTGTGTGTGTGTGTGTGTGTGTGAGAGAGAGAGAGAGAGAGAGAGAGAGAGAGAGAGAGAGAGAGAGAGAGATTTGGAATGGACTTTGCCCTGTTCTGAAATTTATGTTCTGCCTTATCTCTGAAACTTAGAATGGGCAATATTTTAAGTTTGCATTTCACACTCCTCAGTAAACATAAACCCATGTGGAGAAGCAGGACTGTATTTCAGGAAATAATAAATAAGAAGGCATTTTTGTGAAAACTGCTGGTTGCATCTGACCAACTTTTTGCTAGAGTCAGGAAACAGGAATCATAACAAACCCAGTAGGTAGAAGCTTCATTTTTTAAAAACCAAAACTAAAACAAAGCCAATCTGGAAAATAAGGCATACACATTCTTAAGAGTCAAGGTAATTACATAATGGAATTACCTAAATGGGAGGTTGATAGATACTCTGGCATTTAAAGCATTTGTACCAAGCTTCAAATGGCATTTCTGAAAGAAATGTCCTTGTTCTGAAAGATGGATACAGGAATTACTGGGTGAAATTCCATGGCCTGTACTCTGCAGAGGTAAGATTAGATTATTATAATTGTCCCTCCTGGCCTTTAAACATAGGTTTCCCATGAATATGGAAGCAATTCCTCTCTCCTTGAAGTCTGAAAAGGCACAATGCCTCTGGGAAATGGCTGCCACATTTAGGGGGCCATAGCCTCAGAGTCTGCACTGCAACCTTTTAATTCTACTGCTAAATACATGGGACACAATGTGTAATATAATGCAGCAAATTACTCCAGAATAAAACAATCTTGGGGTGGGCAACTAAGACGCTGAAAGGGAGGAAGCCATTCATATACTGGCTTTTATTAGCTCCTTTTACATTTCAATTGTAAAGAACGATGATAGTGATTATACATATATCGCTGGATAAGAAATTACAGGACAATGGCCATTTAAACAAGCAGGGGACTTGGCTACAAACCTGCAAAGGAAGTAATTGCACTAATACATCTCTTTTAAAGTGACACATTGCATAAAAATTCAGTGCAGTATCTAATATGAGAAAGCATCAAGTGTTCAAAACTGATGTGGTTTCCTTGACATCTGTGGCATGTTTGATGAAGTAAGTTGAACCGGGCAGGAAATTTTCATTGTTTATTATTTAAATTTATTGGTCACATATTAACCTGCCCCCAAGAGACGATTGATGGACAGCCGGAACAGTTCCTCAACAGCAATGCATGGATCCCTGTGTTTCAATGGTTGGCTAAAACACACAAATATTTAGTTGGTATATATATTAGCTTTGCTTGCTGCATTGTTCCTGCTTTGATGTACATCATAATAAGTTCTTTCTGGGGAATGTTGATCTATGAATATTCTACAGAGGGTGGAGGGCTGTCTCACCCAAGCACGGAATGCCTGTAATTGGTCAATGAATTTGTGACCAAATTTAAACCCATGTTTGATGTCGGAATGCTCACAACATAGGATTTCACCCTGCTTCATGTCAGAGGCGACCACTGAACCGGGCCTTGTAAGGAAAGGAAACTCGGATTGCAAGTTGGAATTTTGTAATTGAAATTAAAATTGCTTGTTGAAAGGATTTGACAAATTTATAGTATGATAGGCTTATCGGAGCTTACAGTTCTCCTCTTACTATAAGGCTTGCTTTCTGCATGAGATAAGCTGCTGCTCACGTTTGCCTAGCAGTGCTAAAATACAACCATTAGACTAAATGTCTAACAGTTCTGTGTTGGTTGGTTTGCTTCAGTCTCCATTAAGTCTTGCATTCATTCCCTGGGATTGTGATGAAACAAGTGCCCTTGTAGCATTTTGTCTACTGTTCTCACTCGGCTGAACTGCTGATGAAAAGGTTTGCATTATTTTCCACTGGTTTACTTACTCAACTCAAGGGCCAACAATTAAAGCCCCGGTTCTTCAGTTATGAAACATTAAGCTGTAGTCAGAGTCATCGGAACATGCATGGAAATCTGTGAGCATTAGCCTTGGCGAAGAGGTAGGAGACTTCCAGTTAATTTAGGTTATCCATAGATTCACTTCTGCTGGCAGAGAGCCAAAGTCTCATAGACCACCACCATCTTCTCCTTGGCTTCACTTAGACTTGATAGCTTCTCTGTTGATCAGGTGTCTTTTCATGACACTTCTTTGTTATGTCTTATGTGAATAATTGGTCTCCTGCCTTTCAACATGACCAAACTAATTACATCCAGTCAGTTGCATTAGAGTGGCTTTCCCAGTGTGTTTGCACTGCACTGACCTCGCCACTGCCTTGCCCCCCACCCCAACCTGCTACTATATATTAAAGTATGAAAAAAGTATGCAGATTAACAAACTGAGCGAGTAATAAAAGGTAATTCACACAACTGTGGGATTAGTATGAAGCAGTGTGTATAATAGTTGGAGTTTTCTTGTATCGCTTGGGTTATTTCTTTGCATTGAAGGAGTGTTCTACATGCAGAAATGCTTGATATTAGGGGAAATTGCTTGCAAAAATGTGAACATAAGTAAAAACTGCACAGAAAAATGTCTTTATTAGGAGAAATCTGAACTAAGATGGGATAAATCTTCATGAGGATTTTTTTCCAAAATTGCTAATTGATGCAAAAAAATGTGGAGAACTTAATTTAAGACTGTAAAAATCAACAGGTCCTTTCTTCCCTACAAACAAACCAGGAGTCAAAATTGAGGTGCAAATTAGAAAGCAGGATACATAAATAAAATACAGGACTACATCAGACTTTGTTGTTTGTCCAGAAGAAGCCAAAAGACAGTCTGGGTGAGTTGACTCAGTCCAGTGCTACCTTTCATTCTACCAGCTCCAAAAAACTCTAGAAAGAAGTTAATATTTGATGAAGTTTATTCTCTTGTCCAACTATCATCCCTTCACTTGTGGCAGCTGTCAGCCTTAAGCAAATGCGCTCACAGAAGTTAGCACGATTAAAGGCTCTCTAGATTAACAAATACTGCCTACCCACCCCCAGTTCTGATGAATTGTTCCCTGATGTTCATTAATACATGCTTATTTCACTAACCTTCCCCCAACCCTCATCTCATTAATGTCTAATTTACAAATGCTTGTGAGACTGCGAAAAATTCTCTTTTAAAGTTCCAATCAGACTTATGATATGGGTATTATTTTTACTATATTGACATACATATCAGACATTCCTAAGTTTATGGTGCATTGCCTAGTGCAGCAATATGAGATTTATACTCCTTCTATTCCTGATTCACATTTTTAAAAAGATCTTAATATATTCCTAAATTTCCATGAGCTCAAAGTCTGCAAAGAAACAGATGTAACTATATACTTAGCAGACTCAGCTAAAACTCTGTGAAATGTGAAGTCTAGAGATTTAAGGTGGAAAATACTTTGTTTTAATATGGGGCAAGTAAATGTAAACAGACAGGAATCTTTCTTATAGAAGCCAGGTGGCCATAAACCCCACCAAATATGAGTGAATGCCGTATTATAATCCTAGAATGTGAGATATAAATGAATTTGGGCTTTCTAAAAAGCACTGCCAGATATGTGGATAGAATGCTTGATTGTGCATGATGAACAAGTCGTGCCAATATTAGGAAATGGTAAGTTTCAAGTTTAAGCAAGCCACTTCTGTGGTGACTGGTGGCATGTCCAGGCTTGCCAAAGGATTATTGCCAAACACATTAAATATCTTCCTAAACAGCACTTTCAGATTTAGGGTCTCTTGACATATTCTGAGCTAAATTGCATGGATAAGGCATTAAAATGAAATGTGTTCCTTTGGAATGTGCCCCTACAGAAATCCTTCCTGCAGGCAGCCTGAAGATGCAAAATGTTTACATCTGTACAGGGCAAATGCTGGCAATTCTTTTGTGGGAATCATGACCTATTTTGCAAAAGCATCTCTAAGGCCCCAACCTAAAAATGCCTCATTTTGGAGCAAATTCAGGGAAGCCCTGTGCAGTACGATCATGGGCCCTGGAGTCCTAGATCAGCTTCTTAGGAGTTCCTAGGAGCTACTGGTTCAATGAGCTGTGCTTCAAAATCTGAAATAAGTACTTTGCTGTCAATGAAGATGTCACCCTCAATGAGGAAACTATATGTGAATGCAGGGTAGAGAAGCAATTCCAAAAATGAACTGAGTGAGCTTCCGAGCCTGTGGCAATTTTTGCAGGCACAATATCGGCAATTCAGCCAGCCGTGCCACAATTTTCTCATGCAGATGTACCCAAGGGGTACAATGTGTCCTTTAATACAAGATGAAGAAGGAGAGGGGTTGGCAACCTTCACCCCAAGGCACTGATGCCTGGCCTTGTGGGCTCTTTAGAATCCTGAGAAATTAGATTGCTGCTTATCTTTCCTCTTCTTCTAACTAGCTTTCCCAGTTACAAAGAAGGCTTTTAAAAATAGAAAGACAACATGTCAGAGGAGCCTGGAAATCGCAAAGTAGACATATGCTGTCATCTGATACACACACACACACACACACACACACACACACACTTATCTGGGACTGGGGGCAAGTCCCACCAAACACAGTGGGGCTTACTTTTGAGTAGACATGCATTGTGCTGATGATTGACTACAGCTCAAATATGTGTTTCTGAGCCACATAATTTTTAGTCTCATCACATGATTTTTAAGGACTCATTTATTTTCCTGCAGCCTAACCAGAGCCTAACCACTTTTAAATCCTGATCATTTCAATGAAAAAAAGCTACGTGCTTGCTTTCTCCCACTGAAATAAATAAATAAATAAATAAATAAATAAATAAGGAGTTTAACTTTGGTTGGACCATTGCTTTTACTATAAACAGACAGAGAAGAGGAAAAACAATAGCTCGCTGGAGGAGAATAATACTTCAGCGATGGAACAATCAGCAGAAACAGCTCCAAAAGCTTAAAATCACTATTTTGTGTTGAAGTTCCCCCCCCAAAGCCCAACAATTTGGGTTTGTTCCCAAAGAAAGCTCAATAGTTTGGGTGGTCTTCCTAAGAAAAGCTCAACAACTTTGCGGGTGTCAAGATTTTGACTTTTTGAAATATGGCAACCTTAAAACTGGGGCATTCTGGGCTCTGCCATGGATTCTCACGGCCCTCCCCACAAAGTGTAGGATTGCTCTGTTTCTATATTTTGTTAGTTTAATTCAAAGGCACATTACACTTTGGCAGCATATTCATAGAAACATTGTTTTTTAAATGACTCATTTAAGTCTGTTTACATCAGCTCTGGGATAAATGGCAAAATAATCTATAAAAATTGTAATGCTTTCCTCTCCTCAGTGCCCTGTGCGGATGGTGAAGGATTGCCCTGGAGGGAGTAGCATAGCTTGAGTGAGAGGAAAAATCAATTAGGATTTTTGACACTTGCTGATGTGCTCCAGCAATTAAACTTATCCCTCGGTAGGAGGCTGAGGTTTTTATATGACAATGGCATTGACGGTGTGTCACTTAAAACCCTTGAGAGGCTTGCAGGCAATGTTTCTCAGACTGACTACAAATATTTGTTTCCTTGGCATATGTGGTCAGTCTTCCATATATGTTGGTGGTCTAAAGCCACCAGTCTTGGCTTCAGGTTCTGACAGTATTGTTATTGGGCTGTCCAAGTAAGTCCTATTCAGATAGGGTTGCCATATGTCCTCTTTTCCCTCTTTTTCAGGATTAAAATTTCTGTCCAGGTGGCTTTTTAAAATTTGACAAAATGTCCGGGTTTTTTTTTTGGTTTTTGGTTTTTGTTTGTTTACACTCCGGGATCAGCAAACTTTTTCAGCAGAGGGCTGGTCCACTGTCCCTCAGACCTTGTGGGGGACCGGACTATGTTTTGAAGGAAAAAAAAAACAAATTCCTATGCCCCACAAATAACTTAGAGATGCATTTTAAATAAAAGCGCACATTCTACTCATGTAAAAACACCAGGCAGGCCCCACAAATAACCCAGAGATGCATTTTAAATAAAAGGACACATTCTACTCATGTAAAAACATGCTGATTCCTGTGGGCCAGATTTAGAAGGCGATTGGGCCTGATCCGGCCCCCGGGCCTTAGTTTGCCTACCCATGGTTTACAGTAACCCAGGAATTTTTTTTCAAGTGCATTAGACTCAGATCTAAGGCACCTGGCAAAGCTAGTGAGCAGCAAAGAATCACAACAGAGCAGCATCTTAAGCTAGCTACATGCTGTATAAATCCCTTCTCTTGTGGCCGAACTAAAAGGACACTAGCTCAGCTACAAGATCTTGGAGAAGGAGTCTGGGAGGGCAAGAGTTACCACCCCCCTGCCCTTAAGGAGAGTCCATATGTATGTGTTAAACAGTTTAATAAATTGTTCTGTGCACACTTATGTTCACAAAGATGTGAACATGAGCCCAAATACTTACATGTGGCAAGCGAGGGAGCAATATGTATTATTATTATTTTGTGGTTGGAAGTTAAGAACATTGCTACTAGCAATATACCACAGCTTCTATAGCCTACATTTGGTAAGTTAAAGGTAAAGGTACCCCTGCCCGTACGGGCCAGTCGTGTCTGACTCTAGGGTTGTGCGCCCATCTCACTTAAGAGGCCGGGGGCCAGCGCTGTCCAGAGACACTTCCGGGTCACGTGGCCAGCGTGACATCACTGCTCTGGCGAGCCAGCACCAGTGCAGCACACGGAAATGCCGTTTACCTTCCCGCTATAAAGCGGTACCTATTTATCTACTTGCACTTAAGGGTGCTTTTGAACTGCTAGGTGGGCAGGAGCTGGGACCGAAAGACGGGAGCTCACCCCGCTGCGGGGATTCGAATCGTCAACCATACGATCGGCAAGTCCTAGGCGCTGAAGTTTTACTCACAGCGCCACCCGCGTCCTACATTTGGTAGGTGGTTTTAAAATGAGAGTTGTCATAGTGATCCGTAGTTAAAAGTAGAAGCCGGCAAATGTGTCCTCTTTTTTGCTCTTCAGAATATGGCAACCCTAACTCAGAGCAGATCTATTGAAGCCAAGTTAGTCAAGTAACAGTGCACCCTAACCTTACCTAGAGTGATGGACTTGGACCTGGGTAACCAGGGTTCAAATCCCTGCTCAGCAATAAAGCTTACTTACTTTGAGTTACCCACAATCTCCCTGCCTAACCTATCCCACAAGGTAGTTGTGAGGACCACCTATGCCACCTTTAGCTACTTGGTGGAGAGGTAGGATACAAACGTAATAAATCAAATCAAATCAGTCCGGATCATGAATAATATGTGTTAAGCCATCAACCCTAACTTCCAATTTCCCGGCTTTGTGGAGCTTGCGCCAACATGGTGTAGCCCATGTTTTTGTTTATTCATTCATTAAATTTGAATTCCGCCTTTCCTCTCCAAGGTACCTATATAATGATGTCATATATATATATATATATATATATATGCATATTTTAAAATTATTGTTCAGCATCGAATTTCCATCACTCGTATTGCATCAGCTGGGTTCCCTTCAAGGGACTGCACCTTGTCACCTGCTTGCAAGCTGATAATATTTTAATCAAGCAATTATGGAAACCCCACAGCAAAGGCCATTTTAGACTATTAACTTCTTCAAACAAAACATTAGTGTGTTAATGGCCGTCCTTCGCAGGAGGAATGAAGAGGCTTTCTATTGAAACACGCCATGCCACAGGAGCAACATTATCACAGCAGGCAAAAGCTTGACATGGGCCCAACCTGCTCAAAGACTAAGAGCAAAAGCAAGTCAAGGTTGGTGGAGAGCATTTTCGTGGGTATTGTTGGCAAAGGCACCATTCATTAGCTAATTATTTACTTAGCCATTTCTGTAACTCTAAGCAGTGTACATAAAACGAAAGCAACAACAGAAAACTTAAGCAAATGCTACAAAAAAATGCATACTGTTAGATGTTACAAACATTTACATCAATACAAATTGCTAAATATAGAGCTAGACCTCTGCTAGCAGTTAGAACTTCCAAGAAGACTGGGGAAGAGCACTAGTACTACTAGCAATTGGAACGTTTGTGTAATTTTCTTTTTTTGCTCTGTCCTTGTCTAGATTGGGACGCAGGTGGCTCTGTGGGTTAAACCACAGAGCCTAGGGCTTGCTGATCAGAAGGTTGGTTCGAATCCCCGCAATGGGGTGAGCTCCCATTGTTTGGTCCCAGCTCCTGCCAAGTTAGCAGTTCGAAAGCACATCAAAGTGCAAGTAGATAAATAGGTACTGCTCTGGCGGGAAGGTAAACGGCGTTTCCGTGTGCTGCTCTGATTCGCCAGAAGTGGCTTAGTCATGCTGGCCACATGACTGGCCTCTGCCAGTAAAGCGAGATGAGCACCGCAACCCCAGAGTCGGTCACGACTGGACCTAATGGTCGGGGTTCCTTTACCTTTACCTTTTTAAGTCTAGATTATTATTCTTGTAATATTGAATTTATTCTGTGCCTGCCTAACTTTTGCCCTATGGTATGTTTCGTAATCTGACTTTTCTCCCCACCCCCCAGTGATTTGCATTTTGATAAGTGGTTGTTTGTTGTTAAGTTGCTTTGAGCATAGTTCACTGTGGAAAGGCAACAAATAATTAATTCCTTTTCCTTTGAACATAGCTTACCTTCTCAGCCTTTGGGCTCTCACCCAGGACTCTATCTACCCACCCTGGCTCTGAAGCAGGGCCCAAACAAACTCACTCCCAAAATCTCACAACAAAGAAGTTTCCTGCAAACTGCTAACATCCGTCTCTTAGTCTAGACTTGCTTTTATGGACAAGCAGCAAGGTGGCTGCCTACAATTATGTCCTATTCAGGAGTCACTCTCCCAACTGGGCTGCCGGCTACAGCAGGTTTGCTGAGGGAAGGGGGCAGGCAAGGGGTCCCCAAGGATGGCAAACATTCCTCCACATGCAGTTGTTTATCTGGCTTCTACACACTTCTCCTTCAGCTGCTCTCAGCGGCACAGCATATGCCCGCTGTTATGCCTATCGGTGTGGTTACTTGAGAGCGATCAGGCAAGATCCCTCACTGGTCTTTTCAAAGGCTTTATTATTGGTGCAAAAACATTTACAATGCAGAATGCCTCTATTCCATGTCTTGCTCAATCACTAGCAGAATCTGAGAGTGGGCGGTCCTTAAACTTTCCCCAGCAGAGTAGTCTCTTGACCCCTAGCCGACGCCTCCCCTCTCTGCGCGAAAGCCTACTGCGCAAGGAAGGCTTGGGTAAAGGGGGACCTCCATCCTCCCCGCTTTGCTCAGGCAAAGTGTCCTGGCACTGCCTTGCATCCTCCGAGCCCTGCATCTCCTCCCCACTAGAGGCATGGCTTCCTTCCTCCGCTCAGGAAGTGCTGCTTCCCAAGATTTTTGGAGGCTCTCTGTAATCCACCTGCCCTTCCCCCTCTCGCCTTTGAGCCTGATACCCACGCTGCCCAGGGTGGGTGCTCTCTCAAGGGGGCGGGGCGTGCCCCCGAGGGGGGCGGGGCATGGAGGGTGCCCTCCTAGGTGCGGGATAGCTGCTCGGGTGCACGGAGCAGCATGCACGCCCTGCAGCCAGGGGCAGAACAAGCTGCCCATGGGGGCAGAGCGAGCCGCCGATGGCGGACATTTGGTGCCCCACCCGCCCGCGAATCCCAAGCCTCCCCCAGCTGTCAAAATGAAGGGGGAAGGGGGGAAGGCCGCTGGCAAAGCAGCACAGCTCCCCCTTCCCCCGACTGCTTGGGGTAGGTTTGAGCAGCGCACCAAATGTAACCTCCCCTCAGCGAAGACACCCAGGGTGCCCCCCCCACCACAGCACCCCCTTCCTCCACCCCTGGCTGCTCTATGTACTTTTGAGCTTTGCAAAAGCGCTCTTGAGTTGCTTGGGCTTTGGAGAATAGACTAATTTCTGAGCCATCAGCTGAATATTTTCAGAAACTTTTTTTTTAGAGTGTTCCTTCCAACTTGTCTACAGTTGATGCCAAAAACAAACCCTTGTGTTGGAATGAGAACCAATCACAGAAATATAGACACAACCTGTAGGATAATAGCTGTTAAATCATATGTTATAGAATAATGATATCACTCGAAAGGTAGAAATAAATCTATTGGAGAAAACCTTACTTTTTAGATTTTGGAGACGTCTTCTGTTGAAACCTTTGAATAACCATTGTGAGACTGACCTTTGATGCCTATCTTGAACACACGGCTTGACGTTCTGGGCCACTAGTTTGTATATATGAACTCCAATAGATTTATTTCTACCTTTTGAATGATATCATTATTCTATTACATATGATTTAACAGTTATTAGCCTATGTGTTGTGTCTATATTTCTGTGATTGTCTACAGTTGATGGCATTGCTTAATTAAACTATCAGGAATCTTTTATTTGTAGATGTTGTCTGCAACAAATTCATGCAATGCTGAAATGTGTTGAGTACATATACTCCCCCACAGGTTGATTATATTGAGGTGCCTGTTACAATCTCTGCTGAATTTGATGAATATGCCCATTGACATTTATGGGAATACAAGATTGCATCTTGGCAATATGGCTAGTACTGGCCTACATTACAGGGTTGTTTGCAATGACTACTGAGATAATAGGTTTGCCATATGTCAGGAAAATTCCTGACATGTTCTGGTTTTTGGGTTTAAAAATGGCACCGGGAGGGTATTTTGCTGTATTGGCAAAATGTCAGGGAAAACCCGGATGTATGGCAACGCAATTGAAAAAGCTGAGGAAACAGCGCCAAAAGCTTAAAACCACTATTTTGTGGGGAGGTTTCAGATGACATGTTTGAAAATCCACACTTGAGAGAGCTCATTTAAGTAAAAAGAATGTGGGAAAGCTTCAGTCAGAATGGGAACTTTGCCAAAGATGGGGGGAAATGCATGCTAGAGAAAAAAACATAGAAATGAGCATAACCATCGGTTTTCTTTGTTAAATAATAGTGATGCATCAAATAATGTTGAGCTAATAGTCTGAAATGAAACAAGTAAAAGACTGGTCATATTGTATTAGTCAATTTACACATGTTGATATTTTGAAGTATGTAAGGGCAACATTATAGTGAAAAATGTATGTTTGGTTTCTCTCAGTTGTGTTTGAAAGCTTTATGTGACGGGTCAAAACTTATTTATTTGCCCAGGCATTTTAATGTTTCAAAGCTGGTTGATTGTTTAGTCTACCCTGCCTCTATTTGTTGATGATGATGTTGTTTTATTGTATTTTATTTTTAGCATTTCCCCCTTTCTTAAATTTCTATCCCAGCTTTCTTCCATCATGGAACCCAAGGCAGTGTACATGTGGTTCCCAGGTGGTCTCTCATCTAGGCACTGATCAGACCCAGACCTGCTTTGCTTCAGCAAGGTGGTGGCTTAGCCTCATGCACCTTCAGGAAAGACCTGGAGCTTGGCCCCTGGAGCTACCTTCTGACAGCACTCCTATAGCTTATCATCAGAGATGATTCTGCACATCCATAATGCTAATTGAAGGCTTTTCCACTGCTGCAAAAATGTTGTCTATAATGCCCTCCAGATGTTGTTGGACTCAAGCTCCCATCGGCTCCAGTCTTCATGTCCATCAGGGATGATGGAAGATGGACACATGTTCTCCTTTGGATGGTGGCAGACTCTCCTTCCTTGGAGGTTTTTAAGCAGAGGTTGGATGGCCATCTGTCATGGATGCTTTAGTTGAGATTCCTGCATTGCAAGGGGTTGGAAGAGATGATCCTCGGGTCTCTTCTTCCAACTCTACAGTTCTATGATTCTATGATTCATGGCCAATGCAATTATGTAGGCATCTTGCAGCTGGGCACATGGAAGAGCAATCAGCTGGCCACTTTGCCACATGCTCAGCTGCAATGCATAAACATTTGACCCACACAGAGGTGTCAGCTTGCAAGGGTGATTGGGGTGGGGCAACATCGCACATGTGATATCACACGTGACACGACGTCCTGATGTTGTGTGCTTGCTGTCAGCACGTCGGGATGAACCAGGGTGGAGTTGAATGTGGCACTGCCATCAGTGGGAGGTTGCTTCCACCCTTCTTCCCCTCCATGGCAGGAGGTAGAGGAGAAGGAGCTGGTCACTGAAGCTGTGCCACGTTCGGCTCCATGCTCAGCTCCATGCTCAGCCTTCTCCACCCCCTCAATGTTGGGGGGGACCGCCCAGAAGATATTGAGGGGCCCCCAAGCAGCTTGGTCCCCGGGAGCTGGCACACCTGGACCCACACATCCATAAACAATCGTTTAATCCAGTAACTTGACAGTCTTTGTATTTGAAATCTGGTTTGAAATGGTATACTTTTTCTGGTTTTAACAGCCTTAGGAATTTAGTTGCAACTGATAGATATAAATACAATATGTTTCTCTGTAAGTCCTGTTTCAGTGAAAACAACAGTTCTATGTACAATTCAGGTGCCCTTTGTTGCACTGTGCTGGTTGTTGAGCGTGGTTTTTTATATTATTATTATTATTACTTTCCTTTTGTACCTCAAGTTAATGGAAAGCAGCAAATATGCCTTCTTTTTGACTTATTGAGCTTGCATTTGTAGGCTCAAGATATTACACAGGGGACCTATGGATTGTTTTATGCCATTTATTTGGAATTTGGGAGAGCAGGAAACACATTTAGCTCTATTCATCATGGGAATAGGTCACATAAGATGCAGTCATGAACCTTTCATAACAAATAAATGTAGCCAGGTGTGAGGGAAAATGAAGTCCATATGGCAAAAAGGTGCTGAACAGGTAGGTATTTGCTGGGAGAGAGCAAATGCTGCAAGTATCATCTTTCAACTAAGTACCAGCAAACATGAAAAAAGAATGTTTTAATGCAAATTCCATTTTAAAAAGGAACAGAATATTAAAGAATATTCTGCTAAGATTCTGCCTGTTGTTTGGAAACTCCACAACAAGGTGGTGGACAAACAGAACGTTGTTGTGATAGGTCTCAATTTATATGTGATCCTATAGCAACTTGTCTGACTGAACTCAGTGGCACATAGTTCTTCATAGACAGATATGAGATTGTATCATAAGGCTGCAATGTTATTCATACATATTCTGCAGCAAGAACCATTCAACAAAGTAGACTTTGGTTCTTACCAGCCTTAGGATTCAGTTTACGTAGGGACACCTTCTATCTAGCTATTCAATCCTGATGAAACATGTAACTACTTTTCAGGTGACTGTGCATTTATGCATTTACTTCAGTTTTGTTTACATATGCTGTCCCTGATTTTCTGGATTTAAATGTCCAAGAGCAAAACCTAATCGGTTACATTCTTCATCTCATGAAACTGTGTCCCTGCTCAGAAGAACAGCACCTGAATCCAGTCATCGCTTGGAAGTGTGGGGTTAATATGCATATAGTGCATATCTCTAGAACTTGAATAATTTGTTTCAATAGAAAAAGCAGTAGCAAACCCATTAGCTTGCTTCTGTCTCGTGGCTCCATTCCAGGACAATAATTTTTTAATTTCAATAGTAATTGTGCTTATGTTGCTGGGGGAGATGGAGGTGATTATTGTGATTAATTTTAGTGGTCTGGCTGACTGTGTCATTTAGAAATATCATTATCAAATTGTATTGGGTTTTTATTTGTAAATCTCTTTGACGCATTGGTATAAGGCGATGAATGAAGTGAAATAATAATAATCAGATACAGATGGGGGGGGGAGAACCATGATCCAACAAGAAAACTCAATTGTATTTACCCTAGCTGTTTTGTCATTTCATGACCCAGAAAGCTGTCTGGGGACAAACGCCGGCTCCCTCGGCCTGAAAAGTGAGATGAGCGCTACACCCCATAGTCACCTTCGACTGGACTTAATCTGTCCCAGAGTCCTTTACTTTTACCTTACCTTACAAGGCTCTCCTATAATTACATATAGAGACTGAATTTGTGTTTTAATATATTAAGTACCATCCTCAGAACCTCAAACATTTGGGTTTAAGAGCAGAATACACCTTTTTCTGAACACAGTGGCACCCGCCCTGTGGAACGCCCTCCCATCAGATGTCAAAGCAATAAACATCTACCTGACATTCAGAAGACATCTGAAGGCAGCCCTGTTCAGGGGAGTTTTTAATATGTGACATTTTAGTGTATCTTTCATCTTTGTTGGAAGCCGCTCAGAGTGGCTGGGGAAACCCAGCCAGATGGGCGGGGTACAAATAATAAATTATTATTATTATTATTATTATTATTATTATTATTATTACCTGTCAGGTGAAAGGACGCTTTCTAGATCTGCTGAAAATGCAGAATTACTCTTTTGTAGAGTAATCTTGAAGCCAAGAGAGGATGAAACAGGCGTAAGAAGGAACTAAACCATTGGCTCCATTGATATGTCTCCACCATGGAGACAGCAATTCAATAGAGTGAGCAGAAGTACCACCACACCATGTACTGAATCAGTCCTCAGTTGAAAGAATAGATGCACACCAGCATGTATCTTCAGCATTCATTTGCAGTGCTCTCTAACTTTAGGAGCAGGACAATTGGAAAAATCGCCTATGCTTCATGTCCATTGCCCTAGTAAAGACTGTTGTTGTTTTTTAAGTGAGAATAATGGAAAATTGAAACAAAGTAGTATCCTCATGGAAAATAATCCTAGTAGGATAGAAATTGTTAGGCTTTTGTAGCAGCCGCAGAACATATTGTGGAGGGGAATAGCTTAGTAAAATTCAAAAGAAGGATTAGATACAGTAGCGAATAAGCTCCGCCAAGAAGATTTTATTTTTTTAACACAAAAAACTCAAGGGTTATCTGTCCCCATGCTTCAGGGCATATAATGATCACCAGCTGAGCACAAGCACTACTAGGCTGCCTGTAGCTTAAAAATAAAATATTTTTATGCTGAGTTCTTTTCACCTTTTTCTCTAAAACATTGGGCAAAGGCCAGTTCCAGGGGCAGGCTATTGGACCTGATGGATCTTTGAGATGATCTCATGTGGCAGCTTTTATGTGAGTTAGAAATTCATAGTTTTGTGTAATCTACCAATTGGCCAGTGCCAAGAGAACAGAAATGACCTTGTGGTTTAACAAACTGCGTGTGACATTTCAAGGATGTATTTCATGGAGATCCAGATGAGTTGACTTCATATATATATAAGATCATGAAGATAGGTAGTGACGACATGGCCTTGAGATATAGTTGTACAATGTTACTGAACCGAAAATTACAACTGAATAATAATCACAAAGGAGTTTTGTAAAGTAATTCACCCTTAAGCTAAAAAAGAAAGAGAGAAAAAGTATTGATATCTAGATTAAGGACTCAGCAAAGAAAAGGTGTTCTGAACACTGAGAAACACAGATTTATTTATTTTTAAATATATCTTCCTCCTAAACCCTCTCTTGTTCATTTCCTGGTTCTTTCAATATTTTAAAAATCGTTTTCATTTTGAGCTATACAAACTGTAATCAGCCACCAAGAAGAAGAAGAATGAAAAATATTAAACACAGGACACAACAATGTTGATTATGGAGCCAGCTACTCTTCCCTGTGGGCATAGATCTGTCCGGTGAGATTTCTGGTGGCTGACTGGCTGGAGCAACCACAGAGGAGTCCTTCTACATATATACAGTAGGAATGGCATCCACCTGTACACAAACCTGCCCTGCCCAGTTTGTCCTTCACTAGTTCTACAGAGCCAGCTACCCCACTCTAGCCATTTGTAATTTTGAGCCTGAGACTTCATTTGCCCTAAAAACACACACATTCAAGTGAATGCATGGAAGGGGAGCCGTGGGAATATGCATGTTACCCCCCACCTCCAACCTCTGTGCATCCAGCTGTATATCTTCCTAGCGTAGCAGATGTACTCTGCCCCCACACTGGGAAACTATGATTTAATCACTGACAACAATACAAAACTGTTTTCTGGTTTCCTATCCTGGTTTGCAGTTCAGAGATTAAACCACATGTTCCCAGTGGGCTCTCTTCCAATCTTTAACTGAATGCATGGCAGTCAGGAACTGAGATGTCATTTTACTCCTTTGCCCCTCCATCAGAGCATTCTGTAAATGTGTGATGAGGCTCTATGTCTCCTTACCAAATCTACTCTTCTGCTAAATCACACACACACACACACACACACACACACACACACACACCAATAATGCTAGGAGAAGCTTTGTTTTCTTAATATCTGTAGGTTGGGCTGATTCAAGGCGCAGGTGCAGAAGTAGTTAAAAAACCAACTAACCTGCATTTTGCACCCAGTTTAAACTTATTTTTTCCTTAATTTCAGAGGCTTTAATAGTCTGTCCCTCTCTATGATCATCTCTGGATTCTCACTATATTTTGTAGCTTCTGCTATTGATGCTTTCTATTTTGGTCTTCTTGTCAAGCATCACACATTTCTCTACATATTTGGAATGCTCTTCCTGTTAGTGCCTGGCTGGTTTCCTCACATTATTCTTTTGAAACATGCTTTAAAGCACATATTTTTTCAGCCACTGTCAGTCAGTGTGGACAATACTGCCCTAGATGGGCCAATGATCTGACTCACTACGAGGCAGCTGTCCTGATGTTCCCTGTTCAATGCTGTTTACGATCTGCCACAGCTGCTACATCAAAACAGATGTAGGTGTTGTGTGTGCATGTGTGTGCATAGTCATATCCCAGATGTCCTTCCTTTCTCTTGTGCTTCCTCCTCTTGTCCATGGCTAGGAATCTGATTTGGTGAAGAGAGTGTGCATTAAGATAAATACCCATCCCATCCAGTATACACCCAGTATACCTGAAGGAGCGTCTCCACCCTCATCGTTCTGCCCGGACGCTGAGGGCCTTCTGGCAGTTCCCTCATTGCAAGAAGCAAAGCTACAAGGAACCAGGCAGAGGGCCTTCTCGGTAGTGGCGCCCGCCCTGTGGAAACCCTCCCATCAGATGTCAAAGAGATAAACAACTACCTGACATTTAGAAGACATCTGAAGGCACCCCTGTTCAGGGAAGTTTTTGATGTGTGACATTTTAATGTATTTTTAATCTTTGTTGGAAGCCGCCCAGAGTGGCTGGGTACAAATAATAAATTATTCTTATTATACAGTGGTACCTCTGGTTATGTACTTGATTCGTTCCAGAGGTCCATTCTTAACCTGAAACTGTTCTTAACATGAAGCACCACTTTAGCTAATGGGGCCTCCTGCTTCTGCCACGCCACTGCCACACGATTTCTGTTCTCATCCTGAAGCAAAGTTCTTAACCTGAGGTATTATTTCTGGGTTATCAGAGTCTGTAACCTGAAGCATATGTAACCTGAAGAGTATGTAACCCGAGGTACAACTGTATTATTATTATCCCTGCTGCCTGGTCCGAGCATTGCTCTCAGCTGTGGAGGCCCTCTGGATGTGCCACAATCTCAGTTAGCGGCAACCCAGTGGAAAGCCTTCCCTTTCCTATGGAAACACCTGCTGCGGCAAGCAACAATGCTGATGTTTTGGCGCTTGTTAAAAACATTCCTGTGCATTCAAATCTTTTCTGGGTTGTTTTTTTTTAAAACTACATAAGAAAAGCCTGCCCAGTCAGGCCAAGGGTCCATTTAGTCCAGCATCATGTTCTCACAGTGGCCAACCAGATGTCTATGGGAAGCCTGTAAGCAGGACCTAAGCACAATAGTACTCTTGTGCTCATACTGTATTGTGATGGCCATTAGCTATAAACAATAAAATCTGGCTAATAGTACTCCACACTTATGATTCCTGGCAACTGGTATTCAGAGACGTACCACCTCCAGTGGTGAAGGTGGGACATCATGACTAGTAGCCATTGAATAGCATCAGGAATTAATTAATGGTGCTCATCAGTTGCATCTTATTTTATATTACAGTGGTACCTCGGGTTACAGACGCTTAAGGTTACATACACTTCAGGTTACAGACTCCGCTAACCCAGAAATAGTACCTCGGGTTGAGAACTTTGCTTCAGGATAAGAACAGAAATCATGTTCCGGCGGCACGGAGGCAGCAGGAGGCCCCATTAGCTAAAGTGGTCCTTCAGGTTAAGAACAGTTTCAGGTTAAGAACGGACCTCCAGAACGAATTAAGTACTTAACCCAAGAAGGCTGATTGCTGAAGAATTGATGCTTTTGAATTATGGTGCTGGAGGAGACTCTTGAGAGTCCCATGGACTGCAAGAAGATCAAACCTATCCATTCTGAAGGAAATCAGCCCTGAGTGCTCACTGGAAGGACAGATCCTGAAGCTGAGGCTCCAATACTTTGGCCACCTCATGAGAAGAGAAGACTCCCTGGAAAAGACCCTGATGTTGGGAAAGATGGAGGGCACAAGGAGAAGGGGACGACAGAGGACAAGATGGTTGGACAGTGTTCTTGAAGCTACAAACATGAGCCTGACCAAACTGCGGGAGGCGGTGGAAGACAGGAGTGCCTGGCGTGCTCTGGTCCATGGGGTCACGAAGAGTCGGACACGACTAAATGACTAAACAACAACAACAACTCTGTAATGTGATTTTATTGTTTAACATTAGAGTTTGTACGCTGCCTTGCAAAAGTGGTACATAAATACTTTTGTAAATGAATAAACAACACTTAACAATGTTAATTGAGGTAGGAGACACCTGGTTTCAAGACAAGAGTATTTAACTCATCCATTGTATTTAACAGATTCTATGGCATTCTGTATGTATGGTAGCTGACAGCATGTTGGTTCAGTTGAGTTATCTTTTACACAATATATGTAAGAAAATTCACGGGCCACATCTTAATTCAACCCCCCCCCCCCCGCCCAAGAAAAGCAGCCTACAAAGACTTTACCACATGATGACTTCAAAGTGATAATATGAATAAGCCTGGAAAAAGAAAAAGAAATATTAACAAACACAGCCACCTGCTTTAGGGAAATGCTTTTGTACTAAAAACAGCCCATGTAGTTCAGTCACAATGCAATGGGTGGAAATGACAAATTGAAAGCAAGCAAACATCCTTAAAGAGACCTGCTATGCTACGTGCTAAAGAGAATCAACTGCGAGTAAGAAAATAGCTTATCTACATTGCAATATAGAGAAAAGGAATAAAGCTACATCTGGATATGATGATGGTGATGATGATGATGATGATGTAACTTTTTCATGTTAAAGGCAGTTCTGGTAAGAAATCATATGTAGCAAAAGTCTCATGCAAACTTCCGGTACAGTGGAGATTGTGCAACTATATTCAAGCTGAATGCGGTGTACTGGATCTGGGCTAAACTAGTTGGACATGTGTCATTAGAAAGTTCATACAGGGTTACCTATATTTTCTAATTTTGAAAATCCTTTCAAAAAGTTGTTGAGCATATATATATATAAAATTTGCAATATATATTGTTGAGCATATATATATATAAAATTTGCAATATATATATATATATATATATATATATAAAATCCATGGGTTGCCACACGTCCAGATTTTACTGGCCATGCCAGCGATTTCTGCCAGGACACAATTTACGAGGGTCGAATCCCAACTGTGTCAGGGAAATTCTGGACGTATGGCAACCCTACTTCACAGGAAATGAAGGGCAAGGAATAGGTTTAACATCCTTATGTGCTCACGTGAGGAGGAAATCATGAGTACAAAAGACATCCTAATGCAGCATGCCATTATTTTAGTTGGTTTGCCTCCAGCTTTTATAAATTATTTAATTCTGAAATAATGAAATAATGCAACTTTAGCCAAACTGGAGTCAACAGACTGCTATAGTAAAACATGTGTGTGTGCGCGCACCCACCCACACCCACCCACCCACCCACACCCTTAACCTTCTCAGAATATGCTAAAAAGCATTATTTTGTTCAAACCATTTTTATGACTAAAATGATCATAGAAATATGCCAAATATGTGACATGTTAAGAATCCAACATACTTAGCATCAATCATCCGGAAATGCTATTGCATTATTTAAAAAGTATTTACTTCTAAAGTGCAAAAGTATCGTCATCAATCATATCAGTAACTCCTGCTTTCTTACATTGCTCAATAAACAAAATACCTTCCTCAGGGTTCAAATTAATGTAAACTATTTGATCTTTCAAGAGGAAGGAAAGAAGAGGTTTGTAGCAAGTGCCTCATTGTGTGGCCTTTGCTTTTATGTGTTTTACGGGGGGGGAGAGGGGATGACATTTTACCTCAGGATTTAAACCTGCAGAGAACCAAAGTTGCCTGACTTGGAGAAGACAGAGTGTGGTGGAAGGAGCAGAAATAAATGCTTCCTCAGTACAGTGGTACCTCAGGTTAAGTATTTAATTCGTTCCGGAGGTCTGTTCTTAACCTGAAGCTGTTCTTAACCTGAAGCACCACTTTAGCTAATGGGGCCTCCTGCTGTTGCTGCGCCACCGGAGCCCGATTTCTGTTCTTATCCTGAAGCAAAGTTCTTAACCTGAAGCACTATTTCTGGGTTAGCGGAGTGTGTAACCTGAAGCATATGTAACCTGAAGCGTATGTAACCTGAGATACCACTGTAATAGTAGTAGTAGTAGTAGTAGTTGTTGTTTTTCAGTGGTACACAAGTTGTTCTTGGGCAGATGTTTGGTGGTAACAGATACAGGCTGGGTGACTTCAAAGCTAAAGGGCTGAGATGTTGGCAGCCAGATAATTCTCTCCCTTCAACTTGTTTTGCCCCTCTGGTCCTGAGAACCATTTTTTCTCGCAGAGTTTAGGCCGCTCATGTTTTTACATGGCTAAATAATGGACCGTCATTAAAATATTTCCTTTCTAATTAGTGTCTGCTTCGCATTTAATTTTTATTAAAATGCACCTGTTTAAATATTCATAGAAACTTCTTTGTTCCGCTCCGTTTTAATAAAGTGGAGAGAGCCCCACAAACCTGATAACGTTTTTCATTACTTGACCATTTGCTGTGGTATGTGCTTGCAATAAGGTTTAGGAAATTTCCTTTGGGAAAGAGGGGAACAATGCTAAGAGCGGGGCGGGGGGGGGGGGAATACACATTAACTATAAAGTGGTTTCAGGAAAAGATTATTAACTCACAATTGCCCTACAGACATATATAAGCATTGAGGAAGTCTGAATTCCACCGGGATTTTCATCACTTAGTCTACTCTGTTAGCAGTGCTGCCCGAAAGCTCTCCATTAGCCTCCAGAGCAGGCTACAAAGGAAATGTAAAACAGATGAGGTATGTTCCTTCAGACCATGAGCTGAAGCAGTCCGTGAGGTCCTTTACTCAGGGGGAACAGAGCATATGCAGCAATGCTTAGATCAGTCTAAACTTACAACGTTCTGACACCAAGAAAAATGAATGTTATTTACACTGGCGACCATTTGGCTGACAGAATTCATAAGGTCAACCAGCTGGGCTGAAAACCTCATTTAGAATCTTCTATATTTGCCATCTATTTACTCAGGAGAAACACCTTTCCGAGCCCTCGTTTGCTTGTAAATATACCATTAGAGTAGGAACGGGCCTGGAAGGCAGTAAGCAGGCATTACTATTTGATGGCGCTGCTCTCTGAGAGCTCTAAAATCTAGCTCGTAATTGTGGTGGCAGGTCAAATTAAAGCTAAATGTGCAGTGTATCGGGGTGAGGTATCCGTTTGCACTGCCGATCCTTGTTCCTACGCGAGGAAGAGCGGGGGAGAAAATAATGACGTGAGGGAAAAGGGACAGGAACTAGGGATGTTTGCTTAAGAAATGTTTCAGTCCAACATGATAAATGCTTCAATTCCTCATAGAGCATTTTACAATGAAATGCTTAAAAGGCTCTATTAAAAAGCTAGCCTGGACATGTTGTGGTATCTCAAGTCAAGCTGCACCACGCATTGTAATATCAGCAAAGCACTGTTATAAAATACCAACACGCAGCACCTGCAAATGCTCAGGGCGATCCTGCTTAGACAGCTGCCAGTTTCTTAACACATTTCCACTGAGGAACTATTTGATACAGCGTATTGTAAAGCAAAGACTGGGAGAAGTAAAATAATGCTTAAATTTGGTGCATGTTATCTACATCTTTCTCTCAATTTTCCTTACACGCACGCACGCACACGAGTGTGCACACACGCACAAAATGCCATTCTACATTGAGGTTTGCTCCTAGAAAGTCATTTACCCTACATGTCGTATGCTTTCAAATGTTTGTAAATGTAGCAAAACATATATAATTGACACACACACAAGGCGGTACAGTAGATACCACCAACAGTAGGTGGAGCCAGAGTCAGTGATGGGCACAGCTAATTCTAGTATTTTTCCCTCTGAGACTAAAGATTAGGGAGCTGACAGGCAGTGCCACCGTCTGTTCTATTTGTCAATTAGAAGGGCTGGCTGAGAGCAGACTGAAGTTAGTGAGGCAATGCCCCATTTGCCCTAGTGGACTAGCTGTCAGGAGTGCGTGCAGGAGACAGGCCCTGTGACCAGTAGGGCTTCACAGGACTGGGGCCTTCCTAAGTTTGTTTTGGAGAGGCAAGGCACGTCCGCACAGGTGAGGCCGCTTGGTAACTCACTGCACCTGGTGGCAAGAGCCGGGAAGGGATATAAGGTCAGCATTTCCCTTCGGCTCTTTGCCACAGCAACACGCTTCCTGCTTTGCTGAGTTTGGCTTCTTGACTCTTTGCTTCCTGATCCTCGGACCTCAGCTTCCTGACTCCCTGCTTCTTGCTCCTTGGACCCTTGACTTCATGATTCCTTGCTTCTCGCCCCTCGTACCCTTGACTTTGTGACTCCTTGCTTCCTGACCCTCGGACCTCTGACTTCTGGACTCTCGTTCCTGCTCCCACCCCGCCACCTTGCCCCCGGTCCTGATGTCCTCAGCTGGGACTTTGATCACTGTGACACTAGACTCCCATGCTGAGAAGGAAGCGGGTCCCAATTAAAGGGTGTGGGGAGGAACTAGTGATTGTTAGCTGCTGTCCTTGTTGAATTCTTGTTTCTTGCATGGTGGCATAAATACCAGAAGCTCTTGCTCAGTGCTGTATTTACGTATAAGCTAAACAAGCTATAGCTTGATCTCATGGGCTCAAGATTTTGGCCACAACATAGAGACGAGCCAATGGGAATACCTATGGAAAGTGAATTGGAAGTTTATGGCATGCTATACGTTAAGGGAGAACCTTCAAAAGATATTGTACAGATGGTATTTAACCCCTAGTAAGCTTTCCAAAATGTTCAAGAGTGTCGCCGACACATGCTGGAGATGTGGGGAATCAGGTAGAACCATGCTCCACATGTGGTGGGTGTGTAAAAAGATCATACCCTTTAGGAATGACATTCACTCCCAGCTCCAATCAATGTTAAATGCTTCTTTTCATAAAAAAACAGAATCATCTTCTACTAGGTCTTACAGGACCAGATATAGCCAGGAATATAAGAAAAAAAATTCTGTATGCCACCACTGCCACAAGAGTGCTTATAGCTAAACATTGGAAGAACGACAAAATCCCCCTCCACTTCTGAATGGTTGATAAAGTTGGTAGAATATGCAGAATTAGTTAGTCTCTCGGAAAAGATCAAAGATAAGCCAAAACACAAGTTCATTGACAATTGGGAACCTCTAAAGAGATATTTAAAAAATAAGTGTTGCAGTTTGAACTCGGTCGCAGCATTTGAGTAAACTCTGTAAATAAGGATATAAAGGTAAGAATAGACACGTCTACATAGATGTATATTATTAGTTTATTATTAATACATTGATAACTCAAGGCAATAGGTTTATTAGTGAGAAAAGATGTTGAAAAGGACGGGAAATCAAACTATGTAACAAACTTATGATCTGAAGACTTACATTTTCTTCGTTTGAATTTTATTTTGATGATTTGGATATATAGATAATGATTTGTCTTGGATGTATGGATGCAATTATGGGAAATAAAGCATAAGAAGCTATAGCTTAGGGCCCCACACTCTTGGCCCCCCCCCCAAAAAAAAAATTAAAGGAAAAAAACCTGGATGTGCATTTCCAAAATATAAGATAAAAAACAATTAAAATAAAACCTACATACAGCAACAGTATTTTGTGTTGTGTAGGCTCCTATGATGTAAATAATGGGCGCCACCTGCTAGCCTTTTGTTATTTGCAAATGGCTTTAGATACCTATTAGGTCCGTAAATTACCATATAGCATATATTCAACACAAAATACAGCGACAATTTGTTGTTGACAAAGGACAGCTTGACATATAAAGGACCCCATTACTTTCAGTAGCTTAGAGCCACATCAAACCTAAATCCGGCCCTGCTCATGCTTCATCACCCATGGATTTTGTCATTGCTCACAGCAGTGATCGGCAAAGCAGTGTGGGCAAGGCAGCATTACTCACACGACTTCCCAAGGCTGATCAACACTTCTGGTTACTGGGAGGTGGAGACAGGGGATGGCAGAGAGCTTAGCACTGTGTGGGCGCAGCAGTGCGAGTATCAGATTGACTCTGTCACTGCACTTGCACGATGTTGAGCTGCCCTCTCCCTCTCGATAACTGGCAGTGGTGCCCAGCGTTGGGAAACCATATCAGCAATGCTGCCCTGCTGATCACTACTGATTGCTCTTGAGAAGAAGAGGAGGAGTTTGGATATTCCGCTTTATCACTACCCTAAGGTGTCTCAAAGTGGAGGAGCGGGGAAGCGAATCTGGTTCACCAGATTACGAGTCCACTGTTCTTAACCACTACACCACACTGGCTCTTGAGCATAAGTGAGAATCTTCAATGCACAGCGAATACAGAGATTTGGGTCTTGATCCTGCCTTAGTAGAATGAACCATGTTGTACTAGATGTTGGTGCTACTGTCGGCCAATCTAGTTGGAGAAGTTAGTAGCAGATGAATATTCTTAGGCTTTCTCATTACTTATCACTGCTTTCTTATGCTCTGCCATGTGATGTGATATCGTAAGAACAGTGTACAGCTATTAGGCTAAGATATAGAAACGTGGGCCCACCAACCACGTTGGAGTTAGCAGTTAACTTAAAAATGTTGGTGTGTCCACATGTGAGATATTCCACATGGAGAATGCCAAGGAATATCGGGGGGGGGGGGAGAGAATAACAACGAATGTCCTCTAAAACCTGAGTATTTAAGGGATAATAAGCAATTGTTCAAAATCCTCCATATACCGTAAGGATAACAAGAATGAAATGAAATGAAATGCAGAATGCTTTGAGGCGGATAAGAAAGCACAAACAACTGGATCGTTTTAACAGAATGCAAAGCACAAAATCCCAGGCAAGCATTATTTGTTCAGTGACCCAGCAGGCTGAAGTCTGGGGGAAAGAAGGTCCTTTAGCTCTAGGCTAAATTGTCTCTGCCAGCTTAGCTGCTTGCAGGTCGGTGCTGGGCAATTAAGCTTCTACCCTGAAAGAAATACAAATCTTGCTTCAGC
Source organism: Podarcis raffonei (assembly GCF_027172205.1). Classification (NCBI taxonomy): domain Eukaryota; kingdom Metazoa; phylum Chordata; class Lepidosauria; order Squamata; family Lacertidae; genus Podarcis; species Podarcis raffonei. The sequence continues at coordinate 102,909,045 of NC_070602.1, read as the reverse complement.
TTTCTTGGGGAAATGCATGTGTAGCAAGTGTCTTGAGCTTTCTCTCTTCAGTCTTCTCCATCTTACAATCTCTGTGGGTATTACTGAGTTTGTGCCTATTTGGAAGGAAATACAAAGTTCCTTGATTCCTGAAAGCCTATCCTACCAGCATCGAGCCCAGAGTCCCTTGAAAATACACTTATTAGGGGAGAGCATTCCACACATCACCATGCACTATTGATTACTAGGACTCTTCACTGATTTCAAAGAACTTCCATTGTGATGGAGTGGTTGGTTGGTCTTATGTGAAGGGCCTTTCTGCACTGATCAGAGTTACTGTTTGATCTGATGTTTTTAAGAGTGAATCTGTAGCTGATTGTCCACATCTTTGGCTACATGTCACTGTTATTAGAGAGGGAGTTCCTTTTCCACACTAAGGCTGGGTTGTGCCTGAATCGGGAAATGTTTTGTGGCAGTGGTTATGCAAATTTGTGAAAACGAACACACTCCCTCTGAAGTTATTTTGTATATTTCTCTTTTCCACCACCTCTTGAAGTATCACCAGGGCACCACAAAGCATGTTGTTTGTGATATGCATGTATAACTGTGGTCAGGAGGAATGCCTATTTCATGCAAATAATATTTTTAAAATTTATTTAGACAATTCCCCCTACCCCACACCAGCAATTATTTGGTCACATGTTGTTTGAGAGCCTTAAGGGCACAATGCAAGATGCCTCCTGTGTGAGTGTCTGAGGGCCCTGCTCTTGCCGCTTACTACCTACCTGGCCCAGGGCGGGGCCTGAAGCCTCACAGGGACTGCTGTGCTCCGCTGCCCAGGAGGACTCTCCTGTGTGAGTGTCTGAGGGCCCTGCTCCTTCCTGCCACTCACCATCTGGCCTGGGGCGGGGCCTGAAGCCTCACAGGGACTGTTGCGCTCTGCTGCCCAGGAGGACTCTCTTGTGTGAGTGTCTGAGGGCCCTGCTCCTTCCTGCCACTCACCATCTGGACTGGGGCGGGGCCTGAAGCCTCACAGGGACTGCTGTGCTCTGCTGCCCAGGAGGACTCTCCTGTGTGAGTGTCTGGGGGCCCTGCTCCTTCCTGCCACTTACCACCTGGCCCAGGGCAGGGCCTGACGGGCCTCACTTAGGACAGTTGCTGTTACTGCTGGAGGGGTGCAGAGTGCTTTTAAAATGTTTTAAAAGTTTTCTTTTGAATTTTTTGTATGTGGGGTGGGTGTGGGTGTGGGATGGATGTTTATTGGGCCTGGGAATTTGTTTGATTTTATGTTTTTGTAATTTTTATTGTTTTTTGTTTGTATTGGTTTTTTTTAAGGTGTTATTTTGTTCTTAAGGGGAGGGGTCAGGGCTGCTGGTGAGTGGGTCCCAGCCCACAAAATGGCTGGGGCATGTTCCACAGGGGGGGATGCACTGGGACAACCGATCTCAGTGATCACGGGTAGGAGGAGGAGTTACACTAAGACCAGACCATGTCATTACAGAGGAGGCAGGTTTAGTAGTTGTCTGAGGACTATCCCTGCCTCCGGGTCTGGTCCTGACCGGATGGATACTAGAATCAGCAAGGGATACCCACATGACCTGAAAGTGTTGCTGACTTGATCATGGATGGAGGACTTGACCTGGCATGTGTAACAGAGACTTGGTTGGATGAAGCAGATGGGCCTGTCCTTGCCGCTGCTTGTCCACCAGGTTTCTCTTACGCACAGCAACCCAGGTCATGTGGGCGGGGAGGGGGGGTTGCAGTGATTTTTAGGAAGTCATTAGTTTGCACCGGGTGTCCTATTGGGAAGACCCAGTTTTCCGAGTGCATGTTCTGGAAGTTGGGCAATAGGGGCAGTACAGGATTCCTTTTGGTGTGCCGACCTCCCCGCTGCACCAAGGATTCCCTGCCTGAGCTGCTTCAGGTTGTGGCGGATGTTCTCCTGGAGACACCTAGCTTGGTTGTCCTAGGGGATTTTAACATCCATGCTGACACGACCTTACAAGGGGCCGCTCGGGACTTTGTGGAAAGCATGGCCTCCATGGGGCTGTCCCTGAGTAAGTCTGCCCCAACCCATAGCTGCGGACATGCCTTGGACCTGGTGTTTACCTCTATGGATGTTGGTGATCTGACACTAAGTAAAAGCGAAACGAAAGAAGTGCCATGGTCAGATCACTTCCTGGTGCAACTGGACTTCTCTGCGACCCATCCCCTCTGCAGGGAGGTGGGACCGATTCAGATGGTCCGCCCCCGCCACTTAATGGATCCAAATGGTTTCCAGAGAGTGGTAGGGGATGCTTTATCCCATGTTGATGGCCTTTCAGCTGATTCCCTGGTGGCCCGCTGGAATGTGGAGTTAACCAGGGCTATTGACTGTTTGGCTCCGAAGTGCCCTCTCCGATTGCATGGAGCCCGGAGAGCCCCGTGGTTTTCCACGGATCTGAGGGCAATGAAACAATCATTGACACGGCTAGAGCGCCGGTGGCGGATAACTCATTCCGAATCTGACCGGACACAGGTTAGAGCTCAACGTCGAGCCTACCAAGTGGCGATAGCGACGGCGAAGAAGACTTTCTTCGCCGCCTCTATTGCATCTGCAGAAAACAGCAGCAGGAGACTTTTTCAGGTGGTTCACAATTTAGCGGAACCACCTGCGACATTGGGGCCCAGTACGGGCCACATGATCTCCTGCAATGATTTTGCAAAGTTTTTTGCAGATAAAATCGCTCAGATTCGGGAAGAAGTAGACTCCACCGTGGGAGCAGGGCCAGGGCGGGAAAGTGCTAGAGTCCTGTCTAGTCAAGTTGTGTGGGATCAATTCCAATCTGTTACCTCCGAGGATGTGGACAGGCTGCTTGGACGAGTGAAGCCAACCACCTGTCTCCTGGATCCTTGCCCATCCTGGCTTATAAAAGCTAGCCGGGAAGGACTGGGTGATGGGCTTCGTGGGGTGGTGAATGCTTCCTTCCGTGAGGGATCCTTCCCAGACCCGCTGAAAGAGGCGGTTATTAAACCGCTTCTTAAAAAACCATCTTTAGATGCAGCCACGATGGCCAATTATCACCCAGTCTCAAATCTTCCATTCTTGGGCAAGGTGATTGAGCGAGTGGCTGCTGAACAACTCCAGGCACGCCTGGAAGAAGCGGACCATTTGGATCCCTTCCAGTCGGGATTCAGGCCTCATCATGGGACTGAAACTGCCTTGGTCGCACTGGTTGATGATCTCCGGCGGGCTAGGGACAAAGGTGAGAGCTGTTTCCTAGTTCTGCTGGATCTCTCAGCGGCGTTTGATACCATCAACCATAACATCCTTCTGGACCGTCTTGAGGGGCTGAGAGCTGGGGGCACTGTCATACAGTGGTTCCGCTCCTTCCTCCTGGGCCGTGTTCAGAAAGTGGTGGGGGGGGATGAGTGTTCAGACCCCTGGGCTCTCACTTGTGGGGTGCCTCAGGGTTCTGTCCTCTCCCCCATGCTTTTCAACATTTACATGCAGCCGCTGGGAGAGATCATCAGGAGGTTTGGGCTGGGTGTTCATCAGTATGCGGATGATACCCAGCTCTACCTCTCTCTTGAATCAGAACCAGTGAAGGCGGTGAAAGTCCTGTGTGAGTGTCTGGAAGCGGTTGGAGGATGGATGGCGGCTAACAGATTGAGGTTGAATCCTGACAAGACAGAAGTACTGTTTTTGGGGGACAGGAGGCGGGCAGGTGTGGAGGATTCCCTGGTCCTGAATGGGGTAACTGTGCCCCTGAAGGACCAGGTGCGCAGGCTGGGAGTCATTTTGGACTCACAGCTGTCCATGGAGGCACAGGTCAAATCTATATCCAGGGCAGCTGTTTACCTGCTCCATCTGGTACGTAGGCTGAGACCCTATCTGCCTGCAGACTGTCTCGCCAGAGTGGTACATGCTCTGGTTATCTCCCGCTTGGACTACTGCAATGCGCTCTACGTGGGGCTACCTTTGAAGGTGACCCGGAAACTACAACTAATCCAGAATCCGGCAGCTAGACTGGTGACTGGGAGCGGCCGCTGAGACCATATAACACTGGTCTTGAAAGACCTACATTGGCTCCCAGTACGTTTCCGAGCACAATTCAAAGTGTTTGTGCTGACCTTTAAAGCCCTAAACGGCCTCGGTCCAGTATATCTGAAGGAGCGTCTCTTCCTCCATCGTTCTGCCCGGACACTGAGGTCCAGCTCCGAGGGCCTTCTGGCAGTTCCCTCACTGCGAGAGGCCAAGTTACAGGGAACCAGGCAGAGGGCCTTCTCGGTAGTGGCACCCGCCCTGTGGAACGCCCTCCCATCAGATATCAAAGCGATAAACATCTACCTGACATTCAGAAGACATCTGAAGGCAGCCCTGTTCAGGGAAGTTTTTAATATGTGACATTTTAGTGTATCTTTCATCTTTGTTGGAAGCCGCTCAGAGTGGCTGGGGAAACCCAGCCAGATGGGTGGGGTACAAATAATAATAATTATTATTATTATTATTATTATTATTATTATTATTATTATTATTATTACTACTACTACTACTACTACTACTACTACTACTACTACTACTACTAAAGCACTTAACTTTTAGGTCTCTACATGCCTTAAAGGCTATATATCCCTGTATGTCCTACTGGAGCATCTTTGGGACCTCTTTATGTCACCATCCCTCTGATGTGACAATTTTGAAGGCAAAATAGTTCAGGGCAGAGGACCTTCTCAGTAGTGGCACCTGCCCTGTGGAACACCCTCCCATCAAATGTCAAGGAAATAAACAACTATTCAGCTTTTAGAAGACATCTGAAGGCAGCCCTATATAGGGAAGTTTTTAATGTTTGGTGTTTTATTGTGCTTTTAATATTTTGTTGGGAGCTGTCTAGGGTGGCTGGGGCAACCCAGGCAGATGGGCGGCATATAAATAATAAAATTCTTTTTATATTATTATTAAAGCAGTTTTGGTTCCTGGTGTTCTTTACTAATGTTTTAGCATCATCATCATCCCCACAAGGCTTTTATTTGGGCAGACATTTAATAGTCAGGCAATTAAAAAAAGATATTTCAGCATCATGTTTCTTTTTAAATGCATTTTAGATTTGTATCTGTTAATAAATGTTGACTTATGTGCATGGCTATTTATAATTTTCATACAAAAACAGCTAACCTTGCAAGTCATTAAAATTGTTGTTCAACTCAAGCTTTGTGTAATAGCCTTGCCATGTGTGGCTGAGCAGATAATATTGAAAACATTATAATTAGGGCATAGGAGGTTTTTTTTCTATGAAGTAACATAAAAAATTTGCTAGTCAGAAAGAAAAGAAGCATTTCTCAAACATACCACAAGATTTGTTTTCAACGAGTACAAAAAGCTCACACTACTATTGTGTAGCATTTGTTAACTTAAATGTTTTGGTTTTTTGCAGGAAAATGCAATTAGGTGGTTTATGCAAATGTTGGTCAAAATTCAATTAATGTTTCTGTATGATATTGTTCTTTTATGAGGCAATGTGTTTCCTAATCAGATGCTCAGTATGATTCAAAATCATAAGCTATTGGACAGGGACAGGTTACTTGTGTCCCTCAATATGTTATTGGACTACAACTCCCATTATCCTTGGTAACTGGCCATTCTGGCTGGGGCTGATGGGTATTGTAACCCAACCACAGGTTAGCCACCCCACTATAGGAAAACTGCACTATTTCTAGTATATACAATTGGAAATTGAGAACTTGTGGTTTTCCTTTTTCCTTTTGTATCTTGTCTGTTAGTTTGTGAGCCTGTGTAGCCGGAACTTCATTACATTTTAATAAAGTAAATGATGATGATGATGATGATGATGATGATGATATTTGTCCTCATAATATCCTGCTTCTAGGTCTGGCACTAGAATTGCAATTTTTAAACAAAATCCACATAAGTGAATTGGAACTAGAAGTGCAATTTTTAAACAAAATCCACACAAGTGAATTGGAGCATATATGTGTCAGGAAGGGACAGTACCTCTCTAGCTTGATGCTAGGTTGCACTTGTATAAAACTGGCTCAGGATTTGGTTTTCATTTGTGACTCCAAATGGCATTTTGGGAAGCAGTCCTACACTGGGAAGCTCAGCAGACGCCCTGGCAGAATTTAATGAGGGTAGCCAAATATGTCAAAAGCCTATCATTTGCTAGTGTTGTGGAAGCTACATTTCAAGGATGACAATCCATATGCTGTGCTGTGCTGTGAGAAAACACTGTCATTAGCAGCAACCAGCCATGTTCATCCTTACATCTGTCTGATCTTTTTACTAGTAACCAACACTATAAATGTTATCTTTTTAATTAAGAGTTTCTGCTTCCCATGCTAAAAGCCATAGTAACCATACTTACAAGTGAAAAACAAAAGTGTTACAGACCAAAAACACACATGCATGTGCCTAATCATTTCCAAACATGGATTCTAGGGTGGGAAAACACTATACAATTGGCTTTTCATCTAACCATTCCCCTCTGCAGATTTATATGTAGAGTGGTCAGTATTTTTCTCTACTACACTAAGGTTGCCAGACATCCCCGTTTCCTGGGGACAGTCCCTGGATTTACAAATCAGTCCCTTGACAAAATCCATCTATTTAGTTGAAAAGTGTCCCCAGATTCATTGGAAAAAAATCTGGTAACCTTATACTACAAACATATTTCTGTTTCTGCATACAGTTAGGGGTATACACAATATAAAGCCTATAAACAGAGATATTTACATTTACGTTACGTTACCTGGATTTATTTATTTTTTTAAGATCAGCTAATATATTGATGCTGTTGTCACTACAAGGCCCCTTAGAGTTTCTGGTTACACATTCCACAGCACAGCATCAGCTGAGGGGCATTTTGTGGTTACCTTTGTCAAGGACCCTGTGTGGGAGGATTTTGTCCAATGGTGGTTTCTTGCCAGTGAATTCTGCATGCTGAATAAAGGACTGGGGCCGTCACACTGAAAAGGATACAAAGCCAACTCTGTTAGTAAAGATCTGGTTTAGTTAAGATTATTTGCTACTTTAGGTAGGCTCACATGTGCCCTTGAGCTCATCTGGAAAGACTCCGTGCACAAAACAGACTACAGTGGATGGCATTTCAAAATCTGGGCAGCTACCCAAACACCAAGCACGAATCTCAAAGAATTACCATAAGATACTCCCTGGGCCCCAGGAGTCCTCTTGGGAAACTGTCATGATCTTAGCTCCCCAGATAGATTTGGAAGACTTGGAAAGCAAATCCCTCCTAATACAAAATGCTCAATTCCTCACTGAATGTAATTCACGCTGAGGCACTTTCTTGATGGAAATTCACAATAGCCAAATTCTACAGCCTCTTACTCGGGACTTAATTGGGCAAAACTCCAGCTGATTTCAAAAGGGGATTTAGCCAAAAGATGCAGGACTTTATCACAAGATAGTGAAGCAATTTCTTTCAAACAGTGAACAACAGACTTGAATCCACCGAAGAGAGAGTCGAAGCAGTTGTCCTCCACCAAGGTCTGGAGCTTTTCCTAGTTATTCGAATTTGGGTGGGATCTCCACCCTGATTGGCAGTAAGTAAAATATGAACTATTCCTTATTATTTCTATAATGCATTATTCACAGAGATTTCTTTTCTGATACTAGGCAAAAATTTAAAGACGATTTCTATTGTTATCCACAGTTGTAGATCGCAGTAGAGGATCCTGCAATTTCCAAGACTGAAGTAACAGTGATCATCAAGCTCTGTGCCAAAGAGCAAAGAGCATTAGGATGTTTATCACCACAAAGCCTAGAGTGTCTGAAGGCTTGTAGATTTATCTACTCACCATTCAGCTTGTCAGCCCAGGGGTCCATGCCTCTGGGGTCTAGATTCCCAGCTTGGCCAGCACTGCTACTGGGCACCTTCCTCCTCTTTGGCCATCTTGGAGATCCACTTCTTCTTCTGCTGCCACCACCTGGATGATTAGAATGAAGAGTCACTCTGGCAAGTGAAGGAACACTGGAACGAGGAAGGTGGGAAGAAGCAGCCACCAGCCAGCCTGGTCATATGCTGCTGCTTCAGTTGCTGCTACAAATCCCCAGGCCAGCTTGCTGTGGCTTCTGACCAGCCTTCCTCCTTCTCACACTCCCTCCTTCTGCTGGACTGACTCTTTGCCCTCATTGGGGCTTTTACAAATCCTCCCTACCCTTCTTGACTGCACCTCTGACATAATGGGATGGGAGGCAGAGAAGCAGGAGTGGACCATGAAAGGCTTCTGACAAACTTTAAGGCAGGAGGTGTCTTAGGCAAGGGAGTCAGATCTTCAGCAAAACAAATAGGGACAGCCAGTACTATTTTTCTAGAAAAAAAGGTGCCGCAACTCACCATGAACACCTCCCTCTTTCTCTTAGAATGGCAATGGCACACACCTGAGAGGTTCTAGAACCCACCTGAGAGGTACCGGAACTGAGTTCCAGTGAGTTTTCCCCCTGGAAAAAAAAGCCCTGGGTGCAGCAGTCCCTAGCATGCTTGTTTATTTGTATGTATATACACACTTACTAAAATACTGACAAATTTTGTGAGGACCCAGAACAACAACAATGCAATCTGATGTGGAAACATGGAGACTTGAAAATGAGAGAAGCCAACACTGACAGCTTTATCCAACCAAACTCAAGGGTAATAGGCACACATACACTTGTTTAAAATCTTTAAGTTGCAGGATAGCAGAATAGCTTGTGAATAGCTTGTGTTCCTACCCACACCTTGCAAAACAGCATCCTGAGCAAATATTTGAGGAGGTTATGGGAAACACAGCCGAAAATGTGACTGTTGTGTTTACCTCACAGATGAGGCCTGCAAAGCACCAGTAGCACTGTGCCACATGTACGAAACGTAGCACATTTGGAATTGTTTGGAAAATGTGATAAATCTCTTAGCTAAATTATCACCTGGGCAAAATGCCTGCACACCATGTGCTGCAAAGGGAAAGAAATACATATTGACTACTTTGTTGTTGCCAGCTGCTTCTTTCAAAGAGAGGGGAGATTTCGCAGAGATGCTTCGAATGGCTGCGTGCCTCATAAATAACACCCAAATACGATCTCCTCGCCTGGGTTCGTAAATCAAAATGTAGAGCCACCGTAAAAATAATATTCAGCAGTAGGGGATTAAAAGATCCCTTCCTTCTTTCCTACATGGAAATACTGACACTAAGTTTACCATTTCCAAAACAGTAATCAGGCATCCATTCTACTCTGCCATTATTCTAAACTTAACCAAGTCTGGTTGTCAGATTACATAGCAGGGAAGTCTCTTAACTGTGCAACCTGTTCCTAAATATTTCACATAGAATCAAACTCCATTGAAAGCAATGGGATATATACCCCAAATTTAAAGGTCAGAAAATAGTGTTTGCATCTTCTCAAGAACAAGTGAAGGCTGGTCCATTAGGACACCTGCCCCATCAACCTCCCTGCAGCCAGCCTCTACTTATCTGCCATTTTACCTACAAGTAGTCCAAAGGGTTGGACTGTCTGCTAGCTTCCTCTTTCTTAACCTTAGTGTTGCCTTTATAGAACTCAGCAGGGAGATGAAGCCATTAAGCACTTTGAAAGTACCAGTCACCTCTGGCTGAGGAAGAAGGTAGATTTGTCATTCTGGGACCATAGCCTCTCCTGTGGCCAGGGATGGTGCTATCTGTTAGCTTTGGTTTCTCTCAGTTTCTCATCATTCCTTTCATAAGGTCAGCCCACCACATTTCCATTTCAGTGTGCAATTATTATTTTTTTAAACCCTTATGGAAATCTGCTGGCATTATAGTATGGATTTCTCCTAATAGACACCTTTTTGCAAGTAATTGTTCCTAATATAATATATTTTCTGGGTTATTTTTATCAATATGCACATTTTTCTGCTCTACTTCCTCCCTATATGCAAGTTTTTGTACACAGTTTAGGCTGGAGAACTGCATCAAAAAATTCAGAGAGACGTGAAATTCAAAGGATAGCTGCATTTCAGTCCACATGTGGTTTCAAGACCACCCCATTGCTCCACTTTCTGTGTTCCCCCTGCCAAAAAAGTTCAAGCTGGATGTTAACACTAACAAAATGTTCAGTCCCACACTAGCTGAAGTTCATTGTCTAAAGATGACTGTGTATAGCTTTTAAAAAAATAAATAATAAAAAAAGCTCTAAGAAAGTTTTCAGGCCGGATAGCAAGTACCATCTCGTGTATGTGTAAGTTTCAGTGATGGCTCGTCTATATTTCTAATCTTTGCTGGCTGGAGTTTCAGGATAAAGGTTTTATATGTATTTCAATTAAATGATAACCGTAGGCAATAGTTGTGTCTTTTTTTTATTTTAAAAGTGCAGCAATTTTGGCAATCGTCCACAGGCCTTTGAAGTAACTTCCACTATGTTATATCAACTTATTTTACTATTCAGGATGATTAATTTCTTACCCTGAAAGAATTTTACATTGTTAAGAGTTATTTCATTAAGGCGTTAGTGTCTAGCCATCGTTTAGTGCAATGGAAAGCAGACAAAGGGGCCATGTGGGGGAAAAAATAGGCTAGATTGCCTTAGTTCAGGGGGGCCCTTAGTGGGTATAGAGCATCTAATAAGCAGAGCCTATGTCAACCTCCCCAAACAATCACTTCTTCATTCTTCTGAGTGGGATATGGGACTGTGGTCAGCTGCTTATGCAGAGTCAGGGCCCCAAACTTAGTCACAGACTGACCTAAAGTCAAGTTAGGTCACAATAGACACACCACCCTTGGCTGAAAATTTCAAAGTGAGCCCCAAAACAAATATTTTGGATACAGGTAAGTCCCACAACTATAACAACTGTTTTTAAATTGATAATTTATTTTAAGTGTGTGTGTGTGTGTGTGTGTACACACACATCTGTTTTAACTGGGTTTTCTTTAAAATTATACAATATGGAGAACAGAATATTTGGGGGGGGCATAGAACTAATATAAATACTGTATTCCACATAAGCTGACAGAACAACGTTACTTTGGGTTAAATCAGGACACAACTTTATTGATTGCAGAAGTAAAAATTTTGGCCAGGGGGAGGAGGTGTCGTCCTGCAATGCGGGTAAGCAGATTTGGTGCAAATTTGATGAGCATCCCCTTAATATGTTCATCTAAATCATTCACAAAGATGTTGAGCAACAACAGGCCCAGGTCAGAACCCTGTGGCAATCTGCTTGTCATTTTCCCCCAGGGTGATGAGGAACAGTTAGTGAGCACTCTTAGGGTTCAGTCAGCCAACCAGCTATAAATCTACCTAGCAGTTATCTCATTCAGTCCACATTTTACCAGTTTCTCCACAAGAATATCATAGGGCACTTTGTCAAAAACCATACTGTAATCAAGATACGCTATGTCCGCAGCATTCCCCTGATCCACTAAGCTTGTAACTATCAAAAAAAGAAAGAAAGAAAAGAAAAGAAAAAGAAAGGGAAAAAGAAAGGGGAAAAGAAAAAAAGAAATGAAAAAGAAATTAGATTCATCTGGCATGGCTTGTTTTTGAGAAATCCATGCTGGGTCTTAGTAATAATCACAGCATCCTATTCTAAGTGCTCACAGACCCACAGTGACTAATAAAAACTATACAAATATAAAAGATTCTTTTCTCGTTTGTGCATTAATGAATAATGCAGTAATGAAGTTCCTCGAATGAAGTTTAAGCAAACCATGGGGCTTTCAGAGGAACTTATTGGAATGTGTGTGAGACAGAGTTTAAAGAAGAAACAGGAACTGGGGGGAAATACTGTTAAAACAGATTCCTTTACTACCCTTTCACCAATACGTGAAAAAACTGGGAATAAGTATGGCCAGCTGTACAAGTGACACACAGTTGTTTACCTATGATGTGTCTTTAGGTTATGAAGATGATTACGGGGAGGCATCTTCAAGAAAGAAAACCACTCAATGGACCATGGCTGTCACCCCTGTTTCAAAGTGTTGCCTGCCGCCAAGTGGTTAACCATAATGCAGGATGTGGTGCCCAGAAGGAGGTTTCTCTCTCTATGGTCATATTCTAGAAGCAGACAGACTTTAAATAACCACTTGAAAACTAGTGGACGGGCATTACTTAGAGGGAAACTTGTCTATCGGCTTATGTACAATAATAGAGTGACTGAGGTATGCAATTATTGGTTTGACTTACAGTTTAGTCTAAATATATATCAGGCCTTGCAAATGCCTCTCCGATACACCATTTTTGTAAAACACATTCAACATAAATATGTGGTGGTTTCCAAACATTTTACTAAGGAGAGGAAACAACCATTTAATTCTGTCTTTGTTTGGAAATACTTTTCAGTCCAGGGGCGCCGTTTCAGAGTTCACTGGGCGGGTGTAATCCAAAATCTCTGTCCACCCACAGAAATGGTATGTGGGAAGCATGGCTTCTGCTAATTCCCAACTAGGATGGTAAAAGTCTTAACAAAACACTAATGATACATAGATAGGCAATTGCTTGCAAAACTGACACAAAGACATAATGTGCTTTAAGATTGGTTCTTTGGTTCAGGATAGAGCAGAGCAAGTCTGAGGTGAAATAGGCATCAACCAACGTTGACAACATCTCTCTCACCCAAGTTGACCCACTCAGATGCGGATTTATTTAAGTATGTACAGTGGTACCTCGTTCCGGAAGTCCGTTCCGGAAGTTCTTAACTTGAAACCATTCTTAACCTGAGGTACCACTTTAGCTAATGGGGCCTCCCGCTGCCACCACATCGCCGGCACGCAATTTCTGTTCTCATCCTGAGGTAAAGTTCTTAACCCGAGGTACTACTTCCGGGTTAGCGGAGTCTATAACCCAAAGTGTATGTAACCTGAGGTGTTTGTAACCTGAGGTACCACTGTATTTCTATACTGGTACATCATAAAATTTCAGGGTGGTGTGCAACTGTGAAACATAAAACATTGTATAGTGGTACCTCAGGTTAAGAACTTAATTCGTTCTGGAGGTCTGTTCTTAACCTGAAACTGTTCTTAACCTGAGGTACCACTTTAGCTAATGGGGCCTTGCACTGCCACTGTGCCGCGGTGGCACAATTTCTGTTCTCATCCTGAAGCAAAGTTCTTAACCCGAGGTACTATTTCTGGGTTAGCGGAGTCTGTAACCTGAAGCATCGGTAACCTGAAGCGCCTGTAACCCAACGTACCACTGTACAAATAAACACTAAAGTGACTTTCAGATTATATATAAATTTCATGTTGCATTTTTAACTCTCAGTGAAATATGTGAACTCTGATTCCAGGAATGGTGTTGCTTCTTTATGAGACACTGTGATTCAGGCATTGGGTTTGCGGGTTGCTTCTGAAGGGCGGTTTGGTTATCCCCCTGACTCTGTAACACAACATGGTTTCGCACAAATTTGCCTTTCATTTCACATTCTTTTGCAATTTGAAGTCTGAAGGAGAATGCTGAGCTTGACCTTGTTTTACAATGGCATTATGACCGTTGCATGATTTAGAAGCCAAACGATAAATCCCCCGAGGGTCACCTAAAAGACCTGTGAAGTTTAGAAAACCTTTCAAGATCAGGCTTTCAGGCTTTGAAACAAAAGCTTCAAAACTTGTTAGCTTGCCACGAGTCTTCCTCCCCCAAGACTCTTAACATTTGACTGAGATGACACTTAAAAGGCAAGGAACAGGCTGCATCTAATCTTTCACAATTAGCTCACAAAATGTTGCCATATTCTCTGCATTTGTCAGCACCCAAGCCAGCATTTATCTTTCATGTTTACTTATGGTTTTCCTCTTGTTTCAAGTTTCTGGCCAGTTGTACACAAAATAATGTTTTTCAAAAGTCATTTATTTTCTCACCCGGACACACACAAAATACCATTTGCAGTCATCTCAAATATCTTATTTCTGCCAACCCATTTCCACTGTTTATTTTCAAAGTTTTACATGTCTTGTTTCATATCTTCTAGATATAGAAACCATAGACAGATGACACTTTCACTGGGATATAACCCAGAAAATAAGGCTGTGAGTAAAATGAGTAAAATGCAAGTGAAAACATATTGCTAGTGCCTTAATCCAAGAATTGGTTTTTAAAGTATTGGTTTTTAAAGCTTTGGTTGCCTCCTCCACTAAGGTGCTTTCTGTTTGTAATACTTGTCTCTAAGATATGCAAATCCAAAACATAATTTAATTTTTCATCACATTTTATCTCTTAGCAATACATCAGCAACTACAACAGAGTAAACAAAATACTAAAAAGAAAAGAAAAAGGTCTCTATTTCATGTTTTGAAAATTTGTAATGGAAGTAATGGGATAGTTAAACAACTACAATTACAGAAAGACAGACATTGACCTCAATTTTTTCATCAGTTTTGGATATATAATATTGGGTTTCTTATGCACTGATAGCATTATTAAATTAATGAGCACTCACATTTACTAATCCACTCTGGGTTATTTAGGTCTTAGTTGCGCCAACCAGTATTTAGCAAATATTATTTTTGAAGTATATGGTATGTGGAACCCACTCAAGCAAGAACAAAATTCACATGGATCAGGGGCAGCATGTAGATGTTCTGCAGTTTCAACATGAAGGTTGGCAGAGCACATGGAGCCACAATACATCCACTGTAATGGGCAGAGTTGATTGTAGGCCAATAATTGTCCTGAGAGGCTGATCTGAAGGGGGTTAGAATAAGGATGCAGGGACAAAGAAGGCAGATAAGGAAGACAATAGACCAGGGGAGAAGCAGGCAGGCTGACATTAAAGGTTCCTCAGAACAAAGGTAGGAAGAGCTATACAGTCAGTGTAAGGGTCTGGCTTTGGTCAAGATAAAGAGTCAGACCTAGTCTGGGAAACTCCCAGGTCCGTTTGGGAGGAACCAATGAGCTACCTTATTGGAGCCTAGTTCACCATGTTACCTCACCTTTCCCTTGCACTCTGTAACCTCAAGAGGTTCATCACAAGGGATCCCAGGATGGAGACTGAGAGGCTCCTGGCTGACCCTGCCACCCTTCTTGAAGAATTTGGCCTTTTGGATGCCAAAGGCTTTGAGAATTATCTGAGGTTAGCTGAGTAATTCTTTATGAAAGGTTTGGTTCAGAAGGAATGGTCACAGCAAAAGCATCTTCCATAGCAAAATAGCAGTGGTGGTGCTTGTGGGAAGCTATTCCTAACAATGTTAAGGCACTATTTATGGCAAGAGATCTGAATCTTTGTGCGCTCTCTTGGCACTAAGGATTTTATTCAAAGCATGAACAATGTGTTTGTGTCCCAGAAAAACAAATGCACTCCACATGTTCTGAGGCAAATAAATGTGAAAAGATCCCTTTAATCCACAGCCAAGAATCTCAGCCTCACTCATAAACAACACCAAGTAAATGCAATGAAAGTGCCTGAGAATTCTAGGTCCGCCTTTAATGCAAAACTTCTTTTTATTCATTTATATTTATAAGTCCCCTCATAAAATAGATTTTCTAGATGACGTACAATAAGTTGATAAAAGTCTTAAAATATAAGAGGTACAAATTCACCCCGAAAAGCCAAGTATTACTCCTTCTCCTTCATCAATAGAATGTTAATAGGGATATAGTAATCAATCAATCAATCAATCAATCAATCACTTCCCATGAGTCACTCTGAAGCAATTTACAACACAATAAAAACATATAAAACAATTGCATATATAAAACAGTTTTTTAATATAGAAACAACAGGACATATACATAAAATTAGTTCAATACTGATACCAACTGGAGTAAAGATATCCATCTAGAAGACTTGTTGGAAGAGGAACATATTTAGGAGGCACTGAAATATAGTCATAGGTTGCTGAGGGCAGGAGCTTCAGGGGTATCTTTTGAGTCAAGGGATGGAGCCCAAAATAGGGTCCCCTAAGAAGGAAGGAACTACAAAATGTGCAGTATTAGAAAAGGGGGGAAAGCTGGGTTAGGCTTGGGAACAGATTCCAAGATGAATCCCCAAACACACTTCGCAGGTAAGATTCACCTTCTGTTGTGTTGACAGGGCGGTCCCTCCCCCTACCTGGCCGATCCCCTGAGAACGCCTCCCCAGGCGGGATTGGGCGATTGGCTGAGGTAGGCAGAGACCTCCAGGTATCCAGTCTGGGGAGGGCAAAGCCAGCCCGTACTATCGGGAGCCACACTGGGATCTGAGGGGCTTTGCACGACCACGCAAAAGGTGCCCCCCATTTGATGTGGGGAGTGGTCATTCCCTGAAGTCATCCACATCCAAAATTGGCTCTGTGTTTAAGGGCAGCCACTTGATTCCAGGAAAACTGAGTTGATCAACTGTATGAATTTTGCAGTGCAATCCTATTACATATCTGCTCAGAATTATGGTAGTTCCCAGTAAGGAACTTTAAGGAAAGTGAGTGTAGGGCCTTAATCAATTAAACCTACATAAAACTCTCTTCCTTTTTAGAAATGTATGCAAGTGTCCCAGAAAACACATTTCTTCCTGGCGCAGTGGTTTTTGAAATACCTTTACCTGCAGGGCCATGACAGACCTACAGTCATGTGGGTCTTTTAATATGAAGGTGTAGCTGTATGCCACAATTTGCAGTTGGGTCAACCACATTTTCCTCTGTACAATTCCTCCAGAAGGAACTGCATGTTATGATATACGGCAGCACCCTGGGAGCATTTAAAAAGACTTACTTTACCGGTGCAGCCTCGGAGGCCTTCCTAGTTGCTCTAAGCAGTTGCCAAAAATGTTTTGAAAGAAGTAAGGCAGCAAAGCCAATCAGGCACTCCTGCCAGCGCATTTGCACTGCACCAGCTTCCCCACCCCGTGGTCCCTCATCTCAACCTCCTAGTAAACAGCAGCAACCCAACCGACCAGATATTAGATGAGTGGTGGCACTCCCCCATCTGCTCCTAGGCACTACTGCTGGGCCTGTTTGGTGCTGCTCCACTCCTCCCAACCCTGCCAGAAATAGACATAGCTGGGATGGATGGGGCAATGGTGTGCAGGAGGCAGAGTGCCACTGCTCCATCATCTAAGCTGGACCATTTAAAGGGGAGCCTGTCCTATTGGGAGGAGGGAGGAAGAATAGGGAGAGAATAACACCAGGAGGGAATGTGCCTTAATGGCTCTAGACTCCTTGATCCTACAGGGAACCAAGGAGGCTCCAACTTCCTAGCACTGCTGACACAGAGACAGGAGCAGACCATCAAAAGTCTGAGAATCCAAGCCAGTGGGAAGATGCTTCTTGGTTGGGAGTACACTGGATGGTTACAGATGGGAACTAGTTTTGTCCTTAAGAAATAGCTATTCTTTTCCCCTCAAAGAACCAGAGCCCCTGATGACAGAGGACCTCATTTTTATCCAGATGGTCTTTAAAGGTCTTGGGATAAAACATCTGGTCAAGCCTTCTTTTCTAGGTCTATTTTCATGGTCCCAGAGAGGAGAACACCACTATTATATAGCATTGAATTTAACACAAATCTCTCTTAAACCGTGTCCCAAAGATACTGAATACTGCACAATTTCTACGAATGCTAACAAAAGCAATATTAAAGAGCAGTCTTACTTTCCTGCAGTTATGGAGAATTGTTAGGCATTGTATGTACAATTTGTCTAATCACACTCACATAAGTTCAGTCCAGCTCAGTGGAACTTGCCTCTAAGTAAACAGGCTATTTCTCTTGAAAAGAAAAATGCTGCAGGAATACAATTTCCCTTCTCTCTGGCTCAGGAACCCAGAGCTACTGGAAAGGTAATAGCTAAGGAAAAGTCAATCTCCATTAAGCACCCAGGAGTATGGTTCATTTCTCCCCCTTTACTTTTTTTTATTGCATGAAAAAAATAAGTCTGGATCTTGAGGTGAAAAAGGATAAATTCATTCCTTTTAAAGAATGAAACAAATAATTCAAAGTGAACTCAGGCATTCCCCTTGTTGTTATCTGGCCTTTATCATGAGCGGCACTAATGCACGGTATTATGAATATTCTACTAAATGTCTGTCTTTCCTGATTGAGATATTTCAATCAAACAGAGAGAGACAGATGAGCAACTTTCCATAGCATGCTAAGTGCTGAAAGCCTAACCTCCATGTTGTAAGAAAACAACTGCACTTTATCTCCCTGCTGTAGGGGTGGGGAACTTCAGCAGAGGCAGATTTAGGAAAGCATGGCCAGTTTTCCCACACCCAGCGCCAAGCCGAGAGGGTGTTGCAGGGGGTGCTGCAACAATGACTTAGAATGGAAGGCTGAAGAGCTACTTTTGGACTCCAGACCTGAGGTGTCCCCCCCTTTTGGGTATATAACATTTCTCAAAAGACCTTTAGAAAGACAATCAAACTTTTATGATTTCAATTATCTTTGGAGACCACCATACTATGCTGCTCTGCCCTAACCAAAGACACCAAATGTACCAAGAAGAAAAGCATCTAATAAATGTATAAAGATTATTTTAAAAAAAGAAAAGGAAGGAAGGTGAGAGATGGGTGGGGGCACTGAATTTTTATTAACACATGTTAGCAATTGTACATTTTGATGGGCAGATTTTTAAAAAGCGCCACAAATTAATTTCAAAAGCATAACATTATTGTTTTAGCAGAATAAAAGTCTGTGTGCCTGCTTTGGCACTGGGCCAGGAAGTCAACAACCACTGTTAATAGAAGCTTTCCAATGCAGCCAGAAATACACGCCCCCCCCCCAGTAAAAAGTTTAGAGTCTGACAGAGCAAGAATCCTCATTAATGCTCTTGACCTCTTCCAGATGAGGCAAGGGGAGCATGAAGGGTAAACATTAGCAAAACTGGACTGTTAAGTCAGATCAAATTGCTAAATCAATAGTAAAAATAGTCTGGTGAACAGCAGTGAGCCGTTCACCAGAAATTCAAATGCAGCCTGCTCTTGCGAGCATTAGCTAGTAAGCTATTTGCATGGTTTGGCTAACCTTTATCCTTCACACTGTGCTGGTTTAATCGGATTGTTCATCCTGAGTCTGAGGCTTACATTGTATCATCTTGGAACACTGAGCTCAAAACTCTGATGTTAATTAGTCATGTGCTGAACATGTCTGAAACCACGGCCGACCAATGGGATGATATAAAACGGGCTACAACAGAGCAGTAGAATGAAGCTGGATTCCAAGGACATGCATTTAGCAGCACAACAGTGAGAATGGAGAAAAAGCATTGTCCAATGAGCCTGACATTCCATGCTTTATGGACTCTGTGGATATTGAAGCCTCATGTTTTGGATTCACCTCTCCTCTCAAAGAAGGGTCAGTGGAGACCATATCAGCAGGACACCTGGGCCAATGTTATACTCACAAATGAGATAATAGGATGAGAATAAAATATGCATTTACCCGCAGCATAATCTGCCAACCAGGTCACAGCTGCTCATTAATCAGAACTGGTCTTCCAGATGGAAGACCTTCTCTATAGGCAGCTGTGCTACAGTTCCAGGACTTATACAATGAGAGGCACAACATCAATGCTGGAAGCATCAGAAAGATCAGAGTGGCTGGAGCCACTTTGTCACATTTTGGCCTCTGTGCCTTTCCCGGTTGCACTGAAGAGGGATTTTCATCAGGTGATGTTTACTCACAAGATGCTGCATTGTTTTTTTTTGAAAAGCAGCCCTAGTGCTGAAATGTTCATTTACTTTACA
Organism: Podarcis raffonei; assembly: GCF_027172205.1. Classification (NCBI taxonomy): domain Eukaryota; kingdom Metazoa; phylum Chordata; class Lepidosauria; order Squamata; family Lacertidae; genus Podarcis; species Podarcis raffonei. Next base: position 102,889,455 of record NC_070602.1, on the reverse strand, counting down.
GTGGTACCTCGGGTTACAGGCGCTTCAGGTTACAGACACTTCCGGTTACAAACGCTTCAGGTTACAGACTCCACTAACCCAGAAATAGTACCTCGGGTTAATAACTTTGCTTCAGGATGAGAACAGAAATCGCATGCCAGCAGCGCGGTGGTAGCGGGAGGCCCCATTAGCTAAAGTGGTACCTCAGGTTAAGAACAGTTTCAGGTTAAGAACGGACCTCCAGAACAAATTAAGTTCTTAACCCGAGGTCCCATTGTATTTATTACATTTATATACCACCTTTTTCTTCCAAGGTGCTCAAGGTGGTCTACATGATTCTCCACCTCCCCATTTCATTCTCACAACAATCCTGTGAGGTAAGTTATGTCAGAATCTGTGCTCGGCCAAGCTGATAAAGCTCATTTTCCTCCTGCCGAGTCCTTCAGAATCGCCTCCGACGATAATTAACGACCTGAGCCTCTGATAAGGCTCCAAGGCACGTTCCCTCGTTCAGCAGAGATTCCAGCAGTATGTGGAAGGATGAGATAGTATGAGCTACATGGCTAAAGAGTTTTATTATGTTCTACGCAGACAGCAAAGAAAAATACATCCTCTCTCTATGAAAGCAGAGAGCAACTGAAACAAAGGAACAAAGGAACAGGAAAACCAGTAACGTCACATCCATCTCCTGTCTCCTGTGAGACTTCCAACAGTATGGAATGTGTCTGGAATGTAAACAGAGTCCTGTGACTCTAAGCAGCTGCACAGTGGCAAACAGAAACTAACAGGTTAGGCTCAGAGGCAGTGACTGACTGGCCCAAGGTCACCCAGTGAGTGATCTTTATGGATGAGTGGGAATTCTAACCCTGGTCTCCCAGGTTAAAGTCCAGCACTTTCACCGAGTTGGTAATCCCTGGGTTAACTATCAGTTGCAATTAAAAACTGGGCGCATTCATGGATATGAAAGAACTAAGGTATATATGCAGACAATTGTTCCCTGACATTTGGCACATTCAGTCAAACCAATGGCATGATTTTTTGTTTGTTTGAAACTTTCTCACACTGTTTTGGCTGCAGACTGTGCCTTCCTCTTTCTACTTTGTGAACTGATCACTGATTGTGTTTTGTGAGAATCTGTCCTAGTTTTGTGCATGATATCCCTGACAAGTGTCCAGCTCTGTGAGTCACTGTATTCTGAGTCATTCAAACATCTTGCTAAATCCCTCCCCCCCTTTTCAATGCCAAGCAGCTCCCATCAGCTCCAGGAAGGATGGCTAATGGTTAGAGATGATGGGAGCTGTAGTCAAAAACATTTGGAGGGCAACAAGTTCCCCATTTGTGTGATAAGCCCATGTTTATCACATAAATCATCATTTATTGTGGCCTCCAAACCAAGGGCAATGCTGCAGAATTTTGTTTCATTTGAAAGAAAGATCACCAGAAACTTATGATGCCTATTGCTTTATTTACAACCATGTGAATAAAGCACATTGGGAGCAATTAGCCACTCCATCAAAAGGCAGTGTTGACATCTGGGGGCAATTTCGGAAAGGTGGCACTTTGTCCTGGATCTTAGGCAAGTCAATTGAAAAATCGTGGGTTTTTTGGTGTTCTTGTAAGCCAATGATCAACAGTTTTGGCTTCCTTTCAGGGTGTCCTGGTTTTTACTTTTTGAGACATTCCTAGTCTGATGAGCCATATCACATCCTAAGGCATTGTGTAGGAGGAGCAAGATCATGCCCACTAGTCTTGCACCTAAAACATTCAGCATAGCATCTGTAAGCATGCATGCTCTGCAAACATAGTCAGGAGCTGGGCTCTGTATACCTCAGCCTTCTCCAACCTTGTGTTCTCCTGGAGTTCTGAGACTACAACTTCCATAATTCCTTACCATTAGCTATTCTAGCTGGGGTGGATGGGAAGGAGTGCAAAACACTTGGAGGGCACCAGGTTGGGTGAGGCTGGTGTGGATGTTATTTTGAACGCACATCAGTGGGCACATTCTCACTCTCTGCTGTGCATTTTTAGACTACAGAAAAGTAACATCTGCACATCCCATCTGTCTCTGTCAACTCAATTTGCTATCTTTTGCTTACTCCCATCATCTGAGGACATGCAACCTTCTCTAAGCTCTGGTGGGCTTTGCATTCCAAAAGCTGGCAAGAGAGAGAGAGAGAGGTTCCTACCTATCAGGAGAGAGTTAACATCTAATTGTGACTGTGGTTTTAATTGTGGTTTTTATGATGGTGTCGCTTTGCTTATGCCATTTATGTTGTTAACCACTCTGTGCTCCAGCTGGAGGAAGGGAGGAATATGAAAACAATTCATAAATAAATCTCCTGTCATTACCTTCCACTAATACAATGTCAAATGGACTAACACAGGAAAGGCTAGCCAGACGCTGTAGCATATATAGTGAAGGAGACGTTATCTACACCCATTTAAGATAATACATTTTATTGCCCCTTAGTTCTGTAGCACTGCTGATTCAGTTATCCTGCTCAACATGATTCATGTAGTCCTCCACAACTTCATCTTGATAGGAGCTCTTCTTCAAGTTTCAAATATACATTCCTTTCCAGGGGCAGCAATTTCTTTTGATGGCTTTAACCCCTTATCGTATTATTACAAGCTGAATTGCCTACTGCAATGATGAATCTCTAACTATCGTTGAAGAACAACATCTGGGATTTCAGAAGAAAAGCGAAAAGGGGGGGAAAAGCCTTCCTATCCCACAACTCTCATAAAAGTCTGTCTGGAGCATACCTAAGCCAGAGCTTGACTCTTTTTATTGGTTCCAAAGCAGCATCACTCCCAAACTTGGAGCATTGTTTGGAAAGAAAAGTCAGCCTCCAGGAATGGAAGAAAAATCAGTATTATCATCAACACACTCCTAGAAAGGAACACACGCATCTACATTATAAAGATTCCACTCTTCATAGATCATTCTGTTAGATTTCTTTCTCCCCCCCTCCCCACCCTTCAGGAGGTCAGAGCACCACGACTGTTTCATCTCCCTGTCCCCCATTTTATCTACATAACAATCCAGTGAGGCTGACAGATTGTAGTGAGCAGTCCAAGGTTACTCAATGAGTGAGGATTGTGCATGAGTGAGGATTGGAACCAGGATTTCTCCAGTCCTACTCCAACACTCTGGGTGCTTTTCCAATGCTAGTCCCACTCAGCATGGACCCAATGAAGTTACGAAATATGACTAACTTAGGTTCACTAATTAGTCCACTTTGAGTAGGACTTAGTTGGATAAAACTGCCCAACCATTAGGTTACTTTATGCTAGGTTAGCTCATAAGAGTACCTTTTATAGGCAGCAGGAGATGTACACACATATAATGGTTATGTGTATTGCTTTTTCAGAAGGCAGAGATGGGATAGGATCCTCTGTCTCTCCTAACATCTAAAGCATTTTGGGTGGAAATGCAAGACAGGGCCTTGTTGGTGTCCACTCCCAAGCTCTGGAAATCCTTGCCAAGGGAGGCCTGGTTAGCAATCTTCTGCTGGCCTTTGGCCTATAAGCTGACCTGTAAATATTTTGGTTTTTTGTTTTCAACTTTGAATTAATTTTTATTTTTTTCAATTTTATGACATTTTTTTCCTGCCAACCTAGCAGTTCGAAAGCACATCAAGTGCAAGTAGATAAATAGGTACTGCTCTGGCAGGAAGGTAAATGGCGTTTCCATGCGCTGCTCTGGTTCACCAGAAGCGGCTTAGTCATGCTGGCCACATGATCCGGAAGCTGTACGCCGGCTCCCTCAGCCAGTAAAGTGAGATTAGTGCCGCAACCCCAGAGTCGTCCACGATTGGACCTAACGGTCAGGGGTCCCTTTACCTTTATGACATTTTTAAATGTATTGAATGTATTACATTGCTGCTACTAGATACTTATAGCACATTTGGTTGAAAGGTGGGCAGGGGTAGATAGCACTTGGAGGCGGGGTGGCAGAGGCCACTCTGTAGTAGCGGTGGCATGGCTGGGATGGGGCAGACAAGGGATGAAGCTGGGGGAGATCTGTGCTGGTGGCGGCAGTGACTCGCAGGTGCATGGCCACCTATGGCTTGCCACCACCCGGAGCTCCCTTGACATGATTTCTGCCTTGCCTCCTCCCATCTCAGCAGATGAAGCTCCACCTTCACTGGTAAGGCACTGCTGCCTCTCTGCCCTGCCCTGAAGGCCAGAGACACGTTTCATAAACAAAACAAATACTTCTAGTTTCACAGACTAACTCTTACAAACAGTGAAATGGGCCTGTGTACTAAGTATTCATGCCATAGGAAGAGTAAGAGTTTGGATTTGATATCCCGCTTTATCACTACCCGAAGGCGTCTCAAAGCGGCTAACATTCTATTTTCCCTTCCTCCCCCACAACAAACACTCTGTGAGGTGAGTGGGACTGAGAGACTTCAGAGAAGTGTGACCAGCCCAAGGTAACCCAGCAGCTACATGTGGAGGAGCGGGGAAGCGAACCTTGTTCACCAGATTACAAGTCCACCGCTCTTAACCACTACACCACACTGGCTGTCATAGGCACAAACTCCTGCTTTATGACATTACAATGCTCCAATACTCCCGCCTGTCTCCCATGCTCCACATACCTGAATCACTGCTTTTCATTTACATAGCTATATTCAAGGTACAAGAGCCTGAACACAGAAGGGCTGGTGACCATTGGGGGAAAAATATCAATTTTTAAAAGCATATTATATGGGTCATTTTTACCCTTTTAATTGGTTTATTGTCCCACCTGTGAGTAAGATATTAAGTATCATGTGATCCCTTCCTGCTGATTATTTCCATGCTAAAATTGACAAATGTGCTTTTTCGTAAAACTGCCTGCCTATATAATTCTGTCAGGCTGCACTTGCACGATAAGTCCAAATATTTAATTCCCAAAACTTTATTCGCATTATCCATCTTTATCTCCATTGCTCAGTGTGAAGAGCCTAATGGACTATACTGTACGTATATGTGACTCTCATTTGGGAATAGCTATGCCTGCTTGACCTGCTTTAATTAAAGCTAGGCGCGAAACAAGGGAGAACCCACTTTTTTCTGATTTCAGTGGTGAGCTCTTAAATAAAAGAACATTTACAAATGTATAATCTCGCATGTAGAATTACCAGTGGGACTCTCAGCTGAAGTTCTAATTCATAATCAATTGTTGAAAAACATAACTAATGATTTGCCTGGAAGATAATGAGTTTTAATGGAGTTTTATTGTGAAAACAAAATAAAATATTTTCTTTCTTTTTTGGTTCTGGTCAATTTGTGGACTACCTAGTCCATAATGCAACTTGACGACTTTGAGTGTGATGGTAACGAGAGAACTCTAGCAAACTCAGGTTCTGACTTAGGTAGCCATGGCAACCAAAAGTTTCAGTCAATAGGCTTTGATCTTGAATATGAGAGGGTCGTGTCTGATTGCTGTGCACAATCTTTTGCCAAAAACAAAAAGAGAGATCAAAACATTCTTGAGGAAGCACTTCAAAGTATGCATGCCTTCGGAAATGCCTATGGGTCTCAATACTGGAAATTCCCATCTTTGGTCAGACTGAACAACTCAAACTCTAGAGTTACTTGCTTGAAGTCTTGAACACAAGATTATGTGAGTCTTTGTTATAAAGTTTCCATTAGAAGCTTTAATTTGAGCCACTAAAACTTGGCATGGAAGCTGGAATCTTGGAAAGGTTCAAGGATTAGTGCCATCACTCTGGACAAAATGGCTCTACCATGGGATGTTTATTTACCCTTTGGTCATTCTACCACCCTAGACACCATGCAAATTAAGAGCCCATTGGTACTAATAAGGAACCATGTATATGTAGTCATGCACAATGTCTTCAAAGCCCAGTGTAAGTGCTATGCAAAGAATATATCTTTTAAAAGCCCTATTGATTTCAAAGGAACAGTTACGAATATGCTTATTTATCTCCCACAGAAATTGCTGAGGCTTAAAACTGTGTTACCTTGGATAGTGCTCTAAATGTATTATACTCAGTGTTTCCCCCCCAAAAAAAAATGTTTAGGGGTACTCTCATTTTGACTCAAGAAAATCACCATTTTATAGTTCAAATCGGGGAAAATAAATACAGTAAATGGACAAAAGTACAAAGACTCACAAAATGTTTAGGGGTATGTGTACCCCTGCGTCCCCCCAGGAAAAAAAGCACTGATTATACTTTATCACTGATTGATTCTGAGAAGAATATGAGACATGGCTACCCCTTTCATGCAATCATGAGAAGGGGGCTAAGGCCAAACTTTTTAACCTAATGGCACCTACAGTCCAACAGTAGCCCGATTGTCCTGGTAATTCAGAGGTTGGGTTGGAGTCACCAAAGTTTGATTCTCCCCTCTTTCCCCAGCCCACTGTTGACCCAATGGAAGCAAAGGAAAAGCAAGAGATAAAGAGAAGGCCTGACTTTGCTCTCTGTGAAATCAGTGGTCAGATTGCTTTTGATATTCATGAACAAAGAATTGTGCCTAAGGCGGGGAGGATGAATCCAAAGGCTTGTCTCAAGCCTTGTCAATATTTTCTTCTTTCACAGCATTTATTCCCCCCCCTTCATTCACATTGATCCATTATTTTTCAGAGTGTGAAATTTGAACAGTATAGAGGCAACAGAAGGCAATTCATTCCACAGGCGGTGGTAGCAGAACCCAGGTATTTGGCTTAAGAGAGTAACTTCCCCTTTAGATGCAGAGAGCTTACTCTTCCACTTTTCCTTTGGTTCTCAGGAAGCTTGGGCTTCAAAAGGCCACACCCTCTTCAGACCAACGCAGGTGGAATATTTGTCATGTTGCCAATCTGAAGAACCACCAGGGACAGAAGCTGGAGCTTGGTGGTAGAATCTAGGCATTATGAGTTTCAGGCAGTAGTTCAGGAATGACCCTCCATTAGATAGAGTGGGTTAAGTGCTTCAGATGGCAGATGCTGGGAGGCCATGGTGGCCATGCCCCTGCTTTTTCTCCTGAGCCCTCTGGCTGTACCCTTCTGTGGGAGCATACAGCTCTGTGTGCCACAATGCCTTGACTGTCCCCATAACTGTCCTGCTTCCTCAGATGAAGTACAGAAAACAACCCTGTTGCTGATACTAAGTAAAGTTCAACTATAGTCATAAAGCTAGAATGGAGGCAACTTCTTGTCCGTTGCCCCAAGCAGTACAGTTCCTTTGGACCAGCCCTGTGTTGGATTCAATCCTGGCACTGATGTGAGGAAAGGGGCAGAGCAACCAACATTGGACTAGAGAAATAAATTGCTCTATGTACATTTTTATCCTCAGAACTGGCCTTAAATACTTTGGTGAAGGACAAGATAGTGTCCTCATTCCATGTACAGGAGCTGACTGGACTGGTAGGTGATTCTTACTTCAACATTGACATAGAACCAAGTCCTTCACCACATTCTTCTGTTTTATTAACAGAGTTGTGAACTGCCCTGGGATCTTTGGTTGAAGTGGCGGCAGCGGCAGCAGCAGCAACAACAACAGGGTTGTGTGTGGCAAAGGTAAACTTAAGAGGTACAAGGAGCCCTGTGGCACACATAGCTCTGTCCTCGAGCACTTCACCATCGCTTCCTGCTCTCCCAAACCAGCACCTGCTGCCTAAGGCAGCTATTTCACCTTGCCTAATGGTAGGGCTGGCCCAGTTTATCCTGCACTGCATCCATCCTTGCTTAGTTCCGTAGTCTTCCTAGTCTTGCTGTTTTCCCAATCCTTCTTGTTCTCTCTTGGAAACAGAGACAAAATTAATGAGGAAGCTATTTTGATCCAGTGCACAGGGAGCCTCCAAATCCACAAAGAATTGGATCAAGGCAAACATGTTTAGCTTTTGGTCACTGATCCTGCAAACTCCATATAAAGTAATTGCCCCATGGATTCTTCCATTATTGTCACAGCGTTTGATAATTAGGACCTTTGAGTGTCATCCTCACTAATACCGCCGGCACTGCATGCCATTAACGGAGATATTCATTATAATAGTTCCAAAGGAACCATAACCACGTATCTTGGCATCTAACTTGTGTGGCTAATTCTCTTTGCGCCCTCGTGCTGTAGATGCACTTAGAAATCACGATCCAGCATCATATCAGTGCTTCTGCCTTATTAATACGATTTCCTATGCAGTCTTGCAACCCAAGATACGAGACTGCCTCGAGGATGCACTGAGGTATGTCAAGGTTAAGTACATTTTACAGCACCTCCGAGATGTAAATTAAAATGGAAGTGCCTGGAAAGAAATTATAGCCCTCTCATGCCTGTCTTACTACCAGTGCTAGCGCTGGGTGTTGTTTCTTTTAAACGCTTTTAAAAAGGCAATTACACTTGTTTAAGAATGAAGATTTGCTCCAGCACAGGAATCCAGGGCACCTGTGGCAGTATTGGCACTCTCATCATCTGCTTAAAGAGGAACAGAAGAAAACCCTCTGCCAGCATAGTTCCCAGGTGCTCAACAGTCACTGACACTGTAATGGAATCAGTGGCTGCACCTGGGTGGAGAACAGAGGCAGGGAACTTCAGGCTGAATGTGAGCCCTCAGGACTCTCTATCTGCCCCTTGAGACTCTTGAGACCACACCCTCTATTCAACAGGCCACACTGGTAGGAATAATTGGGGATGAAATCAAAAAAGAAGATAAGATGTTATTCCAGTATGCTACAGCTGCGGCTAGAATATTAATTGCTCAAAATTGGAAAAGTCCAAACACCCCAGCGGTTAGAGATTGGCAAATAAAATTATTTGAATTTGTTGAATTAGCAAAAATGACACAAAAAATTAGAAACCAAAAAAACACAAAGTTTATTAGTGATTGGAACAAATTTATGGTATACATTGAAGGGAATTATAGAAACTTAAAAACTATAGCAGGTTTGATATAGATCTTACGATGTGTAAACCATTAACAATTATCAGCTGCAGGAAAAAGAAAGTATTTATATTAAGAAGCCTGAAATCGGGAGGGATGGAGGTCAATAGAGGAAAGATTTAAATATTTAAAGATATAAAGATTTAAGTGTGAAGACAAAGAACTGTAATGGAAACTGATGTTATTTTTATGTTACGTTTGGATATCCCTTTTGAAATGGTTGTTTTGTTTTCTCTTTTGGTTATTTAAGTGAAATTCAATAAAAAGAAATGGGGGAAAAAAACAACAGGCCACACTGCTTAATGGCCCTGCACTCTATCCTCTTCAAGTGCTTTTGCCTGGCCGGAATGTTGTCTTTGGTCTATGATAATTCTTTTTACTTGCCTGGATGGAGTGAGGTGTCTGGGGATGCAAGCACTGGTCCACCTCAGCCAACAAGCTGAATGGAAATTTGAACCTACTCTTCAGTCAGCACATCACACACATGGTAACAGCTCCTCATGCCAGCACAATCCTTACTGGAGATTAAGGCACTGTGGGGTATGAAGGAGCTGCAGTGTGGGCTGCTGCCATGTAACACAGGTGGCGCTGTGGTCTAAATCACTGAGCCTCTTGGGTTTGCTGATCAGAAGCTTGGCTGTTTGAATCCCCACGATGGAGTGAGCTCCTGTTGCTCCGTCCCAGCTCCTGCCAATCTAGTGGTTTGAAAGCACACCAGTGCAAGTAGATAAATAGGTACCACTGATAGTCCATGTGGTTAGCATGTCAGGCTAGAACCTGGGAGAGCAGGATTCCAATCCCGATTTGGCCATGAAGGTGACTGTGGGCCAGTCCCTGCCTACCTCACAGGTTTGTGAAGATTAAACAAGGAACGGGAGAACCATGTATGCCACCTTGAAATACTTGGAGAAAAGGGTGGGATATTGATGCAATTAATTAAATACATAAATATGCTGAATCCGCTGTACACTTATAATGAGTGAGACCACTGGCCCATCTAGTCCAATTTTGTCCACACTGACTGGCAGTGGCTATCCAGGGTTTTAAGCAGACGCCTTTCCCAGTCATACCAGGGATTGAACCTCATGCCTTCTGCATACGAAGCAGATGTTATACCACTAAGCTACAGCCCTTTACCATAGAAATATCCAGTTATGAGCCTTGTAGTATGTGTGTGTATGTGTTTGCTTATGTTTTTGTTAGTTTGTATGATCTCATACAAATACACTACAAGGAATTAGATTAGGGGGTCTTTTGTAAATTGCACTGTAGTTAACAGGCTAATTTAATGAAAATCCGTCTACTTGTGTGGTGAATGGCCAGATCAATTGTAAGATCACCTCATTATGGGCTGAAAAAAAATCAATCTGGCTGCACACCAGAACAATCAGACGATTACCTTGGCACACAGTCCGATGTAATGAGCACAGAATTCACCATTTGGCTCGAGCCAATTTTCTGTCTCATCATTCAACCCTGGAGCATTCCTTGCCTAATCTGGTGAGTCACATTGACTGTCTGAAACCACCAAGCTGTGTCCATATTTTCAGGGAAAAATAAATGAATTTACAGCCCACAGAGAGAACAAATGTCTCCGCTTATTTATACAAACCTCACCAACACCGAAGTAAAGTCCTTGACACATTTCACTTAAGCAAGCAATAAAAAGAAGAAAAAACTTTGTGAAATTAAGGCTGTGCTGAATGTTTCCCTATTTCAATGTTTGGGTCAAAAGTTCTGCTATTAAGAGGACAGAAATATTCCCCAACCGTCCCTTTTATAAAGCTGCCTTTGTTTTCCCTATTTGAGATGCGTCAGAATGATGTTTCCGAGTGAGGACTTCTGCTTCTTGCCTGGAGTAGTCTTAGGCAATTGGGCGTCATGGCATCACAACAATACATTGACAATTGCCTTTACAGCTATGTGCTGACATCATTGTAGGCAAACTAAGCCCATTCAGGGAAACAGAGAGCGAGAGAGAGATCACTGCTTCCTGAACCACTTCATTTGCATTTGAAATATCACTGAGGAGGAGTGCACTCTGAAATACTGATAGAAATATTCACAAAAGTCAAGCCACTTTCAATCAGGGATGGAGAACCTACACCAGGTAAAGGATTGGATTTGAACTTTATCAACTTTCAAGTTCCACATTCCAGCAGTGGGCTGGACAAATGTGGGTAGGGCAAAAGAACAGGGGCAGATTTAGGGATGTGCACATACACTGGACACTGAGCTGAGGGGGGCACCAACTCAAAGCCCAGTAAGCGAGACGCTGGGCTTTGGGAAGGAGGCATGAGGCTCTGGTAAGGTCCTAGAGTCCTCCCTCCTCCTTCTTAAAGCCTAGTTAGTGCTTTCCCAGCTTTGGGAAGGAAGGTGCTAGGAGTCTTTGTGCCAGAGTACTTGCATCTTCTGCCCAAAACCAGGCACCCCCTTCCATGCCTTTGGGAAGACAGTGTGAGGGTTGAAGAGGTGCCAATTTTTGGCCTTGCACAGGGTGCCAAAGTACCCAAGTCAGTCACTAAAAACAACAAAGCAAAAAAGGCATGTACCCCACCCTCAACGCAAACACTCAAGCGCCAGACATGCAGGCATACAGCACTATCTCTTATACACATACATGTGGTCACATAGTCATGCACACACTCTCACACTCACACGTCAGGCACACATGCATGCATGTGTACATGAACACTCAGCTAAGCGCTAAGGTGGAGGTGGCTGTAATATGTGTGCCTATTCAGGAGTACTGTAAACCCCACAAAGTTCAACTGGGACTACTTCTAGGTAAGTTGAAATAGGATCACAGCCTTAGTGTACTGAACACTGAACTGATCATCATGCATTTACATAGGGGGACGAAAGCAATCTGCGACTGATCTGCGGAAGTGGAAGGAAAAACTTCAGTTCTAGAGTCAAAGGGGGAATATCACAGCTGCCAGAAAACTCCCTTTTCATCTTGAAGCTTGTTCTACATCTGGGACCTCTTCCCAAATGTGTCTTTTGCTGACAGGCAAGGAAATCCATCAGGCTGAACCCTCAAGCTACATGCATACAAGAGCCACTTTGTTCCTCTTCTCTTCCCCTGCTGAACACTTTAAATCCTTGTAATTCTGAGGCTGCAGTTATGAAACCGTGCTTCAGATGTGTATACATTTCAGAAGGGCTACCCATAAGCAAGCTGACTTATGCTGAAACCTGATCCGCGTTGATGTAGAATGTAAGTCCCATTGGGTACAGGAATGCAACCTCAGCATGGTGTGCAGTCAAAGTGATTAGAGAGTCAGAAGAGAGACCTGGGTTCAAATCCCCACTAATCCATGAAGCTCACTGGGTGGCTCTGGGGCAACCGCTATCTTTCATTATCACGCATTTCACAGGGTAGTTGCAGTGATACAATGGTGAATCCTGTATTGAGGTCCTTGGAGGAAAGGTGGAATGTAGAGATACTAAATGAGCACTCCCTAGCCTGATACTCTCAACTGAACTACAACTTCAGCCCCAGCTGGCATGGCCAATGATCAGGGATGTTGGGAGTTGTGGTCCAAAACATCTGGACAGCACAAAAGAGTTATTCTTTATTTAGCACAGGCTAATTGTTTTGGGATTCTAGTGGTAATATTTTTTTTTAAGGCTCATTAGGTGAACATATCAAGGAATCTGAAGTGAGTAAAAGCTAACATTCTCCTGTATTTCAGCAGAGCTAGTTCAAGCAACCTTTCTTCACTTGATGATTGGAGTGGTCACTGCCTTGTGCGAATGAGCCATCAGAGGTATAACAACAGAAGGAGACTATGTTGCTTGCCATCAATTCAAATACAACACTTTTCAGTGGAATTCGTTCATATGTTATTGTTATTTAATAAATTTGTATACCGCTGTATACCCGCAGGTCTCAGCTACAAGTGATCAAGCACAGAGTTCTGCACTTATCTCAATAAGAAATACAAAGAGAATACAGACTTCCTAATTGCAACCAGCTCTTTCTTGATCAGTAGTGGACTACTCCATGGTAGATGAATGAAGTAATGTGGGACATACATGCAAAGCAGCCTACAGTTCTAGCCAATCCTGTTGCAATCAAAACACTTGATCAGGTTACCACTACGGCTACTATACTTAATGTTTATTAAGTGCCAATGATGTGTTGAGGGCTGTGCAGCACACAGAAGCAGCAAGGGTGCCTGTCCAGGTGTTCAGTGGAAGAAACTGTGAATGGGTATGCATTGGCAGGGTAGAGAGGCACACAAAAATTAGACATGAAAAGTGGAGCGAAGATGAACACAGGCAAAGACGAAGTTGGTTCAAAATAGGCAGAAAAATCAACACATCAGAAGGCACGAAGGTAGATGAGAGGGCAGAGAAAGGCTGTTGGGGAGCATTCAGAGACTGAACCTGGCATCTTCTGCACCAAAGTACAAGCTCTGCCACTCGGCTGTGGATGGATGGGCAGATTCACCAATTGCAGCTTCTCCCTGTTTCTCATCTTTCCAATCTTAAGTTTGCTTCTCCACATTTTAACATTAGTTTGTGATTTTTTTAAAAAATATCCACCTGAAAATTCATCAGGATTTGAGTACAAACTTCTCCTAAATATTTGCATATTTGTGTGAATTTTTTGCTGAATAAACACATTTTTGCAAATCATTTTTCCTAATATAATTGGTGTCTGTATGCTGTTTTCATTAGTATATGTGTGTTTAAGCACACTTTAACCTACCTAATACGGTGTGTGTGTGTGTGTGTGTGTGTGTGTGTGTGTGTGTGTAGCTTTTCCACTTAGCCAAGATCTTTACCTTCACAAGCCCTGTGGGCCATGTTTGACAGATGAGTGGGGACTCACACCTGTCAGTCTCCTTACGTCATTACGACATCCGATGGCAATGCCTTTGAAGTGTGCTTCCAAATGGTTTCTATTGAAACAAACTTCAGAATGGTTCTTCTCAAAGCCCATTAGCCAATGGGCACTGAGAGACATTGCCTTGAGTGAGTGCTAGGCACAGGTGTAACCTTTCCTCCTTGAAATCAATGGAGGATGCTTAACTCTGGCTGGATCAAGCCCTCAAAAAACAGCATTGGGATCTGGCAACAATCAAGAGCAGAGCTTTAAATAAATAGCTAATCTACCATTTACTCTCTCACCCCCTTACAGTAAAGGGGTTTCAGCTCTCCAAGATGCAGTAATGTGTACCCTTTCCACCTCCCTCAATCAAATAAAGTATTAAAAAATCTTGCAGGCACTGTTGAATGCTTTCATATAATAAAGATGAGGGCAGATATCTCCATGGCACAGCACGTGCTTAGCATGTACATGATTGCACATTAAATCTTTGGGATCGCCAATTAAGGATCTCAGAGAAATTCCGATTGGTGGTCTGTTGCTAGCCAGTACTGGTCTAGAGACAGCTTATATTCATAAGAATGACTATATTTCAAATATGTGTTTCCTAATTTGATAGTGATATAAAATGGTTTTGCATGCTTTTTAATCTTCTTGCATAGTGGGTGAATTTTCAAAACCTTCTTAGCAAGCATTTCTGCATAAAACATGGAAGCTAGATGTGGTTCACATAGACCTCCACCGGGCATCCATCTTGGAAAACAGCATGAGCCTTCAAGCATGCTCAGTCTTAACTTGCCTAAACATATGAATCTGTCCTTAGGTGACTAGCTGGCAACAATGTAAGTTTATCTTGCACACCATACTCCTCTTGAAGTAGAAGCTTGTTAGTTTGCTTCAGAAAAGACCTGTGTGACTTGAGTAGGCAGCATAGCTGCAATTTAAAACAATCACATGCGTTTGAAATGATCTGCTACTGGAGAAGTTATGGGACAAGGGAGAGGAAAGAGCTGTCTAATCCCAATATATATTGAGGTCAGCTGCTTAGTACAGTTGGAATAGATTGAGGCCAACTGCATTGTATCCATTTATTTGTAGGGAAGGAATTCTATAGTCCAGGAGTGGCTAATCTGAAGTCCTACAGATATTGTTGGACTACAGCTCTTATCCTCTGTGAACGTTGGTCATATTCTCTGGGGCTGATGGGTCATATTCTCTGATGAGCTACAGATTAACCACCTCTGCTATAGTCTCCCTATTAGCTCAGTCGGTAGAGCATGAGAATCTTAATCTCAGGGTTGTGGGTTTGAGCCCCATATTGGGCAAAAGATTCCTGCATTACAGGGGATTGGACTAGATGACCCTCCAGAGATTGCAACAGAGAACAAATAGTGTTTTTCTCCAATGTGACTATAGCCAGGAGCTGGTAACTCATCTGCACACTGCTCTCGGTCCAAGCCATTGAGGTTGTTGTTGCCTAGTCATTTAGTTGTGTCTGACTCTTCGTCACCCCATGGGCCAGAGCACGCCAGGCACTCCTGTCTTCCACTGCCTCCTGCAGTTTGTCAAACTCATGTTAGTAGCTTCGAGAACACTGTCCAACCATCTCGTCCTCTTTCATTCCCTTCTCCTTGTGCCCTCAATCTTTCCCAGCATCAGGGTCTTTTCCAGGGAGTCTTCTCTTCTCATGAGGTGGCCAAAGTATTGGAGCCTAAGCTTCAGGATCTGTCCTTCCAGTGAGCACTCAGGGCTGATTTCCTTCAGAATGGATAGGTTTGATCTTCTTGCAGTCCATGGGACTCTCAAGAGTCTCCTCCAGCACCATAATTCAAAAGCATCAATTCTTCAGTGATGGTACCTGGTCTGAAAATAGGTGGTGACCAGAAATGACATCAGAAATGCCATCAGCTCAGACACACAGGAAAGCAAGCACCAGTCCGGACAGCACTTGAAATGTGAGGCTGTCCAGTATGAAAGTGGACCTCTCTGGTAGCACAGTCTTATAAATGCCTACTCATAAGCACATTCAGTTTGTCTGACTCTCCAGTTTAGTGGATATAGGGTTGCAACCTAAAGTCCTGATATGACAGGGCACAGGAAATTCAGCCTAAAGTTGCTGATCCCTGCAGCCAAGGTAATGTCTAGACCAGCTCTTATTGCTGTTTTTGAAGTGTTCCTTTGTCTCGGTGCACACCAATAACTCCCACTAGACATGGCTCTCACTTAAACCTTCTCCCTTTCCTTTCCCCCTCCTTCATTCCTATCCATAGTTTTGATAATTAGTGCCAAAAACATTCCACCTCAGAACCTTGCACGGGCTTTATTCATGATCTCATCAGCACTGATAACGATCACATTAACATCCCAAGCCAGACACGGAGACAGAGAATGCCAGTAGAATGCTGGAACGGTAAAATATATGCAATTCCTGGCTCACTAGGTTACACTTCTGAACCCAGAAAGAGCCACACAATGGCTGCCAAACTGTCAACAGAAGAAGGTTTAAGGAAGGAGATGTAAGAATCTGTGATAACTGACAGTTAGTGACAGGTTTTCTCTTGAGGAGATGGATAATTGTAACTCTCACCAGAAAATTGCAATAAATATTTTACAGGTCTGCAGTGAAAGTGTGATGCTTGAAGAGTGAGTGTCCAGGGACCACAGTCTGACATTTTGCAGCAGAACTGCCTGGGCTATTTTAATATTTTTATTCTATAAGCCTGTGATTGATTTTTATGGTCCATGGTTAATTTAAATGGGGACGAATGGAATGCTGGAGTTCTCAAGGCTGTAAGAGATAAATAATATAAGTTTACATACTTATAAAATCTGCCTCGCGTGTAAGTGATTTCTGGAAATCAGAATGTGCTGAATGATTTTTTTTAAAAAAAAAGTTTGAAGAATGCTTTTGGCAGTATTAACTCTATGGAAGCCATGTCTCCCTGAACCAGGATCCATACAGGATCCACTTTGGTGGTTACAAGGAAGGACAACAGCACAATATCTGTGGTGCAGGGTCTTCTCTGACATGATAAACCATTATAGCAACTCTCTCCCTCTCCCTCTTTCTGGAAAGCTGAAATAAAAGTAGATATATTGGGTGATGTTCAATTAAGCTTTACTCAGTGTAGATCCCTCAACATTAATGCACCTAACTTAGTCATGCACATTAAATTTTGAGGGGTCTACTCTAAGTAAAGGTTAGTTGAATATCACCTTTTGGTCGAGATTCAGCTAACCTGATGCACTAGCAAAAGCCAGCATAACGGCTCCCTTTAGCACAACAGGGTTTCCCTCCCCCCCCCCCATATATCCCTATGCCTCCCGAAAATCCATATTGAAGGAGGCAAGAGAATCTCCAGAACAGTGACAGGAGAAATTTCTCCTTCCGGCAAGCAGAAGTAATTGCACTGAATGAAGAGCACATTGTTGAATTCCTCCTATTATTATTATTATTTTAATATGTAGAATGTACATATCACAATGTATAGCATCCATAGAATGCTTTAGTGTGCAGTCGTATACACCAGGGCCCTCTAGATTTGCCCTCTAGATGTTGTGGACTACAGTTTCTATCATCCTTGGCCATGGGTCTTGCTGGCTGGGGTTGACGTGTTTGGAGTCCAACAACATATGGAGGGCACTACATTGCCTAACAGTGTCTTACACTGTTACTCCCAGGTAACTGAAACTGGGAATCCCAAGTTCAAAATGCAGTGTTCCACTCTCAGTTACCAAGTAATGTGTCAATGTGCCTCTTAATAAAGGTCATTTAGCCGATGAAAGTTTTTGGTGTTTGCTGCCTCTTCCCTGGCGCTCCTGCCCAAACAACTGATTTTGCCATGATGCACAATCAGGAAAGCTAGTAAGCCCTGCTTTCCATAGCCTAAATGACCCTTGTATGATTCTGGCAGAAGGTGACTTTCCAAGGAAGTTATTTGTGCACTGACATAGCTTTTCATTTTATTGAGCGCCATGTAACATTTCCTGAAACGGGCAAGGTCTAGTGATTAATAGTCAAGAGGAAGTCTAATCCATTTCAATTATCTTGGCTCTTTCTCTCTTTTGTTTTAGGTCTCCAGGCTGATCTTTCGACAGTGCCACATGGCACTTGGCCCAACGTATTTTATTTCAGAGAGGAGAATATTATCATCACTGGGAGTCATTAGTAAGCACGTCTCGGACGTGGAGCATAATAAACCTTTAGCCATTAGGCTAGCTTATTACCAGAGAGTGCCCTCCCCTACTGATACAGATTGCTGTTTCACACTAATCAGGGATTGATGGGGGCAGCAATTCCATGTCAGCTGGGCTTTCTGATAGTTCATTATACAGATGCCAGTTAATTCAGACTGCAGCTGGCTGGCTCCTGGCACTTGCTAATGATGATCAGCAAACTGCTTTAATAGAGGCCTCCCTATGCTAAACATACAGTATCATTGTTTAGAATAAATAGCATGGTCTTATTTTGAAAGCAGGAAATTACTATGGCATTTGAGTCCCTCACACACTGCCCCAGCTTGATGGGCACACAGGCTTCCTGAACTGGTGGGTTTCTTCATTCACTCGACTGAAAGCAGACAGGTGTGTGTGTGTTCTTTCCACCCAAGTGAATGGTGCTGTTGGATGGTAACCCTTTCTTATCAACTTGTCCTTTATTCTGTCTGTGAGTTCTTCTGGTTCCCATCTTCCCCACCTAGGGACAGAGGAGAAACACAGTTCCATTTGCATTTAAAGGTGCAAATCCTACCTAATCCACATTTGCTGCAATGAGAGAACAACCAAAATGCAGCTGTTCTTCAAAATTTACACTTCTCCCAATTTTGCAATGCTGTTCTTCAAGCAAAGTAAAGTGTGCATCAGAATGCATATATTAGTGAAAAATAACAAAGAAAAGTTAATTATGATAGAGGGGATTGCCCTGCAAATATGTGTGTTTTTGAAAAACTACATACATAAATGTGCATGTTAGGAGAAATTCACTCTAAAATGCTGTTGGATTTTCATGAGGTCTTGGGGGGGGGAGTGGGGTTTTCCTTGCAAAGTGATATGTAAATATGGATAACTGAACTTAAGACTGAAAAAAAGAGGAACCGAGAGGAACCAAAATGATTCACCCATCCCCACCCACAGCAAAACTCTATCACCAGATGCCAGGGATCAAGAGAGCTTGTTTCCTGTTCCATACAACTATATGGCTCATGAATATATTGCATCTTTGTAAGGATTTTAACTGTAAATCACTTTGAAAGCCACATTGGAACTGAAAAGTGGGGTATACATAAAATAAACAAGCCAGCCAGAATCATATGTGCAAGGAATGACAGGATACAATCTGTGATAAAAATTAAGTGCAGCCGAGTCCTCTTTATAAGACGTCATTGCACAGTTCAGAGCTTAGCACCTGGAGTTCAGTGAGACTTACTTACAAGTAAGTGTGCATGGAATTGCAACCTTAATCCTGCTGCGTTCCATTCCTGTGCTTTACTGTAGATGGGCTTAGCTTGGTTTTTCCCATCTCTGTGATTTGATGCTACACTAGCCAAATGATGACTACAGATGATGGCTGTCTACTTGACAGATCTGGGAACTGCAGAAATGCTTTCTGAGAGCAAAAGTTTTGAAAATGGCTGGCTGGGAATACCAGATATCGAAAGTTATAAGGAGGCAAGAGTCGTTTCATGGTTATTGCAATGGAATAAAGAAGAGAACATATATTATAGACTTATGGAAGAAATAGCAGAGTAGACCTCTGAAATTTCCTACAGATGTCTAAAACTGTTAGGAAAAAGCTTTATAATGGACTGAGTTACATCATAAACATTTGCTTGTCAGCATGGGATAGTTGCAAACAAGCTCTTGCCCCAGGAACTCATAGTATCATTGTCCGAGGATGAGAAATTCAATCAGACATCTAGGGACTTTTCAAAAATAGTAA
The DNA here is from genome assembly GCF_027172205.1 of Podarcis raffonei. Lineage (NCBI taxonomy): Eukaryota > Metazoa > Chordata > Lepidosauria > Squamata > Lacertidae > Podarcis > Podarcis raffonei. The sequence continues at coordinate 102,869,818 of NC_070602.1, read as the reverse complement.
GAAAAATAAAAGCTTATGAAAAAGTGGTAATGAAATTATAAACCAATTCCCCTTACCAGTTTTTTTTTAAAAAAATAAGTTGTTATCTGAACAGATTGGAGCAAAGAAGTGAGTTAAGGCAAAGCAAAGCTGAATTTGAAAAATTGTTAGAAAAAAGGGAGAAAACTGTACTTTACAAATCTATTAGATATGAATTAAAAGACAATGTTCTGAAAAGTTTTGCAGAAGTGTTGGTTTTGTGATAAAGAAAATGGAGACTTTTGTCAGAAAGCAGAAAACTATTGGCTCATGGACATAACTTTTATTTTAAAATATTTATCTAATTTCAGTGGTAGCTGATTCCCCGATACATTGTCATGTTGTTGTTGTTGTTTAGTTGTTTAGTCATGTCCGACTTTTCGTGACCCCATGGACCAGAGCACGCCAGGCACTTTTGTCTTCCACTGCCTCCCGCAGTTTAGTCAAATTCATGCTGGTAGCTTCGAGAACACCGTCCAACCATCTCGTCCTCTGTCGTCCTCTTCTCCTTGTGCCCTTCATCTTCCCCAACATCAGGGTCTTATCCAGGGAGTCTTCTCTTCTCATGAGGTGGCCAAAGTATTGGAGTCTCAGCTTCAGGATCTGTCCTTCCAGTGAGCACTCAGGGCTGATTTCCTTAAGAATGGAATGGTTTGATCTTCTTGCAGCCCATGGGACTCTCAAGAGTCTCTTCCAGCACCATAATTCAAAAGCATCAATTCTTCAGCGATCAGCCTTCTTTATGGTCCAGCTCTCACTTCCGTACATCACTACTGGGAAAACCATAGCTTTAACTATACGGACCTATACATTGTCATAGTGATCTCCAATATGTCAAAATCTGGCTCAGCACAAGGTGCCTCATAGGCTGCCTAATTAATCTGTGAATCCACTTCTTTCCCCTCTACTCTATCCATACCAAGAAATAATAATAAATGGCTGCATTTTTCTCTCCTTTTGACAGCAATAGGTGGCATTTTCAGCCATACTAGCCCTTCTAGAATCAAGAAAGTCTGCCAAATTACAGTCAGATAGGCTATTGTCCTAAACATCTTTAAATTTTTTAATCCAAATTGAAATAGCTGAAACTTTCACTTTTAAATATTTCACATAGTTCCTTTGTTTTCTTCCTCAAAAAATGTATCAAATAAGGAGAAATGGTAACCAGTTTCAACACTCAACCAGGATGCTTTGGGGGCTGACCAACCCTCCTTCTAGAAACTGCTGAATGTGTTGCAAAATTGAAAGAATATTTTGCAAAAGTTTGCAAGGATTTGTCAGCAACTTCCCCTTTTGAGAAGCAGAGTCTTATTTTAGCAGGCACTATAATACTGTTCTAGTGGCACAACACCCAATTCATTTTCCTGAATTATCCAACGTGACAGCAAAGAAGGTGGTTCATGTATGTGAAAGGCCCACACAAGTAGTTTTCTCTTGAAAGACATTCAGGAATGGGTTAAAGGAGAGCAACGTTTACACCTTGTCCTTGCAGGAATCAAGGAGTACATTATCTTTGAGTAGTCAGAACATTTGTGATGTCTGCAGAACTCGAACTGGATAAATCTTTCAGTGGGCTTTAATGTAGAGTCCAGCTAAAAGATTTACAACCTTCCTTCCCAGTGAATTACTTTTCCTTGCAACTAGTTTTCAGAAGTAAAGGTCTTAAATTTCACGGTATGGTGTAGTACACAGCATAACGTCCTGTTGCATCAATTTTCTTATTCACTTTTTGTTATTTATGGTTGGCTGCAGGTGACATTCAGGGAACAACAACAACAACAAAACTCCACAGACTTCCTAGTAGTCAAAGGAAGCTTTGACTTCTGAGCACCAAGATCCTTCCTCAGTTCTGTAGTAACAATACCCTCTTTGACCTTGCTCATATCACAGTCTGATGGGGACTTGATCATGAATGAAGTCACATGGAAAGGTGAAAAAGGAAGGAGCCCCACTGCAAAATCCACATGTTTCTTTCTCCGTTTACATAGCAATTGAGGGATTGGGAAATTATTATTATTAACAATCAGAAATTACCTGCAACCCCAAAGAAATAATTTTTGGACCATGGGGTTTCAAGTTGCATCAGGGCTGGGCCAGAGGCAAGAGACAAGTCAGGAACTCTCATGTGAAGCCAGTAGTCAGAGCAAGTCAAGAATGAGGGGCCACACAGGAAGGACTATAAGAGGGCTTCCTGTTACAGTTAAGTGACAGGAAACCCTCTTATAGTCCTTCCTGTGGAGGAAGATCCAGTGAATGACATGGGTGGATGGAGTTAGTCCAGGGCCTGAGTTTACTAAACTGCCTAAGCCAATCTTCCCAACATAGGTGCCCTCCAGATATTGTGAACTACTTCATCCCTGGCTCTTGGCTGATAGAAGCTGTAGTGCAAAGACATCGTGGAGGGCATAATTAACGAAAGTTGGCCCAGGAAGATGCTGCATTGTGCAGTTCAGTGACTTACCACATGATGTAAACATGGCCACCCAGAAATCCAAAGATGACCAGTTCAAATTTCTGACAACTGGCAGAAATTTAGGAAAGCCTCAAAGGGCCCGCTGACCCAAAAGAACTGATTCAATTCCAGTGCCTGAATTGTCATGCAACCGTAAATGCACTTTTGTGCCCAGATAAAAGCAATTATAGTGTGTATTTGTTTACTTAACATGTCCAGTAATATGGTTCAGCAATATTGTTATTTGGCAAATGTCTGGTAAACAGAAAAAAAACAGAATGCTAAAAAGAAGAAGTTTGGACTAGAGGATTAAGTTGTGTCATTTTAGGTCAAACTTAATTTTTGCAAATTTCTTCAGTGAGGGGGTCTTAAAAATATGTTTTTGGGTGTGAGGAATCTGCTATTATTTTTGTGATTGGACAATATTTAGCTTGGTAAGGCTATGTTTAATGAAGAAGCACATAACTGCTTCATGAAAATGAAAGAAAAACTAACTGTCTCAGACAGTTATGCAGTCCCATATCACCTAACACAGCCTCCCAGGACTGCTTGTGTCCCAGCCCAGTAATGGTCACCATGTTTCACAAACAGGATGTTTATGCCTTGGATACAGCTCCTGGAGCCTGCCAGAATTCCTACCACTGAGCCTTGGAGACCACTGTTAGACTGAAGTGCAGGAGGTATGAACTCACAGGCCTCTGCCACCTGGATTGACCAGGTGAGAGCAGCAGCTGAAGTTTGCACTGTAGACATAATCTGCAAAATTCTGTTCATCAGAAAAAGAGTATGGCAGTTTAACACTTCACGCTGCACCCAATGAGTTTGCAGGAAATACTTCTATAACTATGTTGGGAAAGTGGTTAGTATCTGTTAATAAATGCCAAGGACGCACAATTTTCATTGAACATCTCTTGCTTCATTGAAGGGAATGGCTATTTCATGAGAGATCATGTTGAATGTCATCTTGTACAGCTTAATTTCTTTCAGTGGGATTTTTGCAGGTGAAGTTCCTGGCAGAAGGTGTCCAGATGTTTCAATGTGTTTATTTCAGAAGGGGTTAGAAAGACGAATAAACGACAGCTTTGACTAATATCTATACATCTGCAGAGTCAACACCAGCTTTATATAATCTGACAAAGCTCTTACTATGGTACAGATCAAGCACAGAATATGAAGGTTTGAAAAAGACATGGTCATGTAAACACACTCCTACCAATTTTTTAAAAAAGCAAAAACAAAGCTAATTGCAAGCTGAAGACTTTTAAATCTTAGTTGTCATCATTGGCAGTAACATTGAAATGAACTCTCATGCCATTGACTCGCTTGCTGTTGTGCTGTGAAATGTTTTTGAGCATTTTAATCTCTGGAAACGTTTACTCGTTCATTCACAAAGTGCCAGATGTATCTGCAGCAATGTGACTATGTTTTAAATCCAACCAAATATCCAGGCAGACAATGTCCTGGCAATGAACATGTGGATATAGAAATTGTATTACTGCATGGCCGACTATTTCATTTACACAGACAATTACCCAGTTTAGACATGATACTTAGCCAATCTGTGTCTCTCTGTGTTTGTGTACTTTTGCAGGATATGACTGAAATTCATTTGAAACAGTAATGGGTTGACTATTTGTGAGTCATATTTTGGCAACCTCTCCCGGGCTGCCTTTGCCTTTCTGATTAACTGTGCAGTCCTATACACCTCTACTCAGAAGTAAGCTACATTGCATTCACTGGGACTCGCTTCCAGGTAAGGATTGCAGCCTGAATCAAAACTGAGGTGTTAGTAGATAAAGAAGCATGGGGACTTTTATTTTTATATATAAAGGCACTAAGGTAACATTATCCCGATATTGAACGGCATTTAGGGCAATGGTTATCAATAAGTAAATGATGCCTGGGTTGTATAAAATGCATTTTAATTAGGTCAGAGCAGAGCAAGAACATTATCCTTCCTCTTCTATCTCTCAGCTGGCACTATGCATCAATTTCCCAGGAAATGAAACCTGCTAAAATTTCATTGTGTTTGCACATTTTAACCCAGCTGAACAAGGAAGTTGAAGGCACTTGCCGATGTAGATACTTGAGGCAAGTTATATAACATTATATTTAGAAAGAATCTAAAACTATAACGAATGCATTTTCCCCCACTAGCTTCTTCAAGCTGAACACTTGCCATGTCAGGACTTTGTTTTAGTTTATAGCTGTCTTAGTTAAAAGTGTATGAGAGATCTTATCAGGGCTGGGTTAACAATTAGGCTAAGTGCCACTGGGGAACTCCTTGCAGTGCAATCACTGCACTTCTGCTGCAACCTGGGTTGCAGGTGTGTGGCTCCTCCATTACTATATGACTGGAGCCCCTTTTCTGATCATGTCTTTGCAAGCCTATATGTTAGAAGAGAAGCAGAACAACCATGGACACAAAGTTGTACAGGAAAGGGCAAAGATGGTTTTCGATTTTTTGTCAATCCACTAATGCAAGTGAATTAATTAAGGCTGTAATCCTAAACTGAGTTTCCACATAGGAAGCACCACTAAACTCAGTGGGGCTTATGCAGGACTCACAAAATGCCACATTTACAATGCAGTCCAAATCCAACATATGCCCAGATATATGAGTTTGGAATAGGCAGATCTTGTGCTGTCCTGGCTTAGCTGGCATTACATCTGGGATATGTTAAATTCCTCACCTTGGCTTGAACAACTCTGTGCTGGCTCAGCTGGTGCTTAACTTAAGCTGGTGGAATTTACATTGGTGTAAGTCCCAAGCAAGGGTGTGGTGTGGTCTCAGGGAGAGGCTTACACCTATTCCAAACCTATTTCAGTTGACCTGGCAACAAGTCAGAACTTGATGCCAGCAAAAAGGGTGGTGTAAGGCAAACTCTATTTTAAAGATTTTCACTCCGCCAGGCTCAATGAGTTTGGGATGCGATAACTTACATCACCTTAACTGAAGCTGGCATAAATTCCACCAGCTTCCTAGACTTATGATTGTTTTGTTTGCTATCCAAACTGACAGGCATGGACCGCAACAGTCAAATTTCCTTCCTTCTTGGCTCCAGTTTGCAGTGCTAGTAGAGGGCTAAGATCACAAAGAATAGTGCATTTGCCCATATATTGCTCTTCTCATTTTTACTGTCTTCCTTTGGAAGCATCCATGCCATTTGGAAAGCATAGCCCAGTCTGATCTATGCTTGTTTCCAGCTCATAACAACCCAACATGCAAAACAAATGTGCCACTGATCTAACTCAGGCATGGAAAACCACCAATCCCAGTGAATTTTTATGACCTCTCAAGACCCTACCAACAGAGGCAGACTTTCAAATTTCAGCAGCGCCCTGAGTGAGCCCAAAATTTGAGGGCCCCCCCAGTTCTTCTCAATTAGCTACATCATGCCCTGTGGAGCCCTTAGGTTCAGCACCCAGTGGAGAGGAACTGATCATGCTGCCCTAAATCCACCCCTGTTATCAACTTGGGCAGCAGAGAAGTGGGCGAAAGAAGAGACCAGTGCTATTTTTCCATAAAAGAGGTGCCATAACACCATGAATGTCTCCCTTGTTTTCTTATAATGGTAATGGTGCCTACCTGACAGGTGCCAGAGCCTACCTGAGAGGTACTGGAACTGGGTTCTGGAGAGTTCCGGCTGAAAAAAAAAGCCCTGGTAGAAGTAGTACCATGGAGAGTGAAACCTAGTACCCTAATAGTGATGCAAATTGCCCCATTACTGGTTCATCAGATTGATGAGTGGAGAGGAGGTAATAAACTCTCTCCTCAGCTGGTCTTCATGTATCAGCTGAGTCAGAAGTGCTGTGTGTATCTGTGTATCTCCTTTGTTTGACCATTGTGAATGAGTGCATGAAAGAATGTGGGGTGACCACACAGCTGGCACATGGTCCTTGGAGAGTCGGCCAAGGGTGATTGATTGATTGATTGATTGATTGATTGGGTTCCCAAAGGAACCCTAAGTGGCAAGCCCATTCTAGATCAAGCAGTTGTAGTGGAATTGTTGAAGTGTTCCCCGCCCCCAGTAATTTAAGCCCTTCTTTCCCTGATTAATGACAGAAAACATAATCTTTTAATACCACCCCAGAATATATTTTTTTCTCTATACACTACTATCACCATCATCAACAACAACATCTATGGCACCAAGTATGCTAGAACATACCAAGAACCTTGGTTAAACCAGTAGGGTAGAATTTCTGGTGGGATTACACAACTCTTGTGTGCCTACGCAAGAATAAAATGCTGGCTTTTTAGTGTTTTGGCACATGCACCTTTTTTTGCCTCTATTAATATAAGGTCATTTTTCACCCTTTGGCCAGGCACTTAAAGAATCTGTTGTTTTTTCTGCATTCCAGCAATAGGAGTGACTGCTTCTAAGGAGTAGATACTAGCCACGTGGATTTCACAAGATGTTAAGTAAGCTTAATGAGGCATCATGAGTATATAAAAAAATCTCGTCACAGCAAGAAGATGAAATAATGAACCAATGGCTTCTTCTCAAGACATTCCACTTATTCAAAGCATTATAAATAAGACTGAGGTCCCTCCATTTTAGACTTCAATAGAAAAGGGATATAGGTTTCACTGGAGAAGAACGAAGTCCTCAGGAAGTTTGAAAAGCACACCCTTGGATAAGAAATGTATTTCAAAAGCATTGACTGAGGTTGATTTAAATCATAACCTGTGGTCCTTCACCTGTGATTGGAGAACAACTCCCTGAAATTTACCATGGTGGCTGAGGTGAAGTAGAATTGGAATCCAACAATTCCTGTTTGTAGTTATTCAGGGTGTAGAACTATCCCATGGAGCAGAAATACAAGTATTCTTGAAAAAGCACATTGTCTCAGGGACAAAGTGGGCACAACACAGAAGGCATGAAGATATTACTTCAGATATGATGTAATACCAACATAGATGGGGGTGCTTAATACCTCAGGTTGTTTTGCTGATCAAAATGGCCGTCCCAACTGTTTGATATCTTCAGGGGGAAAGGTACATAGATCAGATATCTTTTCCCCTGCCTCTCCCCCCCCCCCCGCAAAGCAGGAAAAACCCCAGTGGTGGTGATGGTGAATTTTGAATGGGAAAACATTCCATAGTGAAAAGTTTAAGTACTTCTTCCCTTCCACCCCACTACTCCAGTAACTTAAGGAGTCTTCAGAAACGGTGGCAATGTAAACATGAAACCATCCGATGGAAGTCCTTGCACCTCTAGCATCATGCCTAGTTTGGCCCTGAAATGTTACAAGAGGGAGCAAGACCTAGCTTGAGAGGTTGCCCCCAAACACATTGCCAGACACATCATTTTCCTTCCCCATGGCTTTAGCCATACAAGCCATACAAGTTGCACAAACATTTGTCCTCTGTGCTCAATTCATCAGCCATCTTCAACCACAGGACACTTGCCATTTGCCAAGTAAACAACAACAGAATCTCTTTTGAGGGAGGGGAAGGAGAGGGAAATCAAACCGCAGGTCTGAGGGGGGGGGAATATTGCAAATTGTGAAGCTCTGTCTATTACATGTATACCTCAGGTTTCCTGCAAGGAACTCAAGGTGGCATATGTCATTCTCCCCAGCTCCACGTTTTATCCTCAAAAAAACCCTGTAACAAACATAACAGACTCAAAGCAATCCAGAGAGTTACATGACTGAATGGAAATTGGAACCTAGGAAGCGCAGGTCCTGGTCCAGCCTTCTATAACCACTATACCACACTGTCCCTCTTTACAGGAAATAAGAAACTGTCATTGATTGACACAACCCTTGGCCATAAAATGCCCCGTCTCTTGACACAGGTTTGTGTTTATTTGTCTTTCCATTGGGGGGGGGGCGGGGGGCAAATCTGAATATGAACATCTCTGCCCAAGGGAACCCATTTAAACTGGAAACAATAGCATAATAGAGACACAGTGTTAAAAAAAATAAATCCATCACACCTGTTAAATGAACCACCTGGGGAGGTGGGGGGGGGATGGTTTTAATGGAAGAAGTAAACAGACATGCTAACACTGTGAGATATTAAGCTCTGATAGAAAAAAAGAGCCCTGAGGAGAATTGTGCTAGCAGGTCAGCAGAATAAATAACCCCCCATTGCAAGTAATCGAGCTCGTCTAATGCTCTGAGCTAAGAACCCAGCTGTGCAGCTGCCAAGCAGCAATATGTCAACTCTTAATCTCAGCTGTAATTATTCGTTAGAAATTATTTTTATTCATGCTGCCCACAAATATTTATGGCTGGCTTAAGCAGATTCATGCTCCATTAAAGGAAGCTGCTAGTGTTAAGTTTGCTAAGCTGCCGGTACCAGTTCTTCATTTATAAGCAAATGGATGGAGAATGTTATCTCAATTGTCTCCTCCACAACACGACAATTAAACAAATAGATGGCTTGCACTGCAAATAGAATAGAATAGAAACAATTTAGCAGCTTGGATTTACAGGCCAATTTGGTCAAACCAATAGATATATGAAGGCCACATGAGCAGGGACTATGCCTCAGCAGGAACATGGCCATGTCTGAGGGAGGGTGCCCTAGCTGCTCCTGGCTTGTGCTGTGCTTAGAGCTTTGCTGCCATCATGAAACTTTTTGGCCCCCATATTACCCTGGCTGCTCAGTCACGTTCTCCTAGCTGCTGCCATTACTCCAATTTTTCTCACTTTCACACCATTCGTTCTGGAGGTCCGTTCTTAACCTGAAACCATTCTTATCCTGAGGTACCACTTTAGCTAATGGGGCCTCCCACTGCCACTGTGCTGTTGCCGTGAGATTTCTGTTCTCATCCTGAGGTAAAGTTCGTAACCCGAGGTACTACTTCCGGGTTAGCGGAGTCTGTAACCCCAAGTGTTTGTAACCCAATGTACCTGTGTGTGTGTGTCCAGCTAGCTGTCTCTGGGAGTCATTTGATACTCCCTCATGGGCAACAGGGTCCCAGACCTATGTCTCCAAGTCTACTCTACAATGGTGTCACTGTAGCTCAGTGGTAGAGCATTTGCTTTTCATTCAGAAGGCCCTATGGCTCAGTCCATCATTCCGAGTTAAAAGGAAGAGGTAGGAGATCCTAGAGAGCCATGGCCAGTTAGAGTACTCAATAGAAGCTCGATGGACAAGTAGGTGGTTTTCTGTAGCTCAAGTTCCAGGTCATTATTGCAGTTATATGATGAGCACTCATATGGATGACTTTGAAAGGAAATGAGACAAATTCATGGAGGACAAGTTTTTCAATGTCTATCAGCCATGATGGTTAAATGCACCCTCCAAGTTCAGAGGCTGTATTTATCTGTGTAAAGGTAAAGGTAAAGGGACCCCTGACCATTAGGTCCAGTCGTAACCGACTCTGGGGTTGCGGCGCTCATCTCGCTTTATTGGCCAAGGGAGCCGGCGTACAGCTTCCGGGTCATGTGGCCAGCATGACTAAGCTGCTTCAGGCGAACCAGAGCAGCACATGGAAACACCGTTTACCTTCCCGCCAGAGCGGTACCTATTTATCTACTTGCACTTTGACGTGCTTTCGAACTGCTAGGTTGGCAGGAGCTGGGACTGAACAACAGGAGCTCACCCCGTCACGGGGATTCAAACCGCTGACCTTCTGATCAGCAAGTCCTAGGCTCTGTGGTTTAACCCACAGCGCCACCCAATTTATCTGTGTACCTGTTGTCAAAGAGCAACAATGAGGAGAGGGCTGTTGCCCTCACATAATGCTTTCCAGAGGCATCTGGTTGGCTGTTGTGGGGAAAAAGGATCCTGGACCAGATAGATCTTCAGTCTGATTCTGCAGGGTTCTTCTCATTTTCTTAAGTAAAAGGCAAACAGATGGGTAAGAAACCACAGGCCCATTGTGCTGCAACATCTCAGAATGGGTCTGAGATGATTCTGTGAACCACAATTAAACAAGGAACCCACAATCATCTCAAAGGGTCATTTATGATGAATATATATATTTTAATTGAATCTTTCTGAAGAAACTCTGTGGAGCAAGGACTTCCCCCCGCCCAGTTCAAGGAGGGAACCTGTGGCCCTCAAGATGTTACTGGATTCCAACTCCCATCCACCCCAGCCAACATGGCCAGGGGTCAGGTAGTATAGGAGTTGTCACCTAGCTGGCAGGAATGAGAACCAGCATGGTGTAAGACTGAAGAACATGGGAGATTCCAGTTCAACCTTCACTCAGCCATGAAGTGCACCTGGTTACCTAGGGCCAGTCGGTACTGCTTAGCCTAAACTGCCTCAGAGGCTTGTTGGGAGGATAAAAAAGGGAAGAGGAGAACCGTGTGTGCCATCTTTTTGGAGAAAAGATGGGAGATAAATGGAACAATGAATTAATATCTGGAAGGTTAAAAGTACTGGTGGCTGCTGCCCATTGAGACTGGCAGGACATAATGCTGAAGGACACACAGTAGGTGGAGCCAAAGCCAGGCAGAGTCACCTCATAACTGATCATAAGAAAGAAGGCAGGCAGTTGGGGATTGGCTGAGGGCAGACTGAGGTTGGTGAGGCAGTTCCCCGTTTGCCCTAATGGAACAGCTGCTGGTGGTTACAGGTTTCCCAGCCCTGCACTATATGTGTCCATATATTCAAAGCGAAATAACATTTCTGAAAGAAAAGAAGTGTAGATTTCAGCTTGATTTAGACATTCATCATTATTCAATAAACACAAATCAATTCTAATATTTGGAGCAAGGAGTTAATTTTTTTGTTGAAACAACAGAAAATAAGTATAGACATTTCATAGAAAAGGTTGAATGTGGCACACTGATAGAAACAAACAGAAGTAAAAAAAAGATAGGTCAAGATATAGAAAAATAAGAAGGAAATAAAATAGCAAGTTAATCAGGAAGTAAGGGCGTTTCTAGTTCTTTATTATATTTTCTCCCCCCCCTTAACCACACATACAAAAATGCAAATTTCAGCAAGATATATTTATGTTCCAGGATATATGCAATCACATATTTGCAGCTGCCAAAGCAAATTATGGAAAGATTTTTAAACCAATCTGATCCTTGTGGTTAAGCTCTGCTAGTAACTCTGTGCAAAATCTGATTGCAACATCAGATAATGAGAAGTTTTCAGCTTGTGCAGAAATGCTTCTACTTCCCTCCTCTTATTTGTTTTAGTATATGTAGAAAATGGGTGGGGTAAATAATATATAGACATAGTAAAAACCGGTTGCTATATCGTAAAATTATGAGCAAAAGAAACAACATAAAATATCATTGCAAATGAAAATGTCTTATATGGGACCTTTCATAGCCTCTAAACCAGGAGTAGAGAATTTTAGCTCAGGGGCCACATTTCCTCCAATGTTAATGGTGGGTCAGGCCAAAGGTGCATCTCTGATCTTCACATAGTATACTAAGCTCCAGCTGTTCAAAACCAGAGGTTTACACACACACACACAAACACCTCCATCCAAGCAAGCAAGCAAGCAAGCAAGAGGCAAAGACACATTTCAGCCAGACAAAGGCCCTTGAGGAGGGTATGGGCCAGAGCAAGTGAGGCAAGACTTCATAACCAAATGTCTGTTTGATTCTCTTGCACCTGTTGCTGCCATTACTTAGCTCTGGGGGCTCAACCACACTTCTGCTTGTCCCGTGCCTAGAAAGCAGGAATCTGAGCAGTTTTCCACTTGTCCCGCAGGTCTGAGTAGTTTTCTGTTTGCCCCACAACTTTCCCCAGGAAAAACCACTCTTTAGCGCTGAATCGGAGCAAGTGTTGATCTGCGGGAAACCCGATTGGCGTTGGTTCAGATTCCGCAGTAAAGAATGGGTTTCCCAGGGGGGAGTGGTAGTAGAACAATTATGGGTGAGCCCTTAGCCTCACTCATACACTTCCTTATGCCATTTATCTCTTCGAGCATTTATTGTTTCTTGGTTTCACATATATGTGTGTGTGTCTGTTTATCTACATCTGCTGCAGCTGCCCATTTCCACTTGGCTCAGGGGGCAGGGCCCAGACTCACCCTGAACAGCTAAAAGAGGCTCTTGGGAGGCCACTGGGACATTTCTGGAACAACTCTTGGTTTGGGGCAATTGGCTAAAAATTTTTAAAATGTTTTAAATGGTTCCAATTTTGGTTCCTCTGTTTTGTTTCTGTTGGGTTGGTGTTGGGTAAATGTTTAGTTGGAGTTGGTGGTTATTTTAATTTGGGTATAACTGTAAACTGTTTGTTGTTGTTGTCGTTGCTATCGGTTTCTATTGATTTATTGCTTTGTTTGTTGCTTGTATAGGATATTTTGTTTTTTAATGTTTGATGTTTTGCTGTGTTTTTATATATGTTGTAAGCTGCCCAGAGTGGTAGCGGAAACCCAGCCAGATGGGCAACATTTAAAAACAACAACACTGTCTGTATACCTATCTACCTATCACCCATCCAACCATCCATCTATCTTACTTTTTCTCTAAAGAAACCAGACTAGCTTTGCTGGATGTGAAGAACAGCTACATTCTATAGCTCCTTTCAAACATAATGATTGCAGTTTAGCTCAGGGTGGTGGAGCAGCATCGTGGCAGCCTATGTGTTTTATTAGAACTTCTGCAGACACCAAGCCCTCTGCTTTTAGATGGTAGGTGCAGAGGAATCTCTCTCACAGAGCCATGCAAATGCTGTATGTGCAGGAACTGCCTACCCATATTGTATTGTGGGGATGGGGAACCTGTGGCCCTCCAGATGTCATTGGACTACAGCGCATGGCCAGTGCTCTTGTTCTAATGAATGCATAAAGGTCAGAAGAGAAGCTCGCTGCTGTGATGTCCTTCCCCCCCTCATTTAGTCCTAATATAACATCTGAAGGGGACTTATTTTAAATCCCCCAGCAGCAGAATGAGAACTTGCCACCCATGGCCTCAGACAGTGACATTCACCTGATACAGTTCTGGTCACAGGGTCCATTATGAAAAGACGAATGGGTTTTCTTGCACATTCCCTTGCTCTAGTTTGTTGTCTGTTTTCAAAAATTGCAGATACATTAAGTAAAGTTGGCTCCAAAGGGGGATTAAAAAAGCAAAACAAAACCCTGGGGTGAAAATTAGATTTTGCATTTCATGTTTCCCTCCATGGAGTTGTTGATAGCTGGTCTGCTAAACATATTTATTGCTTGCATTTCAATGTAATTCTACTAAGCAGTTCTTAAAACAACAACAACCACCACCACCCACCCTTATTCACAAACCTTATTTTTCTTCTCTACTTTGGGAGGGTAAAACAAGATTTCTGCATAATTAGGAGTAGCTAAGGGGATGAGTCAGTAGCTTAGGGCTGCAATTACTGCCACTGAGCTAAATAGAACTTCTCCCAAGAGATCTTAGGTCTGTTTAAGGCTAGGATCTGGTTAAAAGGGAGAGGGGGGGGAACTGCGTGTCCCATATAAGTCTTTAGCTTGCTTTAGATATTGAGGTCATGTCCCCCCCCCCATGCCTCCTCTTTTGGCAGAAATAACTAGATTGCATGTAAGTCAATTTTCTACAATTGATACTCAATCATTACTTAGGCAACCAGGTCTGTTTTATATTCCTGTTTTATTTCGCTGCATCATAAACACCTTTCAAGCTACACCAATGCATGAATTCCTTCCTCCCTGAAGTAATTTTATCAGGTAATGTGTTCTTTGCTGACACATTCTTTATCCAAGGAAAGCAATCCAATTTTTGATGATTTCAGCAGTGGGTTTCAGGGAGGGGAATCACTAATTTACACTGCAGGATTTGTTTTGTTTCCATCATGTAGTTGATAGAGGTTTGGGGGAAAGAACCACACACCATTTTTACATTCCCCACCAGAGCTCTCAAGTAGTCGCCTGGTATAAAATACAAATGTCACGTTCATTTTGTGAATATTCTTATGAGCATCTCTCCTTTGGAAGAGCTCACCTGTCCATTGCTCATTATGACATTTTGCACTCCCCCAGCCCCATTGTCAGAAACTGGCTGCTCTTGCAACAGTATCAGCATTTTAATTTAACATTTATAAAAGTGCCCCACATTTACTAGGCACTGTACCAAAATAGAAAGGCTCAGGTTTCTTGGGTCCTGTTCACTGTTAGTCCTACTCAGAATGGAGCCATTTAAGTTAATGGACGTGACTAATAATAATACCTTTATTGTCAAAGTACAACCTGTGTACAATGAAATTAACTGGGGCTCCCTCCCCCTCCCTCAACACTCAATCTCATTGCACTCTGTGTGCTTGTCACACCACACACCAACCCTGAAAGTCAGTTACACTATATTATTTTCCGTTCAGCAGCCTAACAACCCACGGATAGAAACTGTTTTTTAGCCTGTTGGTACGCCTGATTATATTTCTATATCTCCTGCCCGAGGGTAGAAGATTAAAGAGGTGCTGGCCTGGGTGTGAATCGTCCCTGAGAATTTTTCTCACTCTCCTAAGGCAATAATCCCTTGCGATGTCATCTAGAGGGCTCAGGGGACAGCCCATGATATCAGGTGCTATGTTCACTATCCTCTGTAAAGACTTTCTGGCCGTGGCTGTCAAGCCAACGTATCACACTGTGATACAATATGAGAGGACACTTTCTATTGTGGACCGGTAGAAGGAGGTCATCAATTGTTGTTTAACATTGTTATTTCGCAAGACCCTGAGAAAATGGAGTCTCTGTTGGGCCTTCCTAACCACCTGAGTTATATTGTTTTTCCAAGTGAGGTCTTCACTAAGGTAAACACCCAGGAATTTAAAGGCAGAGACTCTCTCCACACAACCCCCCCCCCCGATATACAACAGGGGTAGTTCCCCTCCCTTCCTCCAAAAGTCCAACACAATCTCCTTTGTCTTGCTAATATTTAGGTGCAAGTTATTCTCTAAGTACCATGAACATCCCCCCTGTACGCTGATTCATCTCCACCTGTAATTAGACCCATTATGGTAGTATCATCTGCAAACTTAATAATTACAGTGGATGGATCAGATGAAATACAGTCATATGTATACAACGAGTACATCCCTGTGGGGTGCCAGTGCTGAGCTTCAGGGAGGTAGATGTAACAGGCCCAATCCTCACTGTTTGTGTCCGATCCCTCAGAAAGTCTTTAATCCAGTCACAGATGGTAGAAGAAAGGTCTAGTTCCATCAGCTTTTTGATAAGAATGTCCGGAAGGATGGTATTAAAAGCCAAGCTATAATCAATAAAGAAATTGTAACATAATTTACCGGTCTCTCCAGATGACTCGCTGCAAGGTGAAAGGCTGTAGCTATGGCATCATCTGTTGACCTATTTTTCCTATAGGCAAACTGATGTTTATCAAAATCTGGAGGAAAACATGTCCTAAAGGTGTTGAAGGACCAATCTCTTGAAGCATTTCATCACTACAGATGTTAATGCAATAGGTCTGTAGTCATTTAGGCAGTTAGTTGCTGTTTTCTTTGGGACTGGGACAGTGGTGGCTGCTTTCAAACATTATGGAACACAAGCTGTTTGCAGACTAACTTAGGTTCATTTATTTCAGTGGGCCAGCTCTGAGTCTTCACTTTCAAACCTTTTCATTTTCTTGTCTCCTTTCAGGGATGGCTGAATCTGTCATGACCAAGTGGGGATTTGAACCCTGGTCTCCCACGTCTAAGCGCTACACCGCACTGTCTCTCATGTTTGTATGTCATCTCCCCATAGATACACTTTTTTGCAGCCCAATTTTCCCCAATATAACACATTTTTGAAATTATTTTCACGGATATATGCATTCTTAGGTACCCTTTACCCCAGTATATGTGTTTTTGCTCACACTATTTGGCTGGTGAACTGCACTCGAAAATTCACAGAGGTGCGAATTCTTGAATTTAGCAGTGTTTCTGTTCTCATATTGTTCCAGAAAGTGCATAATAGGTAGGTTTGCCTTTAATGTGAACTGAATCAAATCTGTCTTCCATCCTTACATGTGATAAATCTACTCAATAACAGAAAAGGGCCTTTTCAGTCATGGTGCCATCAGTTGAATGCTTTCCTGGTGCCATTTTTATAAGTACCACGCTAACACCTTTTTATTGACTTGGGAATTTGGTAACTAAGCTAGCCTCTAGGGTGGTGCTCATCTTTCAGTGGGGTGGGTAGCACTTGTCTTTATTGCATTACTGGATGAGCATTTTACACACCATATATATATATGTGTGTGTGTGTGTGTGTGTGTGTGTGTGGTTTTACTTGTTTATACCTGTTGTATTTTATCCTGTTAAGCCACTTTGAGCCATTTTATTTTTAAAGAACAGTGCCTAACAAATTTAAACAACAACAACAACAGGACAGAAAAGTTACCCTACCTTGAGCTGGATGATTCATGGTTAACAATGAGCTTACCATAAGTATGAAAGGTGCTGGCAAATACTTCATGTACTAACAGCATGTTAGCAGTAAAAGAGAAAAAAAACCACACCACCACTTCACCTTGTTCTGGAACTCAAGTAGCTGACTAATTGTTTCTGTCTAGTTTGACATTTCCTGCATTAAAAAGGTGATATTGAAAAACATGTACATATATTACTCAGCATTAGAAAATGTTTTCTATGAAGCCCTGTTCTCGAAATAGAGCAACGGGGGGGGGGGGCATTTGGCAGAGGAACGCTTGTTTTGTCACTTCTGTACAATGTGATTTGATAAACACCATTTTCTCTAAACAGGAGCCAGTGTCAGCAAATGAACTTGTGTGTGTCACTCAGAACAATGCCAGGTTCCAAGTTGCATTGAATGAATGAATCTCTGAATCAACATAAATGCACTGCCAGAGAAGGGCTGTGTGTGGTCCAGGTTCCTCTAGATATGCTACCAGGGCTGGCCCACCGATGAGGCAAGGTGAGCCAACTGCCTCAGGCGGCAGAATCCACCAGGGCAGCAGAACCTGATTTTTCTTCCTCCCCCCCCCCCACCTGACTCCTTGTGAGTGATGTAGATTTTCCCTCACTCCTTCTTCCCTGGCAGGGAGGGGAGACGCCATCTTGGTCTGCCTCAATGTCTTAGGTCAGCTCTGTATAGCACATACTGTGGCATCCTGAAGTTTGGTTTTAGTGATTTCTTTTAAAAATAAAAGGCAGTTTCTAGTCCTCATGGTGAAGAGCTTGCAACATGACTGCAGTATATGATAAAGACTCAGAAATGAGAGTGGGGCCAGATACAGACTTTAGTAGGCAGAGGGTGGGGCTTTAATGTCCTTCAGAATTCACCCTGATATCTATTACCTGTGCCTACTTACTGGTCACCATACTACTCAGTTTAAGTAAAAGAGGACACAAATCATGTGTACAACTACAAAGCATTACTAGAATTGAGTTTGGGGTCTGTAATCTGAAGACATGCTGGCAGCCATTGAACACAGCCATTCTGCTTCTGGTGACCATTTTGTGATGGGGCAAGCCATCTATCAGGAAAACTAAGCTAGATAGTCAAGGAAATAATGGGCTGCATCACTTCAGGCTGCAGTTTTCTGCATTTCTTCTGCCATGGTAAACATGGTGGCAAGCTGAGATGCGGGTGAGTGTTAGGGCGCAGTTTTAATGGGAAATTATGTTCCCACCCACTTTGAGACCCTAGGAAGACACTCTTTAAAAGTGTTTGATGTTCAAACTAGATTTTCTTAATACTTGCATAGCTTTTTATAAGTAAGTAAGTAAGCAAGTAAGCAAGTAAGTAAGCAAATGCCTGCTGTGGTGAGGTGCCAAATCATGTCCATGGGAGGAAGGGACTTTAATCCTTGATCCATGTTTGGTATTGAACTCCTCTTCCTGGTGCTATTTAGATTCCAATGTGCTCTCAAATAACATAATCAGAAACACAATGGGGGCTAAACTTGTGGAATGAGATCTGAGTAAAACAGTTTATTTTGAATTATTTGAGAAATAAATATTGATTTACATCCATTTCAAATTTGATGAAGGGGAATTTGCAAAGGGTTCTGCTGCAGATCTGCCTCCTTTTCTGTGCCATATCCTTAGAAAACTCACAAGCATTTTCCAACTGAAGTGGTTATGAGAGATCCTTAGCAGCTCTCGTTTTAGTTGCACATAAGGAACCCATTTTCGAAAGGAACCAAAGACTCTCCTGATAGTTGCCTCTTAAACAAATGTGACCTACATTTCACAAAACGATGTTGCTTTCTCAGCTTCTCATTTAGCATCGCTTTCTTCTTGAATTTTCTCCCAGGAGCTCATAAGCCTTCATAATTTGATCCCCTTTAGAATCCAGGAGATCAATCTTTGTGCTGACTTCCATTGCAGAAGGAACAGGCTTGTCGACAACATACCATTTCGCATAAACAAAGAAACGGAAACCCAGCAATGAATGGGGTGGATCTAGCAGCAGCTTCAAATCTGCTAATGAACATCAGGCATGAATGGTAGCACCAAATATACTGCAACCATCCATCACAGGTGACATATGTTCCAGTCAGAAAACTCTAAAGTTTAGTGTAAATCAGGAGGTGAAATTAAATTAAACTGTGCAAAGTTGAGAGGTTTTACTAGTGTTTAAACAGCAGTGCTAATTGCTGCCGAATATAAGCAGCTTTCATTTATACATGACCAAATTACAGGGAGAAAAAATGATTGCCGGGCAGTCAAAGATGTAGTAACAGTTTTTGGTTCCGGCAGAAGAATTACTCATAAAATGAAATTTTCAAGCAAATCTCAAATGTTCTAGTTTTTTTATTTGTTTGTTTTTTGCAGTTGATAGTCCTAAATGAAAATAAAAAACAGCTAATTCAGTGATAGAAGGAGGTGAATCACCACATAATTCCTTCATATCATACCAACTTTGCATATACTGTATATTAACCAATTTACTACTCGGTGAAAGAAAGGTTTTTAATGTCTTTATTAAAGCAATATATAGTTCAGAGCTCAGTGATGAGTGATGTAATAATATAAGGACCGCAATTCTATTCTGTCAAGCATGCAAACCGAGTCTGGGAAAAACACAGTTGTTCTTTATTATATCTCGTTATACCATATTTGTACTTATCCTTCATCACATTGGTGATGGAGTGTGCAGTCCGTATTATACCCACAAAGCACAAGTTTCCATAACTTCATTTGTTGAAATTGGATTCATATAGATGACTCAGGTGCGGAACACACATATTCTTCTATAATTGATTTGAATTAAAAGAGGCCCCTAGAACATTTCTGTACAATCTCCCATTCTCTTCCCAATCAGCTCTCTGCACCACTTAGCCCAAAGTATTGCTTTGGTCAGGATGTCCCACCCATTTGTCTCCACGCAGGAAAAAGTGTGCTGATAAATGGGTCTCTTACGAGACCTACTGGCTTTTAGCCCTGGTTGTGCAGTTCCCCCCTTCTTCCTGTTGTCATGGTGGCAATCCAGGCACAAAATCTAATGATAGCAGGTCTACTGTTATGGTAGACCTAGGAGCCGAAACATCTTTTCTGAGCATGCTCAGAGTGGTTTCCTTGAAAGCCACAGAAGGCTGTTCCAAGCATATAAAGCAGCTCCCCCCTTGGGGAAAGGGAAAAATGATCCAAAGGTGAAAGGTGGTGGAGCAGGTGGAGCAAAGATTACAGGGACAGCTATATCAGTATATAAGAGTGGAGAAATTAGAACTGGATAAATTGCTTCTTAAATAGGACTCTCACTGCTACCAGGAGCCAGCCTGCATAGCATTATAGCAGCCTTATTTCTGTCTGTTTAAATAATGAAAAAGAGACCGTCAAAACTAAAAGCAGGTTAACAGATTTTCTTTTCTTTAGAGAAGAGAATGAGTTACCGTACAATTCAGTTATGTGGTGCTGCACTGCATTTGATGTTCAGACTTACCCGTTTAGTTTGGAGCGACACTTTAATCGTGCAATTCGTTGAGAACATGGGCTTCACAATAAGCACAGAAAGCTTTCATCTCTTCCCTGTAAATAACAAAAACAAACCTAATCCACCTATGGTATAAACATGGATTTAAATTAAACAACTTGTAGCCCTATACTTATAAGAATGCTTTGATGTTTACAAAGAACTTCACTTCAAAAAGCTTACCCATCCATAATTCCAATAATTCTTAATTTTAGTAAATATCCTAGCAGACCAAGGGAGGGCCATTTAGTAGCTGCTCAGGAAATGGTCCCTTTTGCTCCATATGTCTTAAGGATGGGAACAGGAGAAAGGCACTGATATCACAAGAATGCAGTGCTTTAGCTAAAATCGCAACCATCTCATTTGCAAAGGGAGAGGTTCAGGATTTGGTTCAGATTGCATTGAAAGGGAAGCCTATCTAATCTGCGCTTTCTGAAACAGTATACAAACCAAAGCACAGTCACCCTTTGAAATTCAGACTTCTTTGAATTTTGTGATGTCGTTCTCCAGCATCTCTTTCGACTTGTTTCCTGGTTTCCCTCTTCCCTCCCATCTTTCCATCTTCATAAAAGGAGACTGAAATCAACACTGAGAGGACCCTTCTCTCCTTGGCATGCTAAAACTCTCCCTCCCTTCCACATGCCTTTGAAGTAGCACAAATGGAGAGAAATGATGCTAGGTGTGATGAAAAAGACTGGCTGTCAGTATGTCCCTTGGAGCACTGGGCTCTTTCCTCTCCTCCATTCCAGTGAACCTCCAGAAGAAGTAGCCACTGAAGGCCAAACTATAGGCAATAATAACCAAGATGCATTTAACATCACCTCTACTTTGTTCGGGGTAAAAGTTATAATTTCTTCTCAGTTAAGGAATGATAGAGTGACTTCAATCCTTGTGGGACAAAGCAAGCACAGTGACATTCCATTGTTAATGGCCAGGCAATTTTGAAATCACTCTGCAATTTAGTAATATCAGAAAGTTCCCCTGGGCAATCAGCTCCAAAGTTGTCCTAGTCTTATGCAATGCTACCTTTGGTGCAACTACTGCAGAGTGATCTCAAAATATGACAACTTTGAAGTTGATTGTTCAAGGGCACCTTCTATTACTTTAGCAGCATGGGGCCTACTGGAATGCAGCTCTTTCCCACTCTAGTCAGGGTATCCCTCTGAAAACCAGTCTCTGGGGGACACTAATGTGGAGAGAGCTGTTGCAGTCATGTCCAATTTCTGTGGGTTTTCTGTAGCCATGTGGTTGGACACTGCTGGACTAGATGGGTCTTTGGCCTGATCTAGCACAGCACATCCTGTTTTTTTTTTGCTTTTTTATAAAAGCAATCCAGTTCCTTCACCTGACCATCACGCAAGGAGCATCAGGAAGAAGGCTGACATGGGAAGCAGCAACAACATTACCAGAGCAGTGTAAGGAAGAGGCATGTTGTACTATGATGTTCCTGAGGTAGAGACAGAAGGGGTCCTTACTGAATTTCAAATTCTCTTTGGTCATGCTAATGATGCTTAAGAGACTGATTGGTCTGTAATTGGCTGGATCAAGTTTACAGCCTTTCTTGAATATGGGAACGATGATTGCCAATCCCCAGTCCTCTGGTATTATTGCTGTTTGATCTATGCTGGTGAAAAGGGTGGCAAGGACTGGGGCCCACCAGTCAATATTGGCTTTGAGGAGCTCAGGAGAAATATTATCTGCTCCCGGGGCTTTTCTATGTTTGAGTGCCTGAATAAGCCTCCTAATCTCCGCAACCGACACCGGAGGCCACTCATCACCTGCCGCACACTGTATTAGTGGCTGTGTCAAAGGCAGAGCTGAATATAAAGATTGGAAAAATGCCTCCCAAGTCCCTGCAGGTATAGTAAACTCCACTTCTGAGGAAGTAGATCGCACTCCATTTGCTACCAGTCTCCAGAAGGTGGCCGAATCTCTCTCTCTGGATGCATCTATTAGGCATTTCCATTCTCTTTTCTGTGCCAGGAGTTTTTTGTTTTTGATCAAAATTTTATAGTTTCGTTTATCTTCAAACCAGCCCGTGGGGAGTTGGGGTAAATTGGCAGATCTATAATTCTTGTATTTTTTCAGTAAGTTTAGCTTCATGTCCTGACATTCTTGATCAAACCAAGGTTTGGAGTTTTTATATACTGAAGATTGCCTACTTGGCCTGTTCCTTTTTTCCTTCAGGGAATCTTGAAGGAGTGAAATTAACTCCTGAAATAAATTTATCTTTAGTTCATGGCTAGAGGAAGTTATAAGGTTTTCTCTCTTAGTGAGGAATTCCTTTGAGCATAGCCTGCTTGAAATTTCCTTATGCAGTTCATCTGTCCATCTGATACGCGAATATCTAAGCTCCAGAGCTGTAGGGCTCGAATGCTCGATTTTCTCAGCGCAGGATAAATCCTTTCCCGCAGCTACGAGTGCACTTAATGGCAGATGGTCACTGTCTAAGCGCTCCTCCACTTTGCATTCCAGAACTTTGTTTTGAAGATCATACGACACGATTATATAGTCAATTGTGGAGGCGCCATTGTTAGATATAAATGTGAATTCTCCGACCTTCTCCCCCTCTGTACGGCCATTTAGTATAACCAAGTCCAACTTATTGACCAAGCGTAGTAGGCATAAGCCGGCATAATTGCAGCCTTTATCCTTTGAGACTCTAGCTGGTATTGGGTGGGTTTCCTCTATAATGGGGACTGTTTCGTGGAAATGGGCATACAAAGCCTCATCAGATTGTCCAGTTCTGGCATTTAGGTCGCCTGCCACCACTACAGAGGCATCAGGAAATTGATTTGATAGTTTGTCAAGATACTGTTCTAACTGAGCCCAAGTGTTTCTTAT
The DNA here is from genome assembly GCF_027172205.1 of Podarcis raffonei. Lineage (NCBI taxonomy): Eukaryota > Metazoa > Chordata > Lepidosauria > Squamata > Lacertidae > Podarcis > Podarcis raffonei. The sequence goes on along the minus strand of NC_070602.1, from coordinate 102,846,703 downwards.
CAATCTTTTCTCTCTTTGTGGGGGTAGGTATACGTTAATCAGCAGCAAGCTGTGGGTTCTCCACTGTACTTGCACAGCTGTGGCCAGATGGTCTAGTGGGTCTAGTTCTTTAAATATGGCCCTTAGCCTTGTTGAGATTAAGGTAACTAACCCACCTTTAACTCGCCCCCCTCTAGTACTTAAAAGACCTGGGAGGGAGAACGCAGAAAAACCATTTAGCTCCACTTCACTTGTGCTCCAGGTCTCCTGGAGGAACACAATGTCATGTCTCTGGATATATTTAGCAAAGGATTGGTCAGAAGCCCTCTTTTGCCAACCTGCAATATTCCAAGTTAGCAAGGCAAGGTTGCACGTTGTCTTGCCAAACATTGATCTTAGTCAATTTGCCTTTAAAAGATTTTTTGGGCCTATCTTTTTATCTGTTAGTTGGATTTCATTCATTTTGGCAATGTCCATAGATGTATTGTCGCCCAGGTACTCAATGGAATCAATTGAAGGGTGCAGCGTGCTAACATTAGTGATCAATACTCCTTTTTTTGGCGAATCTACCTTGAGGTGTTCTATTTGACTGGTACCAAGTTCATCCTCATCCAGGTATCTCATGCTGGTCCAAGAGCGCGTTATGGTTGTCATAGGGATGGTTTCCTTCTTAGATGGTAGATTGTTGCTGTCCCTTACGCACTGTGTTAGATCTGTTGCTGTCAGGTTTATCTCTGCAGCTGCAGAGGTATTATAAAGGTAGTCTTTCATGGTTGCCATAAGGATGGTTTCCTTCTTAGATGGTAGTTTGTCCCTTGCGCACTGTGTTAGATCTGTTGTTAACAGGTTTATTTCTGCAGTTGCAGAGGTATTATAAGAGTAATCTTTCATGGGGTCTGTCTTGGCTTTTTCAGAGAGGTTCTCTTTCTTTAATTGGTCCGTTGCCGGTTCTTTCTCTCTTACTTTTTCCTGAGCATTCATCTCTGTTAGCTTATTTCTAAGGGTCTCCAATCTTCTCAAGATCTCAGATTGGGCAAGGAAAGGCAACAATCCAAACTGATTTATTAATGCCTTTTCTTCTGGATAGAAGTTATCCGTCCCCTCATTAGGCAGTCTCATCTCCTGTCTTAGTTTCAAGGACCCTTGCTCAGTATGTTCCAGTTTGTCTTTTGAGTGTCCTCTCTCCACCTTTGGTTTACAAGAAAATCTTATCTCAGCTGTCGTAAACTCATCAGGAAACAATTTCAAACATGTGCTGTTTTCAAAGAATCTTGTTACCGTTATCCTTTTCTTTAACAGCAAATGTCTTGATCTATATATATATTTAGCCAAGTTTTGATCTTTGAAGGAGGCAATCACTCGCAGAGAGTATCCATTGTAGAATATAAAATCTACTGAAGTAATGTCCTTTAATTTTATTTTCCCTGGCAGCATGTCATCTAAAGTATTCACAAAATGCACCGAGCGTTCTTCCTGTGTAAGGAAGCCCTTTGGCTTCGGGTAGTTAAGAAATGCTAACTTCCTATCTGCCAACATCAGTTTCCATCCTTTATCCTGGGGCAAGTCTTGCCCTGCTACTGGCTCATCTTGAGATCTGCCATAATCAATGGTATGGGGTGGGTCTTCTTTAATATTTATGGATCCTTGGGGTTTCAGCATAGAGCACCCGGGTTGTAATTCCGTTTCCTCACTTGTTTTGTTAGGCAGCGATGATGTTTCTTTCAGAGACTTCAGCTGGATCTTTTTTCCTGAATCCACACTGTTGTTCTCTCTGCTGCCGTGTATAGCAGGTTTGTTAGAGTTTGTTTTTGATTTTCTTGGCATCAGCTTATATAGTCTTTTCCAGCATATTTTACATGCACGTCGGTTTATAACAGATTTCCTTGCAGTTTTTATGTTCTTACTTTTCTTTTTAGTTTCAGCTTTCTTCTTATGGGATCTCTTACTGATGCCTCGCTTCTTTTGATTTACATCGATAGGAAATTCAGTTTTAGGCCCCCCCCCTTTCTTTTTAAGTCTACACATATATGGTAGTGCATATATGAGTATATATGTGCGTGTGTGTGGGTGTGTGTGCATATGTGCATTGTTTTTATGTATAATTTTACAACTTTTAATTGACACCATCATTCCCTCGTAAACTACTGTTGTCTTTATGTTGGTTTTTTTTCTTCTGGTCTATGACCGTAATAAACTTATTCATTCATTCATTCTTTGGTCATGAAGAGTTAAACATCTACATGCAAAAGGTTTCTTTATTATGTGAAGAGTCAGCCCACAGTACTTTAAATCAATACTGGGCAAGAATATTTGATCTACTGGGAATAATATATGGCAGACTAGCTAATGTGCTCAGGGCAGAGAGAGACAGGAAGTTTCAGGCGTTCCTTACAAAACACATTCCTCTCAGCCTGTTCCTCATTTCATTCCAAGGTATTTTTAATCCTTGACCTTTCTAGTTTTCTTCTTTGCTCAGAAATTTATCCTAAATACAAAAACAGAGTGTCTAAAAAGCTTAGCGGGGAGAACCTTCCCCCTATTTAAATAAGGACAAAGGCCATTATTTATCCATTGTCTCTGGCAATTTGGTTATGTAAAGTAAAAAAGAGGCAAGGCTGTCGCTTGCTGCGTGGGCTGTAAGAGAAAGTGAAAATGCTTGTGATGTTAATGATGTCAAACATGACAGCCTAAGTAAAAGAGTCTAATTGTGAAGGGGCGGAGGAATCTGTAACTAAACCATAATTTTTTGCTGGCCTTCTCACTGACGTCTCAAGATAGCAAAAAACATAGGAAACAATTTCCTCATCTGTTCTTTATATCTAGTTGGGAGGTGAGAAATGAATAGTTCATGGACTGTTCAATCCAATGTACAACTTCACACTCATCACAAGCTCTCTGTGACATAACTGTGTCAGATCCTGAGAGTGTAGTTGCTATCTAGATTCTTTCTATTGTACACATCTGAAATGTGAACTTTTTGACGTGTTAAGGCTAGAAGAGACCAAGAATGAAGTTCTGCAGGAAATTCTGAACTGTGTCCAGATTAGAAACATCATGAAGATTTGGGGCGGAGTCCCACCCCCTCTAAAATATATGTCCTTCTCAGAAGACTGATGAGGCAACTGTTTGTGCTTTCCGTTAAAAGGGAAATTTCAACAGGTGGCAATTTCATTGCATCTCCACACATTTGGTAGATGAGCCCCCTTCATGTGTCCATCACATGAAGTTTATCAGGACATTTGTGATGTTTGTGCATGAAGGAGGCCCTATTGGAGAGTGGGGTGTCCTGCTGGCAAGCCATCAGGCATGCCACTGAGCCCATCCTTTGGAGATTCATCCACTGATAACTGGAGGGAAGAAATGTAAATGCATGGGTGGGCAATCACATGAACACATGAGTAACTACACATATATATTGGCTTTCTCCCTGCAGATAACAGTGGCATATCTGATATCTCGGGCAGAACCAGGTCCACAGCTGTAGAAGAGTTTGGATTTGATATCCCGCCTTTCACTCCCTTTTAAGGAGTCTCAAAGCGGCTAACATTCTCCTTTCCCTTCCTCCCCCACAACAAACACTCTGTGAAGTGAGTGGGGCTGAGAGACTTCAAAGAAGTGTGACTGGCCCAAGGTCACCCAGCAGCTGCATGTGGAGGAGCGGAGACGCGAACCCGGTTCCCCAGATAACGAGACCACCGCTCTTAACCACTACACCATACTGGCTCTCAACACCATACTAGCTGTACTCCACCGTTCAAATAGGGAGGCCTCTATATGTGTGACAAGTGATGTATGGATGGATAGATAGATGATAGATAGTAAATAAAAAACCCACAAATAATCAAACGTATTTTAATTGCAGTTGCATGTGATGTGATATCTTAGATGCAAAGATGTCACTCAGTCGCTATCTCCTTTCTTTACTTATGTTGCTTGCTTCTTTGTTTTTGCTTCTGAAAACTCTACTCCTATAGCTATAAAAGAAGAAATGTATGTGTGTATCTGACAGAGAGCATGAGCATAGATGTGCAGCAAGAACAAGATTTAAGAAGATTGGTTTTAAGGTCCTGCCACTTACTGAGGCTCATTTGGCAGTGATGCAAGGGAGAGCCTCCCCAGTGGTGGTGACCGAGCTTTAGAACACCCTCCCTTCTGCAATTCAACTTGACACCGATGCTGTTGAGGTCTTTATTCAGGCCTTCACTGGAATTTAATGTCCCATTGTCTGCTGGTAACGCAAGGTTCAAAACGTCCAGGGCAGTATACAATGCTAGTTCTACTCAAGAGTAAGGTAAAGGTAAAGGGACCCCTGACCATTAGGTCCAGTCATGGCCGACTCTGGGGTTGTGGTGCTCATCTCGCTTTACTGGCCGAGGGAGCTGGCGTTTGTCCACAGACAGCTTCCGGGTCATGTGGCCAGCATGACTAAGCCGCTTCTGGCGAACCAGAGCAGTGCATGGAAACGCTGTTTACCTTCTCGCTGGAGCGGTACCTATTTAGCTACTTGCACTTTGATGTGCTTTCGAACTGCTGCTAGGTTGGCAGGAGCAGGGACCGAGCAACGGGAACTCACCCCGTCGCGGGGATTCGAACCGCTGACCTTCTGATCGGCAAGTCCTAGGCTCTGTGGTTTAACCCACAGCGCCACCCGCATCCCTTTTACTCAAGAGTAGACCCGTGGAAATAAGTTGATGCGGCTAACCTAAGTGAATTAATTTCAGTGGGTCTATTCTGAGAAGAACTAACATTGGATACAGTCATTGTGATTCTACAGATAATCCTGAAGACATTAGTAAGATATTAGCTTGGTGCCTTAGTACCCCCAAATACCTTGTGAAGTACAGATGCTTGGTAGTGTGCCAGACCTCCCATGGGTACACAGAGCCTCTGCAGCTGGATTGAATCAACATAGGCTTTTTCTACTGGTATGAATCAACAGAGGCCTTTGAAGGTTAATATAAATTTGGTGAGCTGCACCAATTCAAGGTTTGGCGCCCCATGTTAAACCTTGTTCTCTTCCTCCATAATTTCTAAGCAGGATCATACATATGTAATTTAAAATGTACTTATAGTGCAGGAAAGTAATAATAATAAAACCCTGAATATCCCTAGGACACTCAACTTTCTTCTCTGCTCAGGGAGACTCCCACAATTTGGAAGAATTGTTTTAGTTGAGAAGAAAACATCTGTATTTCATAATTATATTAAATAATGACTCCAGCTGTGAGATGTTTGTCCATCCTGCCAGTTGTATGAACATAATGATTTCCTTTTTTTAAAAAAGGGGGGGAGAGGAGAAAGTTAACTAAGGTCAAAGTCAAGCAAACAAGTTTACTGTATTCTGAAATCTGAGACAAATCGTTTTCTCTGTCTGCAAATGAAGTTTATATTAAACACTTAGAAATGGAACTGAATGTGGAAAACTGGAACAGCAAAGGCAAGAAGCAGCCTCCTTGTAACAGCAGTGAAACATCTATTAAGTTCAAAACACTTTTAGAAGGAATATGATCAAAGGATTATTATTACTAAGCAAGCTGGCTTGAGGCTAGATTTCAAGGACATAGGGCAATGACTCTCCTCACCTCCAATATAAATAGACAGATCAATGCTTCTAAGAACTAAATAAGAAATATTCCTTATAATCCACCCAATCACAAGGCCATGAGGATTCCATTGCTTGCTGTGAAAAATAAAAATCTTCCAGTTAAGATGGCTGTGTGCCCTACTTTAGGGAGGCCAGTCCTCTATTTAAAGGGCTGGCATCTCTGTTTCGTTTTCCCTCGCAAGAAGAAAAGCAGCTGGAGGGAATTATAAGCAGACAAATAACTAGCAGTGAAAGGGTTAAGCAGCTCCTCCCTTCTGCTGGTCCCGCACTCAATATTCTAACTTCTTTGAAAGAGAGGAAAAAACCCTAATTGGGAAAGAACTACATGAAGTCTGGACCCCAGGCAATGATTTTAATCCTACTTCCAGGTACATAAGCACAAGCCTGTTGAAATCAATGCATCTCAAGTTATCATAACTCAATTTTTCATATGATATATATTCATAATTACAGACCAATGCATGCTATTTGAGCTAGTGATTGCCCAGGAAACTGCCTTGTTGCAAAAATATGCTGTGCACTTGACACCATCAAATAAAATAGACCAATCCCTCTCAAGCTTTTCCTTTAGATTTTGCCCTGTTATTAAATATTTGAAAACAAAGTTATTCAAGCACATTTGGGCTGCCAAGATAAACTCATGGAAAAGTCACTTTTATTCATTCCTCGGGGCTTACAAGAATGGATCCACATTATGATTATGTAAATTAATACATCATTGGATAGAAATTGTAAAGAATTTCTTTAAATATTCAGCATCTGCTTCGTGTGACAATGGCTCTTTTGAACGTTACACATTTTCAATCACGGCACATCTGTTCTGCTTACGAAATGAACAATTCTATTCCTTTTAAAATAAATACTCTGCTCCTTTTCTCTCCCCTCCGCTTTGGGTCTCTGAGTGTGGCGCATTCCAAGAAAGCAAAATTTAATAAATTAGCTTTCACTGTTTAACAGTCGAAAAGTGATGGTTGCTATCAGCAAGGTCGTTCAGCAATTCAAGGAGCCACATAAATCATCTCAAACCCATTTCCTGATAGTATTTATTGTGCTTTTGTTATATTCAGCTGCACTGTATGCTGTAGGTAGATTATATGTGTGTGTAGAACATGTGTGTGAGTGTGTGTGTGTGTGCGCGTATGCCTGCCTACAGTGAAATGACAATAATGAACATCATAAAGAGGGAATTTCACATATTATCCAATTAATCTGCAAAGTTTCTGATTAATCTGCATAGAGTGCTAGGATGTCTGTGTTATCAACAACTCTGTGCGCCAGGGTGGGTGGTTCACTGTTAATAAAGTAATTATCACCGTCTGTACTTCTCTGTATTTCCTTTCCTTTTGACCTCACTGTTTACAAACTTCCACCAACCCCCAGCTATGTATTTATAACCTGCAATTCAGGATAATACCTCATGCCTCTGATGAAATGGACTGTAAGCTACACAGTCTGATAAACATAGACCGTAGTCGATGAAAACTTATTCCATAACAGATTCGGGAAGAGCCATAGCTGAGTAGTAGAGCATTTGCGCAACATGCAAAAAGTCACAGATTCAGTCCTGGGCATCTCCAGGGCAGGCTGGGAGATCTGCTCCACTTCACTGTGGGGAAGAGTTGCGGTGGACCGCTTGGCCAGTCACATTCCTCCGGGGGCAGGGGACGAAGTCCCGCGTTGCCCGGGGGATCCTGGCCACGTCAGTGACTGGCCAGCCAATCCGCTGGTTGGGGGTGGCATGGCCGGGACCATTTAAGCAGAGAAGTGAGCCGGAGGGCTTCCTCTTGGCATGCTTCCTCAATCTCCCGCCCTCCCTCCCTTTTGCAGATTTTAGTCATTGGCTTTGCTATGGACCTTGGTTGGTCGCCGTTGAGGGGCCTGGTAGGAATTTTTCCACTTGGCAAATTGGCACAGGCCATTTGGTTTTCGCCTACCTCGTAGCAATCATCACAATTCTGTTAGGGTGGCGGTTAGGCATTGTTTGACCTTATGAGGGGGGAGGTGAGGTGTAGCCATCACCTGCCCCTCCAAGCTTAAGGGTATTCTGTTAAAGGAATCCGGGGGTGTGGATCTCGTCCGAAGCCCAGGGAGGGGCTAGGGCCATGCCATGACCCCAGCGGGAACACCAGGGGGAGCTCGAGTTCGTCTGCATTGACGGGCCTCTCCCTTCTGGTGGTTTACCCTTACCAGACTCCCTGAGCAACGGGCAGGAGTCAGATATAGTGGAGTCCACTCAATGCCTAAGCCAATACCGCTCACATTCTGTAATCAACAAAGTTGTGCCCAAAATTCGCCCAATAACATTAACCTAATATCTGTGTCCTTGTGTGTGTTATTCTTCAACGAGGGGGTATCTTCGGGGTCTCAACACGCAATGTCTCTTGCCTGGAACCCTGCTGTCAGTCAGTGTAGAAAATACCAAGCTAGAGGGATCAAGGGTCCTTATCATTTTTGCTGCATGAGACTAAGGCGGAAACAGAAAACTATATGTTTTCCCCCCTGTTGGGCAGTCTATCTGTGCATCTTGACATCATTTGGAAGCTATGTGCATATAGAGCAGGAAACGTACAAAATGGGCATACAGTGGTACCTCGGGTTACATACGCTTCAGGGTACAGACTCTGCTAACCCAGAAATATTCCCTCGGGTTAAGAACTTTGCTTCAGGATGAGAACAGAAATTGTGCTCCGGCGGTGCGGCAGCAGCAGGAGGCCCCATTAGCTAAAGTGGTGCTTCAGGTTAAGAACAGTTTCAGGTTAAGAACAGACCTCCAGAATGAATTAAGTACTTAACCCGTGGCACTGTACATCTGACATTAAAACCAGATATAAAATGAATACAAGAAAGGCAACAAAGTGAAAGAAAGCAAAATTAGCTTTCCTGGATATTGCATAAAGGAGTGAAAATTATCCCATTCTTCTGGAGCATGACGAAACATGGCAAGAATTCCTACAGAATTATGACTGTATAAACTAAAGCTTAAATAGGGACAATGCACTATTCTCGTATCATGTACTTCTTGTAATTTCCCCAAGTAATTTGTAGCACAGCGAACTGCTTCTTTAAAATTGGATGCAGTATGTCTGAATGTAAACACACTCAGCAGTTTGCAGAAGGTCTGTAGCTCAGCAGTAGACAATCTGCTTTGCTATGCAGGATGTTCAATTATGCTAGCATGCCCAGACAGGGCAGAGATTATCCTCATCTGAAAACCCAGAGAGTCACTGCCATCAGTACTGAGCTAGATGGAGCATTGGTCTAATTCAATACAAGGTAGCTTCCTGTATTCCTAACTGCCTCCTATTGCTTGCTGCCAATAGTTCCATTTCTGCAACTTCTACTCTATGAAAATTGGCCTCAAAGGTGCCACTTGAATCTAATCTAATCTAATCTGATTTCAGTGGAGGAGATTAACATTTCAGTCCTATACATGTATAGTTAGAAGTAAAGGACCATTGAATTCAATGGGGTTCCTTCCAGGTACATGGGCATAGAATCGCACATGCTTAACTTTCATAATGAAATCAATGGGATTTAACAATGCTTACCTATGGAAGTGAGAGCTGGACCATAAAGAAGGCTGATCGCTGAAGAATTGATGCTTTTGAATTATGGTGCTGGAGGAGACTCTTGAGAGTTCCATGGACTGCAAGAAGATCAAACGTATCCATTCTTAAGGAAATCAGCCCTGAGTGCTCACTGGAAGGACAGATCATGAAGCTGAGGCTCCAATACTTTGGCCACCTCATGAGAAGAGAAGACTCCCTGAAAAAGACCCTGATGTTGGGAAAGATGGAGGGCACAAGGAGAAGGGGACGACAGAGGATGAGATGGTTGGATGGTGTTCTTGAAGCTACCACCATGAGTTTGATCAAACTGCGGGAGGCAGTGGAGGACAGAAGTGCCTGGCGTGCTCTGGTCCATGGGGTCACGAAGAGTCGGACACGATAAACGACTAAATAGCAACACCTTTGGTTGAACAATATCCTCTATTGTCACGTCTCCTTCCCCAAAGTAGGGGTGAGTGAATATGTTTCTGGTCAATGTCTCTTGTACCTATTTATACCCATAATTTCATTCCACATCTGTATTAATCTGCTGAATCTGCAAGCAACCCTGTAATGAGGTAAAACTACCAGCTGGTTGCAGATATTTCCAACTCAAGTAGCCAGAGACAAACCTTGCAATAGGCCAATTAGGTGGTTCAGAGGAGAGATCCTTGAAGAATTTGATATATGTGTCCCTCTCTTGGACTAATAATGTTGGATAGAACTTATCTATCAGATATTGCTGTTTGAATGTTGTTATGCAGTTCTTGGCAGCTGAATCTTATCAACATATGCATTTAAATACCATTTTGAGAGAGAGCATACATATTGGTATAAAATATGTTTCTCTCAATATGTGCATTTAAACATGTAGCTGGAAATTACATTTCGTTACAGATTTTGCATTTGGAAAACATTGGTTAGGATAGGATGCCATCTTTTTATTTCTTTAAAAAAGTAGAAGTTTTCTCAATTATAATATAATTGAGATATGCTAACATGGAATAACGCCAATAGAATTTCATGTTATTGGATGTTTTTGTTGTATTACTGATTATATTATTGATGTTTTTAACTATATCTCAGTGTTTTAATCTGGAAGTCACCTTAGGGACCCTTTAAGAACCAAACATTGGTTAGAAATGTTTAAATAAATAGCATTTATAATACACACATACTGCAAATCGTCAATGGTTCAAATATACATAAAAACTATATTTTTAATTATAAAATCAGAATCACTTGATTCTATTTCTTATTTCATTTTCAATTTAAAAAAGGTTGCTCCATTAAAATTGACATTGGGCATCTAACTGTGTTCTACTCTTAACTTCATCCTTAACCTCTCTGATCCTCCTGCGACTTCCTTTTAATAATTTAAAAATATAATTCTCAAGATGAAGTCAAGCAGAGAACACAATAGGATCTCTGATGTTAAAGTTAATGAGGCAGCACTTTAAATTGAGAATGGAAGAAGAAATAACTGGAAAGAACATTTCTTCATTTCCTATGTCAACAAAGCAAATGGAAGTTTTACAGGGTTGAACAGCTTAAACAAATGAGCTCATGATAAAGAGGAGAATGCGAAGGATAAATTCAAATAAAATGACCCATTTTGGGCAGCCACCCATTTTGATGCTCATATACCAAGTTCCACCTTCACACATCTAGAATTCCACCTGGGTCAAAACCACCTGTATTGGAGACTCATGTTCAAACTGGTAGGGAGCTACCAAAGGTTGGCATGCACAAATTGAAATTGTCTTCTTCTGAACCAGAAACTTGGTCTATCTACCTCAATATTATTTGCACTGACTAGGAGCAACTCTGAAGGGTTTTCTACAGGGATCTTGCCCATCACTTCCCAGTGATTGAACCTGGGATCTTTAGCATGGAAAGCAAGTGCTCTATTCACAGTGTTACATCACTCTCCTGACTAGTGGTTCCCTGATGATTATCTTCTATGGCTATAGCCCAAGCTAGTCTGATAAGTAATGAAATATGAAAAGCATGTTGTAGATGTCTCCAGCTATATCTACCCAGACAACTCACTGGAAACCCCCAAAGTTGGCTTGGAGACAAGTGTTCTGCATTATTTATCAGTGTCTTTGTATTTTAGAATAATAACTTTTCTGTAGATACCCCAGTTTAAAGCAACTGGATTGTGACAAAACAGCATTATATTTTATTAGCATATCCATCTTCCCAAACCACATTGTCACTTTCTTAAATTTGCTCCCTTTATCTTGTCGACTTGCTTTAATATTACTGTTCTAGTCTGACAACACACCTCTTCAAAAATCTGTGGAAAATGTTTATTTGAACTTTGGAGCTCACTGAATATAATATCTCAGGGTATTTGGGAGCGGCAGGGTGTGTGAGAGAAAGAAGTATTGATTTTCTTTTCCCAGTTACTGCAGAGAGAGACTATGTACTTCTCATCGGCTTTAATATTTTCAATCACTCATCCTTCCTTTTTTCTGCTTCAGTCAGCTCTGTCTGCCTTCGTTCATGCCCATGTCAAAAAGCAATTGTGTCCAATGTCCAAGCAGTTGCTTATGAAAGTCAATCCCATCTCTGAAAATTGCTAGAGCTAGCTCTGTAGAAGCTTGGAGGCAAATTCTGATGGATTATTGTCACTGTGCAATATTTATTTAGGGTTAGAACTAAGACACCAAATGCTTAACAATCAAAGGCAGGGAAAACGCAATTGCAAACGATCCAAGGCTACCAGTGTCATTCCTGTTATGCTAGTAAGAACTTATGTAGGCCCATCTAGTCCAGCATCCTGTTAAGGACATAAGAGCCCAGCTGGATCAAGTCAATGGCCCATCTAGTCCAGCATTCTGTCATCACAGAGGCCAACCAGATGCCTACAGGAAGCTCACAAGCAGAACCTGAGCACAACAGCACCCTCCCCAACTGTGACTTCCAGAACTGGTTTTCAGCGACATACTGCCTCCAACACTGGAGGTAGAACCTAGTCATTATTGCTAGTAGCCACAGAGTACCTTATCCTCCCTGAAGTTGTATAATCCTCTTTTCAGGTCACTGAACACCAACAGCTTGTGCTATGCGGGCCTAGTTTTCAGGTAAAGGTAAAGGACACGGATGGTGCTGTGGTCTAAACCACTGAGCCTCTTGGGCTTGCCGATCGGAAGGTTGGCGGTTTGAATCCCCATGACGGGGTGAGCTCCTGTTGCTCTGTCCCAACTCCCACCAACCTAGCAGTTTGAAAGCATGCCAGTACAAGTATATAAATAGGTACCGCTGTGGCGGGAAGGTAAACGGCATTTCCTTTTTTTTTTTTTTTAAATAAAATTTTTATTGGTTTTTTCCACACATAATACAAGACAATACAACACAATACAAGACATACAAACATGTAAACACGTATAATTTCTTAGCCTTTCATTTCTTAAGCCTTCTTTCAGCGACTTCCCCATACCTCCCCTTTCTGCATCCCTGTTATCAATCTTTTCAGCATCCCCTAATTTCAATATAATACTTTCTTTAGGTCTTATTTCACATATCCAATTGCTAATCGCTGCAATTCTATTTTGCGTTACCCAAAACATTTTAGCATTCATTAATTTTACAACAGTTCTTAAGATAGATTTTAAACTTCTTCCAATCTTCTTCCACCGTCTCTTTCCCTTGGTCACGGATTCTGCCGGTCATCTCAGCCAGTCCCATATAGTCTATTACCTTAGTCTGCCATTCTTCCAGTGTGGGTAGTTCTTGTGTCTTCCAATACTTCGCTAATAGTACCCTTGCTGCTGTTGTAGCGTACATAAAAAACGTCCTATCTTTCCTTGACACCAATTGGCCTACCATACCCAGGAGGAAGGCTTCTGGTTTCTTCACAAACGTGCATTTAAGCACCTTTTTCATTTCATTATAAATCATTTCCCAGAATACCTTGATCCTTGGGCACGTCCACCAAAGGTGGTAGAAAGTACCTTCAGTTTCCTTACATTTCCAACATTTATTATCGGGCATGTGATAAATTTTTGCAAGCTTGACTGGGGTCATGTACCACCTATAAATCATTTTCATAATGTTCTCTCTCAAGGCATTACATGCCGTAAACTTTATACCAGTGGTCCATAACTGTTCCCAGTCAGCAAACATAATGTTATGACCAATGTCTTGTGCCCATTTAATCATAGCTGATTTAACCGTCTCATCCTGTGTATTCCATTTCAACAGCAAGTTATACATTCTTGACAAATTCTTAGTATTGGGTTCCAATAGCTCTGTTTCTAATTTTGACCTCTCCACCTGGAAGCCAATTTTCCTGTCCTGTTTGAAGACTTCATTTATCTGATAGTAATGAAGCCAGTCTCTTACTTTTGACTTCAGTTTCTCATAGCTCTGCAATTTCACTTTTCCCTCCTCCTGTTCTATAATTTCCCAGTACTTTGGCCATTTGGATTCCATATTAAGTTTTTTCACTTCCTTAGCCTCCATTGGTGACAGCCACCTGGGGGTTTTGTTTTCCAACAAATCTTTATATCGAGTCCAAACCTTATACAATGCTTTCCTAACAATATGGTTCTTGAAACCTTGATGAATTTTTACCTTGTCATACCATATATATGCATGCCAGCCAAATCTGTTGTTAAACCCTTCCAAATCCAAAATGTCTGTGTTTTCAAGAAGCAGCCAGCTTTTCAGCCAGCAAAACGCCGCTGATTCATAATACAACTTTAAGTCCGGCAGGGCAAACCCCCCTCTTTCTTTTGCATCAGTTAATATCTTAAATTTTATTCTGGGCTTTTTGCCCTGCCAGACAAATCTAGATATGTCTTTTTGCCACTTCTTGAAACAATCCATTTTGTCTAAAATCTGTAATGTTTGAAACAAAAACAACATTCTAGGCAAGACATTCATCTTAATAACAGCAATACGGCCTAACAAGGAAAGTCTCAAATTTGACCATACTTCTAGATCTTTCTTAATTTCTGACCAGCATTTCTCATAATTGTCTTTAAATAAATTCACATTCTTAGATGTCAAATTAATCCCCAGGTATTTCACCTTCTTTGCTACCATTAACCCCGTTTCACTCTGAAACTTTTCCCTTTCAACAGCTGTTAAATTTTTGTCCAGTACTTTCGTTTTCTGTTTGTTCAACTTAAAACCTGCTACTTGACCAAATGCTTGTATTAGTTCTAAAACTCTTTTCGTACTAGTGTCTGGCTCTTGTAAGGTTAAAACTAAATCATCTGCAAATGCTCTCAATTTATATTGTTTAGCTCCGACCTGAATCCCTTTAACCAGCTGGTCCCCTCTAATCATGTTTAATAAAACCTCCAGGACAGATATAAAAAGTAATGGGGATATTGGGCATCCCTGTCGGGTAAACGGCATTTCCATGTGCTCTGGCTTACATCACGGTGTTCCGTTGTGCCAGAAGTGGTTTAGTCATGGTGGCCACATGAACCGGAAAGCTGTCTGTGGACAAACGCTGACTCCTTTGGCCTGAAGAGAGATGAGCGCCGCAACCCTGTAGCAGCCTTTGACTGGACTTAACCATCCAGGGATACTTTACCTTTTTTTACCTAGTGCTCAGTAACAAACTTCTAGGTTAGAAGAGCTATTTTCCTGTGATCTTTTCAAGACTGGCAAGGCAATAGCTTACAGCCTAGTGAGAGACCCAGAAGCGGTACGCCAGCTCCCTCAGCCAATAAAGCGAGATGAGCACTGCAAACCCAGAGTCGTCCATGACTGGACCTAGGTCAGGGGTCCCTTTACCTTTACTAGTGAGAGAATTGAAGCCACAAACTTCCTGATGGGGTGTTAGGGCCACCACCATGGCCAGACAAGGGCCAGCTTCACCTGTCATGAGATCCTTCTCCACTGAGATTTTCAAGAACTAGGGGCCATTCATGCCATCAACTCAAGTGCATATGACATTCTAGTGAAAACTTCAGAAAACATTCTGTTTTAATTGTCCAGTTTTGCCCCTATTAACATGTACCTCTGGGTGGGCAGTTACATGGCTGGGGAAACCCAGCCAGATGGGCGGTGTATAACAACAACAACAACAACAGCAGCAGCAGCAACAACAACAACAATATCTAGAGGGCTTCCCTCAAATGTCCTGGCATCCCGTGGGCACAAGAAAGCCAAAGCAATCTTTGAATTCCACAGAAACTGTCACTGAATCAAATTAAGGCAATCTCTTGTCTATGACAACCATAACAACATAAAACACCCTCGGGTGTTGAGGGGAAAAAGGGAGGGGGGATTTGGCAAAATTTGATTACAAACAAGGGCTGGATTGCATGCGCTGCTGTAATTATTTTACCTAGTCCAAGAGCTGAGCAGCAGAAGCAGTCTTCTAACAGCTTACTCATTACATCTTGCCAGCTGGGATTACATCATGTCAAATATAGCAGGCCCCTTAACTTTGCTGTGGCATTCAATTTTGCTGCAGGATCCAAGCTGAACAGAGCAATGCTGACTGCAATACATCAGAGAATAGCCAGCAAAGCAGCGTTTGCTCTTTCCCCCATTTTGCTTTTCTATTTTTTTAACCTACCAAAAGAGAGAGAGAGAAAAGTGATTGCATAGTTTTCCAAGAAACAAACCTAGTATGAAGAAAACAAGATGACTCAGAGAGAAGTTCCGGAAGGGAGGAAGGTCCCCCATCTCTGTGGGAAGTGGCCCAGAGGAGGTGTTGAAGGAAATTAGAAACTGAGATAAAGAGTGTTGATGGTGGTTGCTGTAATAATAATTATTACGACAACTATTACTGAAAGGAATGAGATAAGAGAGGAAAGCTGTTATAGGAGAAAAAAGTGAACGCAAAAGAACCAGGGACGAGGGGTGAAAGAAACTTGGGATTTTTCAGGGAGGAGGGATAAGGTACAAGCTGAGTGTGAAAGGAACATGGGAGAAGAAATTATAGGATATGGGTAAAAAAATATTTCTGAGAGGTATGTGGGGATAGGAAGGGAAAAATATAAACAAAAACCCTTCTCCACTTAGAACTTATGGATTGGCAAATTCTGACTAAAATAGGGATGTTGTCACAATCCTGTCAGAGCAAACCTCTATATTCATCATAAGAAAAACTGAAATATAGGCGTCGTTGCTACAAGGAAAACACTTTGGCAAAGAATGTAGCCATTTCCAGAGATGTATTAGATATCAGTAGAAAATGATGTCTGAAACTGCCAGCTGATTATGCCAAACTGCCTCCATCTGCCCCTGGCTTTGCCACCATTTTGTGCCACCATTTTGTGAGCCCCGTCATTCAGTTTTGAGAATATGGGGGAAAGTACGAGGAAGTAAGGGTCTGCCTCCACATCCACCTGCACACAAAGGGGCCGTAGATTCCTGCATTTCTTGCCTCCCTTCCACTCCTTCTGTCTCCTAAAAATCCCTCACAGCTTTCAGGGTGAGCTTTTTAGGAAGTCCAGGGAGATGCTACTGAAAGGGTTGGGTGGGTAAGGGATCGCCCCTGTATGTGCAGAAGCAAGCTAGCATTGCTTTTAATATAAGACAGTATGCCCTGGAACAGCAAGATTATTTTGTTCCTCTCATCCAACCTCTGTGACACCCCACCCAGCTTTTTTGGGGGTGGGGAATCAGGGGCATGATCTCATTGCTTCACAGCACATTGGTTCTAAATGTTTGACGATCATATGTGTGAATAGGGCTTTTATATACTGGTGGATGCTATTAATGCATTTCTTTCTTTTTTTGCTTTCTTTCTTTGCCCCTCCAACACCTGTGGGCACAGGTCAAAGTATTTCTATGGTGTGAATGCTGTTAAAATGCCTGGGCTAGATACAAAAAGAACCACTTGGCAGGATGTGCCAACCAGACATCACTTTGCAAACAGTGCTCTACACCATTCTGACTGATCTTAACAGGGCCTGGCCCAGAAACTGCTTCACATTCTCGGCTTACTTCGCTTGGAATTCCTCGCTGTTGTTATTTGATCCTTCAATATCATGTTCCTATTACGGATAAGATGGTTTATTTAAAACATACCTCCCAATAAACCTCATTTTGAAAGGAGAAAGGGAGAGGATAGAAAAGGGAAATGAATTCCCTCTGCAGTTTGTGGGGGGAAATCTGTTTCCAATCATTATATTGTTAATGCAGACACATTCTGAAATATTACTTCCATATCAGTCATAAATGACAGAGAGCGAGCGCAATACTCTGTGGTCCCTTAATTCCACTCTATATTGTTCTTTCTGTTGCCCATATTACCCTCAAACAATCTTGTGAGGTAGATTAGCCCAGAGTCATTCAATGAACTTCATGGGTGAAAGGGAGCCTGCAATCCTAACCCCACTTATTGGGAGTAAACTGCATTGAATTCAATAGGACCTAATTCTGTGTAGACATGGTGAGGTTTGCACTAAGGGCCTGACACCCTAGCCACTCCACTCCCCACCCCTGCTTTCTCTCTCTCAGTGGTAAAGGTGCTGAGAGGGAGCTATTACAAAATTCACATCAGAAAACCTTGCACAGTGCAGCACCCTATCGGCTAAACATGGATATCAGTTGTTAGAACAAATTGAGATCAAATCTGTTAGGTTGCCAACCAGGCCTGAAACACAATGGAATATTTTTTAAGGGTCTGCTGGGAGAATATCAAAACCTTTGAAAAAGAAGACCAGGCTCTGGGCACAAACTTGACATCTGTAGCCGGGTTGGAAATCTCTTTCAGATATGCCAACTTTTTGTCATTCAGTGCCTGTAAAGATTAGATCCCAATCTGAATTTTCCCAGACATTCTATAGTCTAAATTAATTCCCTCTTCTTCCTCCTCTAAATGGTCGAAGTTATATTTAGGCACTTGTGTTTGAGAAAGTGTTTAGAGTCAAATAGCCTCTTTAAAAAATCCTTCAATGCAAGGTGTGTGTACTTCCTGTGATTATGTATTTTGTGCTGATCCTGAAGGCGGGGGGGGGGGGATCTCCAGCATACTATGTACTTTTGATTTATCAGATCAATAGAGAAGAGAACCAGTGGCTTCTGCTTCTTTTAACCAATGAATAAGTTTTTCCATACATATCTAGTTCCATGCCAACACAAACCTTTTGTCTTCACTTGCAGAAAATCCTAGTGATGAAAAGCTATTCAGTTTCAGGTATGCATTCAGAACAAAACAAAACCACAGCACCCACATCAGTCAGCCCTGTCTATTCACATGGCTGGTTTTCCCACAGCATGGCAAGTTCTGTGTAGTACATGTTATAGGAAGGGATCTAACATGTGGTCATTACCCAAGCTACTCTACTTTGGGCAACGTTGATCCAGGCTATTAGAACCTCAATTCCACAGGCTGGTTCATTTATTCATTCATTTTATTTGTATGCCATTTTTCTACCAATAATAATAATAATAATAATAATAATAATAATAATAATAATGTTCAGAGATGCTTACAACAAAGAAACAGGGATGCATTTCAAACAAACGTTACACTGACTGCTGGGGCTTGTTTGTGGTTGCAGTCAACCATAAGCAAGTTAAGGGGCATGGTTTGGAGAGCAGACCAGAGGGAAAACTTCTTCCCTCTGTTCTGCTCTCTGGTTATCAAAGCCACCTGTGCCCAGCCAACAATCGAAAATAGAGTAACATATAAAAAAAACATTCAGCTATGCTCACTGGGCTGCAAAAGACTAGGGCCACATTCACACACCATGCATTTAAAGAACTATGATGCCACTTTAAACATTTGTGGCTTTCCCCTCAAGGAATTCTGGGAATTGTAGTTTGTCAAGAGTGCTGAGAGTTGTTGGGAGAGCCCTATTGTCCTCCCAGAGCTGCAATTCCACGCGATCCCTGGGAAGAGGGATTGATTGTTAGACCACTCTGGGAATTGCAGTTCTGGGAGGGGAATAGGGCTCTCCCAACAAGTTAGCGGCGTAGTGTGAGTTGCCAGTGCCCAGGGCCATGTAGGGAGGACAAGGAAGAGAAACGGTCAGAGTAAGCATGTGCATTCAACTGCCTAATGGTGTCCACGTCACCCAGGAGATTGCAACCAGAGAAATAAGACAAGAAGAGTCATTCTGTTGACTGTAGAGGTCACTTCCTGGTTCACATGGAGAAGCCGTTTTCAACAGAGCCCAGAGATGAAAGCACACAGCTGTATTGAGGCAGCACCGGGTATTAAAATTTTGCACCCCTAAAACTTTTGCACCTGGGGCAAAGGCCTCTGTGGCCTCCCATGCTGCACCACTGCAGTAAGTCCTTAATGGACTGTAATTTCCATGTACTACCTAAACCATGACTTTTTAAATTGGTGCCATAACTGTTTTAAATGTATGGTGTGAACATGACCTGGGTAAGTTAAATGCAAAACAGTCTCTCTATTGTCAGGCTTCTAGCTGTGTTTCAGGTACACAATCTATTCGGGTGGTCCTATTTCGTCTCTAAACGGACAGGTAGTCAACCATTTGAGTTTGTTCTGTTGCATTTACCTTGACTTCTTTTTGGAATGTGAATTGCCTCTTTGAGGTATGCCTTGGAGAATTCAGAAATGAACAGTTGGCTTTGTTTAACATTCTATTCCCCACCCGGGCCCCTTTTTGCTTCTCAAAATGTTTTCTGTTGTTGCCATTATAATGTGTTCATGGCTTCAGGCTGACAAAAACTCGTGGCATTCAGTTTCCAACTAGTGGGCCTGCCAGGTTCTAAGACTGTGTGAGGCAATTCACAATTGCAAATAGAGCAGTCGGTCCAGATTTACCTGCCTCACCTGTGAGTGTCTATGTGCACGTGCGAGTCCTGTTGACAGTGTTGAGCAAAGACATTTCCCAGAAAACACTGTTCTAAAACACTGTACTCTGCCTTTCTAATGTTTACTGTCAGAAGGGTTGCGTCATAAGAGATTACAGCACCACACTGATTCTGGGGGAGGAAACTCACGCCCTTTGAAGTCGAATAGGGTATTATTTAGAAGTCAAAGTAATAATCAGATCTTGCCTCTAGTTATCAACGGATTCCTCTCAGTAATGATAGAAAACACCTTAATATTGGCTGAGAAAATAATGGAAAAACACTTCATCTTTTTGTGTGGCTGAGTGCTATATAAGCCTGCCTGCTCACTTGATGTTCTTGTTTTTTAATTGATCAAATTATTGTAGATGAAGCATTTTGCAAGATCATGAGAGTGGGAAATTAAAAGATTGTTGAGGCACTGCTAAAAATCTGCAGAAGACTATGAAATCATGTGCCTGTTCAGATACATAGGATCAGGTATATATGACTCAGATCATTTTCACTATTCGGTAACCATTTCTTCTCTCTCTCTCTCTGTGTGTGTGTGTGTGTGTGAAGGAAATAAGCAGATCATTAAAACTGTAAATAATCAATATGCATCGTGAATAAATTGTTAACATTATTATTCATTCCTTTGCGGTTGAAATAAATTTATCACAAATAAATCCTGGAAGCCTTCAAGGGGCCTTTTAAAGTATGACATTGTTGCTGCTTTGGGTTTCATTTGAATCTTGACATTTCAGGGCACTTTCACATAGAATAATAGAATTGTAGATTTGGAAGGGACCCAAGGGTCATCCAGTCCAACCCACTGTAATGCAGGAATAGCTAAATGAATTTTGGGTTGGAGAGACCCTGGATGAATATTACTTTACATAATGGATGGGGAATCTGTGTCTCTCTAAATGCTGCTTGTCTCCCTACTTCCACCAGCCCCGGCCAGAATGGCCAGGGATCAGGGATTATGGGAGTTAGAGTCCATCAACATCTGGAGGACACAGGTTTCCCAGCCCTGGTTTAGAATCAAGCCTCTTCCTGAATTGTCCCACCGTTCATTTACATATCCCCACCCTGAGTTCAATGTTATTGTTCATGTTGGAGGGTGAGGCTACAGTAATGGAATGGAACACAGACAATTAGTACGAGTATGATGCCAATATAATTTGACAATCAAATCAATCATTCCTTTTATGTCTTTAGTCACCTTCTCTCTCTCTCTCTTTCATGGATGCATGCTTTGCAGAAGATAAAGAAGGTAAAATCACAAGACTTCTGCATTTCATCTTTCTTTTTTAAAGTAAATAAATGTCAAGACACTTGAAATATTCAGGAGGACTGAAAATTCTGTCATTCAGAGTGTTTGTTATTTTGATACAACACACCAGCAGAGAGGTAACTGCTAACTTTAAGCCAGCACAACAGGTGTGGGAGAACATAAGATACACACCTCATTCCCTGTTTTAATTTTTATATGCTGGCAGCAAGCCTGACACTTCAGCCCTTAAGCCTTATTTCAGGACATTACTTAATATCTCAAGCCTGGTAGGATCTTGATAATGACAATAGAATAGCTTAGCAACATGCTTTTCATATGGCATCATCAAGATTGTCATCAGGGTCAATGCCCTGCCATGGTTTTAGCCAGAAATACCTGTTGCAGAAAACACATGCTCATTCTCTTTCTATGTCAACATCGTTTTCTCCGCAGTGCAGAGAATACTCAGTGCTTCAGTGTTTACCTAACATCCATTGGTTTTCCTTACTATGAACTTGGGATTTCAGTTCCATTCTACAGAGAATAACATTGATTCCCTGCAGCAGATGGAGAAGCCCAAACCAATCCTGTTTTAAGTGCAACCACCACAGAAGAAAATTGGCTATTAGTAATGATGGCTGGATTCCAGCACCAGAGGCAGCAGGCCTCAAAATACCAGTTGTTGGAAAACAACATGTGGGAGTCCTGTTTTGGGTCTTTCCACAGAGAACTTGTTGGACATCATGAGAAGCTTGATGCTAGAGGACACAGGCCTTTGGTTTGATCTAGCAGGGCTCCTCTTGTGAGGGAAGCACATTAATTATTCTGTGCTACATGGACCTCAGGAGCACAGTTATCACAGTTTCTGCCCTTTCACTAGAATGTATTGTTCACAACTGCCTTAAAGTGATGGAGGTTGGGAATGGTTGGCAAGGAATGGAGGATTCCTTACATTTCCAGTGGTGCCATACACTTTCTGAAAACATCCAGATCTGGCAAGAGACAAAGAGGGATACTAGGCTGGATGGACCATTAATATGGCCATGGCATTTACCTAAAATACTGTATGTGCCTTTGCTTTCCTACTTCTCTATTGAGTGCCGATAAGGCTTTCCCCCACTATCCACAGGCATATGGTACCAAGTGACTGATGGCTGGGTGTGGCTTGCCTGAAATTGCCTCACAAGGCAAATTCAGAGGCCTGGCAGGCCTAATTCAGCCCATAGGGCAGAGGTTCCCCACTGCTGCTCTACACGTTGGGGGGGGGGTCTGAAATGGGCAGCCTGCTATCTCTTTAAGGGTCCCGACACAATTTAAAACCTGATATGATGAGGTTTCCAAATTGGAAGGAAGCAGACATACATACAACAGACTCCCAGCTTCAGACCTTCCTCCCAACTCGTGGAGGACAGCAGGGGATGTGATGGAGGCACATGAGGTGAGGACACAGTGGAGGGGCCAATGTTCCACACATGGGATTTGAATCCCAACGAAGTTTCAAATTCCTGAAGGGAATATGTTTCCTCAGGGATGTGTATCATGGGACACAGGTGGCACTGTGATCTAAACCACTAGCCTCTTGGGCTTGCCGATTGGAAGGTCAGTGGTTTGAATCCTTGCAACGGAGTGAGCTCCCGTTTCTCTGTCCCAGCTCCTGCCAAACCAACAGTTCGAAAGCATGCCAGTGCAAGTAGATAAATAGGTACTGCTGTGGCAGGAAGGTAAGCGGTGTTTTCATGCGCTCTGGTTTCTGTCACGGTGTTCTGTTGCACCAGAAGCAGTTTAGTCATGCTGGCCACATGACCTGGAAAACTGTCTGTGGACAAACATCAGCTCTCTCAGCCTGAAAGCAAGATGAGCGCTGCAACCCCATAGTCGCCTTTGACTGGACTTAACCCTCCAGGGGTCCTTTACCTTTTTTACTGTATCATGTATTTTCAGTTGTTAGGGAAATGTGATTGGGGTGAACAGCCCAGCTTTGCATGAAATGACTTATTCTATGAGTAAATTCACATGTCCTATCAGAATGTGATGGCCAAAGGAGGAAAATAGCTTGTGCTAGCTATAACACACAGTAAACCGACCTTGTGAATGCCAATAGCATTGCTTGGATTCAAGAAAAGCTTCAGTTATGGGGGATCTGATGTCAGATGTGAGGCCAGAAGCCTATGGCATCAGCTACAAGAAACTGGCTCTCAAATGGATGATGGTGGTATGAGATATTTTTTTGGTCCTCTGAAGCAGTGGAAGCAGAGGCTGGCAAGCCAGCTTTAAAGCTCTTCTATAGCCAGGAGGACAATGTAAGTCATTTAGCATAGGTTCCCATTACAGAAAAGAAAAAGCAAGGGTGAGGGTATATGTCCTCTCCTCCCTGTTCTCTCTTGCAGTAAGCAAAGGAGTATGTGGATGTAGCAGCTAGGGGGCACTCAACCCCTGAGTTTGCATTCTCCACAACTGAAAGGTATTTGTGATTTGTTAATGACCCAGGGGTGCAGCAGTCCCCTTAAAACCCAGCTGAGACAATAATGGTAGCAGGCTTTCAAAAGCAGATTTCCAGTGGCATGAGCACAATAATGAATCCCTTTAAAGCACAAAAGAATATTCATCCGACTGAACTGACCGGTGATGCAGGTAGAGCGTTTTTCCACCCCCCCATTTTTTTGTCACAATTAAGATTGATTCTAAATCCATCAATGAAAAGTGCTCCCACAACTGGAACAACAAAACAAAATGCTACAACAACACAAGACCATAAAGACACCTGAGTCTCTGTGTTTAGTATACAAGCATTTTGGCTGGGCAGTTTTTTAATGATAAGATTTGGTTCCTGCTTTCCCCTTGCAAAGGAGATGCCCAAACATTTAAAATAACCGAATCATTAAAACAGATACATGTTTACATCTCAGCATTGTAAACAGCATTCGGGGAGCAGGGGAGAAACCATGGCACCCAGAGCTCTCTTTATATACAAATTGCATTATTTTTTGAAGGTAAAATTAATCCAATGATATGAAATACTCATCCCAGTAGACCTGGTAAAAATGGAAAGGGAACAATCAATTCCTGAATTATAACTCTGTTATTACAACTATAATTAAATATGAATCCTTAGCTGAACTGGGCTCATTATAACTGTGGAATGTTGTAATGAAGAACCAGAATGAAAGCAACATCCTAAGACGTCGGCGATGTAGGAGAGATAAGCATCTTGGGAGCTCCCCTGGCAAATTAAAATTAACAGATTGAAAATGAACTGTATCAGTAGTAAAGATAACCCTTCAAATCAGTGATCAGAACACACACTTTCCTTCACTTTCCTCCCCTCCCGAGCAGTTCTTCAGACATGGTAGCAGCAGTGACAGCGTAGGTGAAAAGTAAGACCTCTTCTTCTTCTTCTTCTTCTTCTTCTTCTTCTTCTTCTTCTTCTTCTTCTTCTTCTCCTCCTCCTCCTCCTCCTCCTCCTCCTCCTCCTCCTTCTCCTCTGTAAACCTGGTTAAAAGCTTAAATTGTGTGCAGGACTATAGTAACAAAAGCTGTTTTAAGGGATAGCATGCTGGGCTGGGCTGTGTTGGTGGGAGAAGGACAACACCTTCCCGAACCCTGAGGCTGTGAAATTTTCTGATGTTTCCTGATTTTTAAAATGCGAGGTAGGTAAGAGAAATCTCAGGGGGGAAACATAAGTCACTCTGAGGTAAGCCTTGAAGGCTTCCCTATTCCAAATCATTATTTAATACGTTGCAGAACTGATTACCAGTGTGCTCTGGGTCAAATTAAATTATTGTATGCATACCCTCCAACATTTCTCCAATAAAAAATAGGGACATCCTACCATACACTCTGGCATTACTCTGATGAAAATAGGGATGTCCTAAGGAAAAGTGGGGCGTTCTGGGCTCAATTCAGAAACCAGGATGGCTTCTGTAAATCTGGGACTATCCCTGGAAAATAGGGACACTTGGAGGGTCTCTTGTATGTATTTGTGAAACTGCAGGCCTATGGAATTTGCTAGCGTCAATATGAAAGTTTAGCCAGGAGAAGCTTCTGCATTTAGGAACATCTAGTTAACATTTATGTAGTAATATTTCCTAGGAAAGGCTGTGGCAGGCATAAGTGTATTGGTGCAGGAAACAGAAATGAAAAACACTTGGCACACAACCCATTTTAACAGTTTGATTAGAGTCAGTGTGACTTAAAGTGCTTAACTTTGGCAGGCTTATTCTCACTGGCAGAAATTAAAATCCCTATGAACTTTGCCAAAAAAGCAACAACCACGCACACAGCTAAGTAGGACTGGGCAGGAATCTAGCCTCCTGCTCAGGCATGATGTCTATGGTACGCACCTTTGGGCACTGGTACTGACTGCTCCTCCTAAAGCTGTGGGTACACAAGCTACCACTTTAAATTTCTTGCAGTAGCCCCAAATGTAGCTTTAAATTGCACTGAGAAAGGGCCAAGGTAGACCCTTCTCAGAGCAAGGCATTCTGGGTGGGGTGGCCTGGTGAGTATTTCTAACTTTACATGAAACTTATTATTTTTCCCTTTCTAAGCAGCTTTTCTAGACACCATGGCAAACTGCAACAGTAGTACAGGCAATCTCCATGTCACCTTACCCAAAATGGCTCATCTGAAAAAGGATCCCTATAGCTCTTTCTCACAGCAGGGCTCAGGTAGAGAGGAGGGGATGGAGTTCCTCAGCTCAGCAGTAACAATAGTGAGGGAAGCAGGGTAGTGGTCTGGAAATGAATGTACGACAGACCTCCTCCAACACGAAGTGTCCCTCCTCAGGAGAGCCACATGGAGTTTGCATTCTAGCTGTGAGTATCCATGAAACATGGCCAATAAAAATACATGGGTGCATTTCAGACATGTGATATATTGTATTTGCCTTACACAAAGACTTTGATGCCATACTCTACCTTAGCTATGGTGTATCCAGGCGCACTATCTCAGCTTGACCTCTTCCTTATGAATGGACTCCTGCTCTTAATATGAAGTTTGACTGAGTCAAAAACAAAACAGCTTTATACCTAGCAGAACTTGGCCTTGTAAATAAATTAGATTTTGTCTTAAGTTCATATTGCTTTGTTATAAAACATAATAGGTTTGATTCAGTTTGCCTAATAGCCAGAGCAACAACGAAAGCCGCATTTAGCTCCTTAATGTCATTTGATGTCACTTTCCCCTCCCTATTCATCCTGTTTCCTATTTTTATAATAACTGAATGACCTGTAATCTAATGAAAAAACTATCTCTAATCTCCTCTGGTACAGGCCCTTGCCCCAGTGTCCTTACCTGCAAGTACATCAAACAAAAACAGGTCAGACAAACATGAAAATCCAGATTTTTTTGGTCAGCGATCCTTCTGTACAAGGTTTGAGATAGCCATTGCCAACAGCTCCTATAGCTTGCTTCTTGCCTTCCCCATCAAGTATATGATTTAATTAGGGTATAACCTTAGTTTTCATGTCCAAGTGACACCAGTGATGCTGTCAAGGTTGTACTTCAAGGGATGCTCTTCACTTATTGATGTAAGTGACATTAAGTACATTACCATCTAAAAAGAGGGGCCCCTAGAAGACCATTGTGTCCAGACATTTAAAAAGGGGTGAGAAAGATGTGGTTCTCCAGATATTGCTAAATGTAGCCCACCCTTGTGTCCTGAACATGCAGACTGACATTCATTCCAATATTTCAGACTTCAGGGCATTTATCACATTACAGCATATTTTGCATTTTTCCTCCCCTGTTTGACAGCTTCCTTAGGTGTTGAGTGATGTTCTGACTTCTTTTTCCTGCCTCATAAAAAACAACAACACAATGGAGCCATTGGTTCATTTAGGGCCGGGGGAAAGCCCCCGAGGAGAGCAAAACTGGGAGGGGGAGCGGAAGGTCCTCACCTTCTGGTCATTCATAGGGCAGGAGGTTAAGCCTCCACAATTAGATTATGAAGGAGAGCTGTCTTAGCTTAACAGCCTAAATGGAACCACCCCTTCTCAAGCGATGGATCAAATATGGAAAAAACTCGTTAGAAGTATCTGTGTTCAATGTGATTGCTTGAAGATGCCCAATTTTGGTGTGTGTGTATACAAATGGACTACCAAACACTGAAATTAGCCAGAAGGCCTCATTTTACTTATTCCCCTGCCCCAATTTGATGATGGTCATACAATCCCCATCAAAAGAAATGGAAGTTCTTTAGATGGTTGGATTGTTCACTAGATCTTGTAGTGCCAGTAATTTGCCACTGGTCTGCAGATTGTCCCAGCCTCAATGTTTATAATTACTGCACAGGTTGGACATCCAATAATAATTTAGTGGCCTTAAAGAAGTTACAACACTGCTGATCAGTTCCTATAGCATTTCATAGCTAACGTTGGTAATACGATGCAAATGCCTTTGTTTAATCCATGCAGCCGAGCCAAGCAACAGAGGCAATTTTCCGACCAGCTCTGCATTATGCCCATGAAATCCATTTGCTTCATTCCTCACTTTGTGCAGTGAACGGTTCCCTTCTTGCTGATAAAGTAACAGCTTCATTGGATTAGCCACTTGATACATGGGAGACCAAAACCTTCAGCTAGATTTTCTTTCTTTCCATTCAAGCAATGTAAGCAAAGAAATAAAATGAAGATCATATTTACTTAGGCAGCCCTGGGAAACTTCCAGAACACAAGGGACAATGAGAGGTATGTCAAAAATGTCAAAAATGAAATGCTATCCATGTGCGATAAAAATTCAAATATTTTATTTGGTAGCCACAGCTTCACATGGGGTGGGGTGGTCTGTGAGAAGCCCGCTTGGTTGACATGTATTTTCAGGTGTCCCTAAATCTTTAATTAACTTGTTGGCTGAATAATAATTAGAAACTTATCTTTTCCCTCATCCAGCTATTTTGGCAGATATTTCCATTGGGCCTTACACGCTTGGGACATTTATCTCCAAAAGCAGTTACCATAAAGTTGATCCAAATTGGTGTGCATATTACTTATATATTACCTGTGGAAGCCCCCACTGTCTGCCCCATATTGCCGATCCAGGGATCAGATTGACTCACCCTGGATCAACCTCAGGACCACCTCAGCCTTGCCCTGGATCTGACACTGAATAAGTTCAGGGGTGCAGCTAATTAGATACACAGGAGATTCCAGGACCACACCTTCTTTGCAAGTGGTTTTTCTGCAGAGAACCCTCTTGCAAAGGACCACCCTGTACCAGGCAGCAGGATAAATGAATACAGATTTGAATCATTGTGGCACACCCAAAATCGACACTATTGTGCAGTTGCGTAGCGTGGGGGGTGCAGGGGGGCCAGCCGCACCGGGCACAACATCTGGGGGTTAGGGTTAGGGTGCGCAAATCCACGGGTTAGGGGGCGCAAATCCACGGGTTAGGGGGCACAAATTACTTGCCTTGCCCCGGGTGCTGACAACCCACGCTACGCCACTGCTATTGTGCAACAGATTCCAATGATAATATTATTCACAAGCTTCTTCCCTACTAGGGATGGGCAAGATTTGGTTTTTCTCAGCTTCTTATTTTTCCAGCCTTAAGTTCAATATGTCGCATTTCCACATCAATCTGCCTTAAAAAAAAAGTTATCATGAGAATTTGTTAGCATTTAGTGCTAAACGTACATACCCTTGTATGCAGTTTTGCCTAATCCACATATTTCTGCAGGCAGTTTTTCCTAATTGCATGCATTTTGTATGTTATGTTTTCCCTCATATGTCCACTTATGTCCACTTTTCTCTAACATATGCATTTGTACACATTATTTGGTTGGAACCATAAACTTGGGAGAATTGCAAATTTCAAAGGACAGATTCGATTTGGTTCATCTCTTGTTTTGAGAAGGGCAAATTAAGTACTAAAATGCAAGCTAAACCAAATTTCTCTCCCATCCTGACTTGAGACACCTATCTGTATGTAGCTGTGCCTGTCTGCAGTTTTGTTTGGGACCCCAATTTCACAGATATTA
Source organism: Podarcis raffonei (assembly GCF_027172205.1). Classification (NCBI taxonomy): domain Eukaryota; kingdom Metazoa; phylum Chordata; class Lepidosauria; order Squamata; family Lacertidae; genus Podarcis; species Podarcis raffonei. The sequence continues at coordinate 102,817,580 of NC_070602.1, read as the reverse complement.
TATTAGCAGCATTCCTACTCCACTCCTGAAATTTCCTTGCCATCCAAAGAATTTAAAGCTCCATCCGATGTGCCCATCTTGTAGGATTACTAAAGGCCAAGTCACACATTGCAAAGCAACAGATCCATCAAGTGCATTCTCGACAGGATACTGAGCTGCAACCAGTCCCATCTTTTTATGCAGAGTACCTGTGTGACACACGACTTTTCAAGCATCCATTTGTCATATTCACACTTTTCATTCTTAAATACACCTAAAACTGTGATCCACTTAGGGCAGGGGAGAACTCGCTGGACATGAGTGCACACAGCAAGGGCATAGGCAAGCATGGCAGAGGAAGTGAGAATTGGTGTGTGCTAGCTGTCTTTAACTGGAGGTCTTTTTACCCTTGTAATAATAAAAGTTGTCTTATATATATAATAAATCTGAATGTCTGAAGCAGCCCAGGAAGACAGTCCTGAAACCATTTTGACTCCCAAGCTGACCAAATGTTTCTCTGCAAGGAGGGAGGAGTTGAAAAAACCTTCCTTGTTACAGGAATTTAGAAATTACCATCTCAAAGGAGTGGGTGACAGACTACCAGGAAAGGCAATCAGATAAGGCATTATCAGATAACCTGGCAGACAGGAAAAACAGCAACATTCAAATTTCTGTTGTAGACCACCTTTTCTGTGGTGTAGGTATGATGTTTGTGGGGGGGGTGGTCTTGGGTTACACCCCTTCTGTGATGTATTTATGATGTATGGAGGGGTGGTCTTGAGCTCCAGGGCAGGGAATTCAAAATGTCTATATAAGGGCAGGCACACCTTGGTTCTGGGTCCTCCTCCTTTCCTGCATGTGAGGGGAGCATCCTGTTGCAACAGATCAATAAAGATCAGGCTTACTAGCTGCTTTGCTTCTGAATATTCTCTGGTTGGCTTCTGTTATTTTCTCCTACCAACAGGGAACCTGCATAAGGACTCTATACGGGCTCTTGGATACCCCATAAGGGGGGAAAGGGCAGATTTTGTTTTCAACAGCACTCATACTCAGGAGGCTCGTTTCCCATCAGCTTCCCAAATACCCTGTGGCAGGTACATTACTCTTGTTTACTGTCCTCTTGTATTCTTCTCTCTTTGGAATATTCCAACCCTAGTTAGCCTGGCTTCCATTCCTATGTCCCACCCACCTGTAACCCTGTCCCTACTCTCCTGCCATCTTTACTTTGTTTTTTTTCTAGCTGGAAACCTACGGGAGTGCACAGCCTCTCTCTTTTGCTTTCAGAAATTAGGAGGGTTCATGGAAGGGAACTGAAGTAGCCATGCTTGGGAGATGGCACCAACTTGGGCTCCAGGGAATCCTAAAAAGGCTTCTCTACCTTTGGTTCTCCATCGCTGCCTGCAGGTGAGCATGAAAACCCATAGCTTGCATTTGCTCCCAAGCATAATTTGCAAGGAAAGATCTCTCTAGCAAAGATATTTGGTCTGTGGTGTGGACTCCTGCATCTGTCAGTCCTGAGCAAAAGCTCCCAAATGTTCCCTTCTCTTCCAAACAGGAATATCTGCTTCAATCTCTCTCTTTTTGTATTTTCTCTGATTTTGTGCTGCCTAGTCCTTGGGTCATTTTAATTTCAACTTCGCCCTGTTGCAACTCGGTCTCCCACACAGCTTGCCAGATCCCCGGTGTCTTTTGCCAGTCCTTATTTGGCCACACTTCCCATTTTTCTCTCCTGCTGCATAACCTGTTGATCTGAACTGTGCTTTGTCTACAGTACTCATGTCTGTTTGAGCTGAATCTGCATACTTGTCAGCCCTTTCATATTTTGTGATATATAATCCTTTCCCCCCTTAAAGACTGGTTTGTTGGCTCTTTGACTAATCCCTCCTGGTAAACAATTGTAATCTACATGGAGTATATGCTATGGGGTTCCACAGCAAAAAAATACAGGTCCCTGTTGACTGTCAGGGCAGCACCTCTCTTTTCCCTCCCTCAATTCCTACCTTTTCCTTATACATTTTAAAAAAATCAAATGTAATTTATTAGCAATGAGACTTCTGTTCTGGACCTCTGTAAACTGCCCAAGAATGTATCATGCAGATAACTGTATGTTTTTCTACCACATTTATTTGATTTCCTGCAATTATGTGTTTGCGGAATGGCTCGTGGAAGAAACAGAGAGAGAAAGAGAGAGATAAAGCCCCAGAGCTTCTTTGATCATTTTCAACTGATCTCTGCTGGAGGTGTTACTGTCTAGTAACTTCCTTTGAAGAGGCACCTCTTGCTGCCCAGGCATTCCATTCTCCCCCTCTTGTGTTGACAACATTTAAGGACCAACACCACCAGCCTTATTCTGGCCCCCTGCCCCATCATGCAACTTTATATCTGATTAGATTGCATATTAGAAGCAAACAAGCAAATGGAATAAAAAAACTATCCTGATACAGTGTGTTCATTGGACACTGTACACAACAATACTCAGATAGCCAAAGATGTGATTGCAGAATTACAACAGCTATGAACAACACGATGGACTAATCCACACTTACCTTTCTAGCAATCTTTCCAGGCACGGCCTGCGCTTTAAAGCCCAGTGTCCAAGCTGCCTTTTGTTTTTGCTCCAGAGATTGGATGGCCATCTCCCAGGGATTCTGTAGCTGTGGTCCCTGCATTACTCTCTTGGTTGGTGTGTTTAGACCCTTGTATCAAAACAATAACAACTACTCTGGATACAGAATTTTCAGTCCTCCTGAATACTTCAGGTCTCTTGACATTACAGTTGTACCTTGGAAGTCAAACAGAATCAGTTCTGGAAATCCGTTTGATTTCCAAAACTTTCAGAAACCAAAGCACGGCTTCTGATTGGCTACAGAAAGCTCCTGCAGCCAATTGGAAGCTGCAGAAGCCCCGTCAGACATTCGGCTTCCAAAAATACTTTGCAAACTGGAACACTCACTTTCGGGGTTGTGGCGTTCCAGAGCCAAAACATTTGAGAACTAAGCTGTTTGAAAACCAAGGAACAATTGTACTTTAAAAAAGAAAGAAAGAGTATTGTGCTTCTATCATTTTTATTTTCTGCAGAGCATGCATCTATGAAAGAGAAAGAGAGAAGGTGACTTAAGACATCAAAAGAGTGATTGATTTGATTGTCAAATTATATTGGCATCATACTCATACTAATTGTCTGTGTTCCATTCCATTACTGTAGCATCACCCTCCAACATGAACAATAACATTGAACTCAGGGTGGACATGTAAATGAAGGGTGGAGCTATTCAAGAAGAGGTTTGATCCTAAACCAGGGGTGGGAAACTTGTGTCCTCCAAACTTTGATGGACTCCAGCTCCCATAATCCCTGATCCCTGGCCATTCTGGCTGGAGCTGATGGAAGTTGGGAGGCTAACAACATCTAGGGATAAACAGGTTCCCCATCCTTTGTGTAAATTAATATTCTTCCAAGGTCAGTCCAACCCAGGATTCATTTAGCCATTCCTCCTTTGCAGGGTGTTGGACTAGATGCCCCTTGAGGTCCCTCCGAGCCCTGCAGTTCTATGATTCGGCTACTAAATGACTTACAAAATGTAAAGGGGATAAAATTCAATTTCACTGAGAAGATAAGTAAAATCAAGTGCGATCAGACCAAAAGCCCATCTAGTCTAGTGTTGTGTTCTCATGCCTATAGGAAGCCCATAAGCAGCACTTACATCATCATAAACTTTATTGCGCTAGCCAAAGGCCATGGCATCATCCACAAAGGAAACAAAAGGAAAAACAACAATAACCATAAAAACCATAAAAACATCAGGCACTGCAAAGACAATGAACAACGGTCACGTCTCCTAGAAATTATTGGTTGCATACAATATAATAGCAGGGGGTTCTTAGATAGAATGTGCCAGCTTAAATGTCCGAATCACCTTTGCAATTGACATCTATTTTATCTAGTTCTTTTCTACTGGTCTTCTTAGCTGCCAACGCATATAGTGCTACTTTGTAAGTTACAATGTCATCAGTATCACTCAGCAGCCATTTCACCCTTTCCGCCCTGTTCAAGTCTGTTCCATTCGTGAGCAGGGGTTTTATAAATCGGTCTCTTGGTTCTATATATAGTGGGCATTGTAATAAATAGTGGTCCAGGTCCTCTACGCAAGGTTGCCCACACAGACAAAGTCACTCCTTGTACTGTACTTTGCTGTACTGACCATGCAGCACCGCTGCGGGCATCGACTGGAATCGTAATTCTGTAAAAGCGATTCTTAGTACAGCAAGTGGGACATAAACAGGACTTGAACAAGCAACATAACACTCTCCCACTTGTGATTCCCCACAACTGGTATTCAGAGGCAGAATACTGGGTATGAACAGAATAAATCCCCAGCCCTTTTTAAAATGGAAAGCTTTGTGCAGTGCTGTTTCTTTCTCACACTTTAAGAAAAACGCAGACAACTCTTAGAATAGCTGCGGGCAATGGTATATCAGCAGCACCTTATTATGGCACTGAGCTGAACAATGACTGAAGGAGCTCGATGCAGACATCACTGTGCATCTAGACTCCTCTCCTGCTTCTCCTCGGAAGATTGTTGGTATAGTTCAGCCCCGCTGAAGTCCAATTAGGAAATTACAGTAGCTGAGGCTGCCAATTTGCCTTGGAGGAGTTTAGCCCTACGGCTCAAGCTGCCTTGCTCTTCAGCCTCTGTTCCGATGTGCAAGAGAGAAGGAAGGACAAGGAGGTACTCTTAGATTTATGTGCATAAATTGGCACTCATTTTTATGCTCTTTTACACTCAGTGTAAGTCAAGAGAGCTCACTGGGGAGAAGGAGCAATTTTGAAATTCAGGGATTGCAAGTACTTCAAGGATGTGGATTCTGTGTTTCATCACCTGCTCATTTTTAATTCAAGGCTGCTTACACACTAGGAGGGTGGAACTGCACTTGAAACAAGCCTGAAGAAACAGGAAGCTGCCTTTATAGGCTTAATGCAATGTGGACTTTTTAAATGGACTGTGACATGAATGTCTGCTTAATAAGAACAGTAAAGACAAGTAAAGACAAGATGGGGGAGCCCATTTTAATACTGGGGATAGCCGGGACTCTCATAGATCTAAACCTTAGATCCAAACTTCAAGCATATGGAACAGGTAGCTAGAAAATGGACATATGTATAGTTTGGCCATTTCCAACACATAAATGCTTGTTCCAATAGAGTGATCTCCTTGTCCTACCTTGACTTTCTTCCAATGAGTCTACTCTGAAAATTGGTTGAATGCTACCAAAGTTGGCCTTAAAACAAGACCTAGATATCTTGACAGATGAAAACTCCATCAAACAGTATGGCATCATAACCAGACACTGGAGAGACCTGTCAGGAGTAAGCATGGACCAATGGTACCACATAATATGGGAAACAGCCTTACTAGAAAAATTAAACTGAAACTGACATGGGGACAAATGGAAGAAGACGCCTTCACCCCAGTATGGCTCTCCTTTATCTCATACATAGCCCAACAAGACAACAACAAGAATCCATCAACAGCATAAGAGTCAATATGGCTAACCTGATCGAAAACATCCACCCACCCCCTCACACACGAAAACAAAGTTCACCACAGCCAATCACAAATGAACAATCACACCCTAGGTCAACCCCCAACCTCTCTCAACACCAAAGGAACACAAGCGAATAGCAAAGAGAACCTGCACAAGCAATGCTGACATAAAACCCCACACGTACATTAAGTAAAATAGAAACATTGCCACCCAACCCCAACCCCACTCACCATTCCCCCCTCCATCTCTTTCCCCCTTTTTCTTCCTAATGTAACACTAATGTCTCAACAAATGAAAGAGATCTGTAGAAAATGTAACTTGAAAAAAGAGACATTGCACATACTTTTGCAAACCAAGAAACCATTAATAAAAATACATTAAAAAACAAACAAACCAAACAGTATGGCACTTCAGAGAAAATATGAAGAAGATGAGTTCATTGTTTAAAAGATTCCACTTGGTCTACACTTCGAAGGGAACAATCCTAAATTCCAGGAAAAGGCAGCAGAGGGGTTATTGGTACCTTAGATATCCCTCTGCGTGGGTGGAGAAGGAAGTTCATTGCTGGAGTCTTCCCTGTTGTGTAACACAAAGCTCCACCACCATAACTCCTCTGTTACCGATACTCTGGATGTGTTTGGGACATGATTGAACCAGAGCATGGGAGACGGTGGATCTGTAGAATCCAAAGGTCTGCCATTTCTCTGATATGGGAAAACAACATATGGGGCTACCTTTGAAGGTGACCCGGAAACTACAACTAATCCAGAATGTGGCAGCTAGACATGTGACTGGGAGCAGCTGCCAAGACCACATAACACCAGTCTTGAAAGACCTACATTGGCTCCCAGTACGTTTCCGAGCACAATTCAAAGTGTTGGTGCTGACCTTTAAAGCCCTAAATGGCCCCGGTCCAGTATACCTGAAGGAGTGTCTCCACCCCCTCATTCTACCCGGACACTGAGGTCCAGCGCTGAGGGCCTTCTGGCGGTTCCCTCACTGCAAGAAGCCAAGTTACAGGGAACCAGGCAGAGGGCCTTCTCGGTAGTGGCGCCCGCCCTGTGGAACGCCCTCCCACCAGATGTCAAAGAGAACAACAACTACCAGACTTTTAGAAGACATCTGAAGGCAGCCCTGTTTAGGGAAGCTTTTAATGTTTGGTGGATTACTGTATTTTAATATTTTGTTGGAAGCCGCCCGGAGTGGCTGGGGAAGCCCAGCCAGATGGGCGGGGTATTAACAACAACAACAACAACAACAACAAGGAGTGATTAAAGCCTACAGATTTCTGCATTTATTAAGTAATGGGCCAGGCTCAAAACCTGGACATTCTTAGTTGTACTGGAACAAATCTAGTGGGTATCTCTGAAACACAAATCCAGAGATACATGTACCAGAGCAGAGTACTGTATCTCTATTGGTTCTTACCCCCATGCAAATATAGCCACCAGGGTCAGTTAAAAATATGGCGTGTCTATGTATGGCCTAAGAACCTGGATTCAATCCCCTCATCATGCTCACAGAGGATTTGTTGCTTTCAAAGCTAACCATATGAATGATCTCATTAGGATTGTTCAGGCAGTCCCAGTTGAGAAAATGGAACCATGTGCAGAGCCCCAAGTATTTGCAGCTGGGGCAAGCTATGGGAGTAGCATGCAGTTTCCATTTGTGCATATAATTCACAGGGACCTGAATGTTTGCTGGGAAGAATAGGGAGTTCCCTGTCAGTAGAGTGATGCTGGCTTCACTTCACTAGCAGAGGCTGGTGGGACAAAGTTTTTTTTTAATTATTATTGCTGCCTCATCCTAAACCTAAGAAGAAAGCATGCCTTATCTTTTTCTTCTTTACCCATTAACCTTATATTCTTGTGTTGTTATTGCATTAACCATTAGAGGAATGGTTAAACCAGGGGTTGTTAACCTGGTCCCTACTGCCCACTAGCGGGCATTTGAGGATTCTAGGTGGGCGGTAGGGGGTTCTACGGCACAAGCTGAATCCTTCCCTCTAGCACTGGTTGGCGGAAAGGAAATTTTACCATCAAGAAAGATGCATTAGTTGGCAGTAGGTATAAAAAGGTTGACTAAAAGGTAAAGGTACCCCTGCCCGTACGGGCCAGTCTTGACAGACTCTGGGGTTGTGCGCCCATCTCACTCAAGAGGCCAGGGGCCAGCGCTGTCCGGAGACACTTCCGGGTCACGTGGCCAGCGTGACAAAGCTGCATCTGGCGAGCCAGCGCAGCACACGGAAACGCCGTTTACCTTCCCGCCAGTAAGCGGTCCCTATTTATCTACTTGCACCCGGGGGTGCTTTCGAACTGCTAGGTTGGCAGGCGCTGGGACCGAGCAGCGGGAGCGCACCCCGCCACGGGGATTCGAACCGCCAACCTTTCGATCGGCAAGCCCTAGGCGCTGAGGCTTTTACCCACAGCGCCACCCGCGTCCCTAAAAAGGTTGACTACCCCTAGGTTAAACAATGAAAAAATCTGTCGAGCCAGCATTTAAGCTGTTAATTCAGCAATATTTTGTATTAGATCAGCATATATAGTGGTTTGAGTTGCATGTTCCTGGTGAATATGCAGTAATTTGAACGATGAAGCTAAAGAGGGGGGTGGGAACCTAATATAGTAGCTGATATCAATGATATTGAGATGCTTAACAGATCCCCTTGTAATTCCAGGTTCCTGACTAGAAATATTGAATTTTACAGACACTCCCTCTTGGGGTTCATCAGCCCAGTTTTGTATAATCATTCATTACTTCCTGGTCTGTGTGGTTTCCTGTTAGGGGAAAGAAAGAAAGAAAGAAAGAAAGAAAGAAAGAAAGAAAGAAAGAAAGGGCCCTATTTGTCACCAGACCAGCTGATGGGAGAAAAAGACTGTGCTGGCTCTAGTCAATCCCATTTCAAAATATGGAACTACACTTTCTCTGGGCCTTTTCCATATCAGCAAGTGCAAAAGACTCAGTGCACAACCTTGGTGTCAACGTTCTGCCCTCTTTCTTCAGAAAAGAAAAGAAAAGTTCAACAGATGCGAACAGAACTGGGAGTACACTCTGTAATTGGTAGGGTGTGCATGTGAGTCTGAAGCTCACTTACTGTCTATAAACTAAGGTAACGAGGCAGACTCACTAACAGAGCAATCCTGTGCATGTCTCATCTGGCACTAGTAGTGGTGAAATGCATATAATACTACTGTTAAAGCCTTTTCTTTGTTTCACTTGAATATTTCTATTTGGGGCAATTCCAGCCACCACAAATTCGGCTCATATCAATTCTCCTGCGTGAAATAAAGGACTGAAGTTTTCTGATGCTTGAGAACACTTGCTTTTTGATAATTATATGTTATTCTGTTTTCTGATCACAAGTCATTTCCTTTCAGGTAATAGGGATCCAGCCTTAAGCAAGCAGTGAGGGTGCTGTTTCTTGAATTTCAAGGCAAAGACATGTTTAAAATTACCCTCAAGAAAAGAAATGTTTACTCTGGATTATGTCCAAGGTTGTGAAGGTATGGAAACTTACATGGGAGTACGGCCTATTGGACTCAACTGGACTTACTTCAAATTAGACACGCCTAGGATGGTGCTGCTAGCAACTTGTTTATAGGCTACAGGGAATTTCAGGTTCTCATGTACACAAACCTCCAGCTAGGGACGATTGCAAATTCAGATACATGCAGACCTCACCCAGGAGGTGCAGATGAATGTGTGGAAAGCAATTTGGGTATCAACCAGGGTTTGCACTTCCCAAGTGATCCAACCCAGTTACCCAGTTATTAGCTCAAAAAGGGGGGTTAAAAATACAACAAAATACGTTTTAAAAATATGTATTTCAATAATAATAATAATAATTTATTTATATGCTGCCCATCTGACTGGGTTACCCCAGCCACTCTGGGCAGCTTCCAACAAATTAAAACACAATACGACATCAACATTAAAAACTTCCCTATACAGGGCTACCTTCAGACGCCTTCTAAAAGTCAGGTAGCTGTTTATTTCTGATGGGAGGGTATTCCAAACGGTGGGCATGACTACCAAGAAGGCCCTCTGCCTGGTTCCCTCACTTCTTGCCATGAGGGAACTGCCAGAATGCCCTTGGAGCTGGATCTCAGTGTCTCGGCTGAACGATGGGGATGGAGATGTTCCTTCAGGTATACAGGGCCAAAGCCATTTAGGGCTTGAAAGGTCAGCACCAATACTTTGAATTGTGCTCAGAAATGTGGGCGTTCATGTAGATTTATTATTATTATTATTAACATGGCAGATTAATGCAGAAGTGGGCCTGTACTGATCTGGGAATATATTCAACAGTCAGATAGACCAGATGATGCCCATCCAGTATCCAACATTTCCAGTATCTGTGTGTGCATCTATCTCTATTCTCCAACCATCGCTGCTGAGTTTCCTCCCCCGCCTTACACATGTTCTCCGATGCAAAGGTGTTAGTAAACTGATTCCAACAGTTTGCGTCTTTCAAAGCTTAAGTATGTTTAATTCTCACAATGGCGCTGGTTGCGCTTATTATAGAACAAGCTGCAACTCAAAACTGTTTAGAAACATTTAATTATCTTGGTACTAAGGCAGTGGTCAGGAGTAGAAGCTAGTACAGATATGCAGTCATGAAGGAAATGCTTGGGGTGGTATCTCCTTAAAAGGCAAAACTGGGGCAGTGATTTAACAGAGACAGTTTATTTTTAGTATAGTATATTTTTTTCATACCCCACCTTGATGGGACTCAAGGCAGCTTGCAGTTAAAATAAAAAACTGCTAAAAACATAGAAAAGTCACAAAGATGCCAGGAAACAGGGGCTGCCCCAGTAAGTAGAGACAGTGGGTGTTATGTACTAAGTTGAATAGGATCCAAAATGCAGCAGTCTGATTGGTCCTAGAACAATAGGATCCAGAATGCAGCAGTCTGATTGGTCCACAGGAGCCACCCAATCTAGCTCCAAGTGGAAGTGAATCCGCAACCTGATTGGCTTACAGGAGAATCCCGGAATTAGCCAATCACATGGGGTCCATTGTGTACATAATGTATATAAAGCAGACATTCTGAGGGAACTTCGATTCCTCCTCACCACTATGAGCTGAATAAAAAGCATGAAATCCACTCTCGACTCCGAGTATATTTCAGTGGGAGTGTGTTTGGATGCTGAAGGTTACACCGGTCTTGTTTTACTCTGGACAGAAAATAATTTTCTGATAAAGTTTTGAGAATTGTCTTTTGCAAGCTTGCCTGGAACTGCAGGAGAAGTTCAGTCTTCCTCTAGAGAACATTGGGGGGAATGGCCTCTCCAACTTCATCATCCATGGATGTTGACCGCAACTGTAGATCCTATTTTAACACAGTTCACTATTCACATTATTGACGCAAGTGACGAGCTTGGCTCACGTTCTGCCCAGTCCTCTTTTCATAACCCCTGGCTTCCTTCATCCATCAATGCTGAAAGAACAACAGAGTTGCACCCTGCATTACAGGAGGCGAAATTTCATCAGAGGAGGCCTTTCTTCTTATTAAAAACTCTATAGTTCAATGGAATTCAAACACCTCCTGAGTATGGAGCAAAGATACCACAGTCACACTGAGAAGTGGAGATGCAATCTGCACAGTGCACAGAATGTGGCGATAGCCAGGGGTGAGAGAGTTCTGCATTGTACTGTCATAGTTGCAAATGTTCCCCGTGCCAAGTCTCTCTCTCCTACCCTGAACTCCCTCTGTGTAGTAAACCAGCACATGGGGGGGGGGAATCATTTCCCAGAAACTGAAATAAATGTCTTGTGCAACCCCCAGTTTGAAGGCAGTTGTGTGCTCAAATGACTAATAAGTAGGCGATTCAGCTATGTGGTTTTGGAAATTCTACACTTAAACCAGACTGTCTAGATCCTAGATGAAAAGAACTTTCCTGTAACTGAAAAGAACTTTCCCTATGCCTGGTTTAGGGCACAAAATAATGAGGCAGATGCCCAATCATTTGCTTCTGATTATCAGAGGAAGGCAAAGAGGCAGCATAATGTGAATATTTATATTTAGGCCAATTTCAGACATCACAAATTCAGTTTGAGCTGCTTCTCCTATACAATATAAAGAGTGGGAGTCTTCCGATGGTTGAAAATGCTTGCCTTTTGATAAATATATGCAGTGGTTATCCTGTTTTCAGAACTAATGCTTTGCATCCAAAGGTCTCAGGTTCAATTTCTGGCAATCCCAAGCATGGCTGGGAGAGGACGCTTTCTGAAATCCTGGAGAGCCACTACCATTCACTGCAGATAATACTGAAAGAAATGAACAATTGGTGTGACTGAGTGTACGGTAGCTTCCCATACCTAAACACAAAATACCTTTGCCTTGTTCATTTGGGAACTGTGGATGTACATTTCTGAACAAAATATGCATGGATGGAGAGACAAGCTATTTTCTGATTGCTGCTTCCCTGTGCTTTGTTGACAAAAGTATTGATTTTACATGATGCACATGCACCAACTGATTGTTATTTTGCCTATTGTCAGTACAGCACCAAATTTTACATGGCACTTTATAAAGAATGAGATTAGAGGTCCCTGCCCTCAAAGGGACTGAAGTCTGGAAAAAGAAGTAAGGGAGCCAACAAAGTGAAGAAAACAGAAATGGAGACAGAGGCTACATGTGATTATTTCAGCTGTGCAGACCTCGGCTCAACTATACTGTGGTATTAGGACCGGGGAGGTGTTTATTTGTACTTGGGCTTATTAAGCATCCAAGTACAAAATGTCAAAGGAGAACTGATTTAGATTCTGAGCATCAGAAGATGTTGTTTGGACAAGTATTTGGGGATGAAGAGCGGGGTGGGCTTCAGTTGTTCTGGAATGACCTTTAATACACAAGATTTTATTTTGTTATCAGTTGTTTCACTTTTCCCCACCTTCAGCTCTTTGGACATGGAATTAGAGGTTAAAAGAAAAAAAGACAGATGAATTGGTAAACAGAACCTATCACGGCAGTCATTCTACAGTCATACCTCGGCTCCTAAACGCCTTGGGAGTCTAACCTTTCGGCTCCCAAATGATCAAAAACCAGAAGTGAGTGTTCCGGTTTTCAAATGTTCTTTTGGAAGCCGAATGTCCGATGGGGCTTCTGCAGCTTCTGATTGGCTGCAGGAGCTTCCTGCAGCCAATCAGTAGCCACATTTCAGAAGTCGAATGTTTCAGAAGTTGAACAGACTTCCGGAACGGATTCTGTTCAACTTCTGAGGTATGACTGTATTATGATTATTATTACTATTTTAGTGCGGAAGAACATTTGTTGGTGTAGCTTTAGAAGAACGGTCCTATGAAACATATACAATAGCTTTGTAACATTTTAAAGAGTAACATGCTGTGATAAACTTGTTAGAATTTAAGGTGCCACAAAACTCTCTGCTTTAGTAGAAGAAGCTGTACCAAAGGAGGTGGCAAGGACACTTTGCAGCTGCTACATATTAAGAAATTGGTAACCAACATGATTTTGTTATGTATGAGCAGAAATAATGGTTTTTTTTAAAAAATCATGAATGTATTTGCTTCTCTCTGTACAGAATTGGCATAATGTAATAATCCAAAATAGTGGTGCCTAACATATTAACCTCCAGATTTTGATGAACTCCCGTTCCCATCATCCTAGCCCATTGGCCATGCTGGCTGGGAATTTATAGGCTTAGACAGAAAGCAAATACACCATTTCTAGATAAGTTTCCATTTATAACCCACCTGAAATTGCTGGGGGGCGCAGCCACCGTGGTGATGGATCCACTTCAGTGGAGGATGGAATCAGTTTCACTTAGCTTGGTGAAATGTGTTACATTCACAAGTATAGATGCTTTGAAGCCAGTATGTGCAGATAACGATCGTGAAATGAAATAATACTACCTACACATTGAAGAGGTAAATTGTGGCATACAGTTTCTCAAGAAGATTAAAGGGGGCTGAATAGTGAATGCGACTCTTTTACATTCCAGAAAATGAATCAGCTTTATTACGGAGCCACAAAAGGAGCAATGCCAAGTTATAACAAAGCTTGAGGTTAGCTTTATAGGGGGATGACTGACACCCCACCCAGATCAAGGGCTCACTAATTTTTAGGCCTTTGGGCACATCTGGATTTTTGAGCAAGTGTTGTGGATGTGACCATCACAATCCTGGATTTGTATGAAGCCAAGGTGGGGTAAGGAAGCAAAACTAACAGCAATGGCCATGGCATGGGACTAAGAAGGGAGGGACATAGAGGGGGAAAGTGGTGGCTTAAAACAACAGAAGTCTGAGTAAAGAAGGGAGAACTTAGGGAAAAACTGTGGTTCTAAACAGTGGCAGAAGCTTGAGTAAACTACCTTCAATGAAAGTGAAAGACTCACCCCTTCCTCATTTGGTAAACCCCAAACTTCCTGGAATGGGCTACATTATTCTCAACATCCTCTTCCCAAACCTAGGAGAAAAAGTGCTAATTTAAGCAAGGAAAGGACTGTAGGCTTGCCATACATCAGGAACATTCCTGATGTGTCCTGGTTTTTGGCTGTAAAAATGTCGTTGGGGGAAATGTTGTTGAATCAACAAAATGCTTGGGAAAACCTAGATGTATGGAGAAACAGCTCAAAAGCTTAAAATCACTATTTTGGGGGTTAGGTTTCCCAAGAAAAGCTTAACAATTTGGGTGGGTTTTTTTTCAACAATCTGATGATTTCCTTTAAAAAGCTCCACAATTTTGTTGTTGTTGTTTAGTCATTTAGTCATGTCCAACTCTTCGTGACCCCATGGACCAGAGCACGCCAGGCACTCCTGTCTTCCACTGCCTCCCGCAGTTTGGTCAAACTCATGCTGGTAGCTTCGAGAACACTGTCCAACCATCTCTTCCTCTGCTGTCCCCTTCTCCTTGTGCCCTCAATCTTTCCGCAACATCAGGGTCTTTTCCAGGGAGTCTTCTCTTCTCATGAGGTGGCCAAAGTATTGGAGCCTCAGCTTCATGATCTGTCCTTCCAGTGAGCACTCAGGGCCGATTTCCTTCAGAATGGATGGGTTTGATCTTCTTGCAGTCCGTGGGACTCTCAAGAGTCTCTTCCAGCACCATAATTCAAAAGCATCAATTCTTCGGCGATCAGCCTTCTTTATGGTCCAGCTCTCACTTCCATACATCACTACTGGGAAAACTATAGCTTTAAATATACGGACCTTTGTTGGCAAGGTGATGTCTCTGCTTTTTAAGATGTTGTCCACAATTTTAGGGCCTTCCAAAAAATGCTCAACAACTTTGTGGGTGTCAGGAATTTTACTTTTTGAAATCTGGCAACCCTAAACATAGGAGAAGCATATCAGTGGCCTCTCCCATCCCAGGTGACCACTCTTTTACTTCGATGTAGTCTTTGGAGATTTAAAAAAACCCACAGACCCCTGTACACACATAATCTTCCATTTCCCCATCCATCCATTTTGTCTCAATACAAGTGAGTTATGCTCCAGGTCATGCATAACTTGCATCAGGCCTAGAAGCTTGGCTGGGTGGATATAGGCACGACACACACCTTGTAATCTGTTTAATGGCCGGGCCCTGCTGTTTCCATGTATGCTTGAGTGTGCTCACCAGGGCTGTTGGAATCCTCTGTTTGTGTGCACTGGTCCTCACACAGTGCAAGTAGATTGAGACTAATGGGTGCATAAGTCTTTTGTAAGTGCATGAAGATTTGGAATTATTGAGTACTTGTTGCAAACCGAACACTATATATCTTCAAAAGCAACTTATCAGCAGGATGTTTTGTTCAAACAACCTCCACCATGCGGGGCACTATCTTTCAACTCTACAGCCCATAAATAATAGGGGGGGAAAGCTTGTGTGTGTCTACTCTCTTGGAGGTGTGTGTGTGTGTTTACTATTTCCTAGATTCTAAATGCCTGGAATATTCAGCAAGGGAAGTTGGATTCCCTTGAATGAAATAACAAAATACAATTTCTAGGTGTACTCACTGAACTCGGAAGTGAGAAAGGAACTCTAGCAAGTTCATAGTTCATTCCTTGCTGTGGTGTGTTTTCAGTCTGTATTGAATGACTGGACTTTTATCAAGCTGATATATTGATTCTGAACCCCGAACACAGAGGGAATTTGTTGTGGAACATGAAGAAAATGGTAGCTTCAGTGCTTTTTCTCTGGGGGGATGCATGCCCCTAAACATTTTGCGAATCTAAGTTTGGCCTCATTGTGGGTTAATATTTCAATATGAGTAGGGAAATGAGAGTACCCCTAAACATTTTTAAGGGGGGGGGAGCACTGGATAGCTTCATATCACTTTGTTCAGCTATTTGGTGGCTGACACACCATCATAAGATCCTTAGCATTGTCAGGATAACAGTCACACTCATATTTGTGACAGACAGAAATGTCAGCAGATGGAGACATCCAGAAAATAATCTAATTTCAAAAGCTGAAAATCAGGTCAGTTTAAGAATTAAACTATCCTTGTTTTCCTATTCTGGTGCCATCAGCTGGGAATACCATTTCATCAATTACGATAGTTGAAGAATTATAATCAAGGAAATGCCTTTTTGAGTGACGCTCAGGATATGAGAGCTGCGTGTCCTAGATATAAAAATAATAAAATAAAATCAAGTTTCAACAGCAGAGGCATGTTCACGATGGACAGAATGAGCAGAAAGCCCAGACATACAATCCTCCCTGAGTGCCAGTTCCCACCAACCCCCAACAGGCTGCAGCTGTTTCTCATTTGCTTAGCACATATTTGCCGCTTTGTGAAATACATAAGCATGTATTGTCTATGCCAGAGGCTCCCAAACTTTGTGTGAGCAAGCATCGCAAAGCTAGGGCCATAAAACCCTTACTGAACCTCCCTGCATGTAAAAAGAGACACAATAAAGGCAGCTTTTTGGCTCGACGTGCTGCTGGCTGTGTTAAAGGCAGGCAAATCCAGGAGAGAGAAAGGGATCTAAGGTCCTGTGTGCCAACGGCGTATGTTTCCAAATCTATGCAGCTCAAACTCTGAAAAACTGGCAAAATCAGCTAGTGCCAGCCCTTCCTCCCTTCCTGGACTGTGGGAGGGAGAGGGTATGTGTGATGTTCATGAATGTTCGGTGTTTCCATGCACATAGAAACACAGCATTTCAGGAAGAGAGCCAGGGTAAGGTCTTCTAATGACTAGTGCTAGTTTTCTAATTACAAGGAGATACTATCATGGGGAAATTCATACCCACAGCTTCCCACTTGCAACCAGAGCTTGTATTGTTCAGGAAACTGGTGCTGAAATAAACAAATGGCCTTTAAAGCCAAGAGCCTAAGTATTAGTCCTCAGCATTTTCAATCAATGCAGTTTCAATCAAGTGTAAAAAGAGGACACACAAACCATATGAATGTGATACTTAAAATGACTTCACTAAAGACTACAAGCTGCTGGTTAGTTTAAGGGCTCCTCCAGACTGTCAGTATTTCGTGAGGGGTTTTTAATAGCATGCTGGGAAATTTAGGTTCACACAATTTAAGCGGATTTAAGTGTTGTGTTGCTCGTGCATACCAAATCCACTTTTTTTAAAAAAAGGAAGAAAGAAAAGGACCTTTTGCAATTAGGGGAGTGCCAGGGAAATGCATTGAAAAGTGTGGAATGAATAAATGTTTAGCGGGAAGACATCTAAACAGCCTGCAAGTAAACACCACTGCTGTTGTCCCCAACTTCCCATGCTCCTAGAAGGATTGAAATAAAGTTATATTGTCAAATGGGGTACTGCAGGACTACCTCCTAAGCTGGAGGACAAACCTCTGGGACAGATGTTATAACCTACAGCCCTCGTACTGCATATGACTGCATCACTTGGCATTGGAACATACATAGAAAGGTTCCACTGTGAGAATACTGTGGGCACACTCCTGGTCAGAGGGCTAGTTTTCAGCTGCCATACATGAGAAACCCCTCATA
The DNA here is from genome assembly GCF_027172205.1 of Podarcis raffonei. Classification (NCBI taxonomy): domain Eukaryota; kingdom Metazoa; phylum Chordata; class Lepidosauria; order Squamata; family Lacertidae; genus Podarcis; species Podarcis raffonei. The sequence goes on along the minus strand of NC_070602.1, from coordinate 102,800,142 downwards.
TCTAAGTTGGTTTTGATGAAGTACAGTGGTACCTCAGTTTAAGAAGAGTCCGGTTTAAGAATGATTTGGTTTACAAACTCTGCAAAACCAGAAATAGTGTCTTGGTTTGAGAACTTTACCTCAGTCTAAGAACGGAATCTGAATGGTGGAAGGGCACCGGCGGTAGGAGGCCTCATTAGGGAAAGCGCACCTCAGTTTAAGAATGGTTTTGGTTTAAGAACGGACTTCCGGAATGGATTAAGTTCATAAACCGAGGTACCACTGTAATGAGGACACATATAATCCAGAGATCTTCTCCACTATAATATTTTCAGTTCAAGGAGCGAGGTTTTTTGGCCTCAGCATCTCACACATGCATTTTTATGTACCACCATTGTGATTTATTTCACATGTGTTTTTTGTATTGCTATTACTGCATACAGCATTGCTATTCCTGTTAATAATATCCCACATATCTTATTTTTTTAAAATGGGTTTTATAGACTATCTTTTTATTTTGTGGACTTGGGGGCCCTCTGTGTTGTTGCATCTTGTAGTCACGCTTGACATGTGACTCCTGGCTTTGGTGACATTCTTCTCCTTTCCTGCATTTTCACAGGCTTTGATTGGATACTATGTCACTTGATTTGAGGGAGGTGCCATTTGGTGCTTCACCTCAGGTAGCAAAATGTCTTGGGCTGGCTCTGGGTGGTCTGTGATGATGTTTGCATATCAAACAGGATGCACATCAAACATGTGTTTTGGAGTATGTTGTCAGCAATATACCAATGACACACAACTCTACTTCTCCTTTACATCTCGAGGTGTGGCAGTGGGTGTTCTGTGAGTGACTCACAAATTTAATAAAATAAAATAAAATAAAATAAGAATGCCTGTGTTCTGCATCTGTCAGATGACCACATACAGGAAGTTTCCAGATGTTGCAGCACCAAGCTCTGACAGCAAATTCTTAACATACTCTGAAGGGCAACTAAGAAAACACTCTCTGGTGGGCTTTAAAAATATTCTTCCCCTCAAAGTGTAAGGCATTTACAAGAAGGGAGGAAAGCCCAATTGGAATCAATGAGGCACACATGGCCGTTTGAGATAATGCTTCCTTCGTTAGAGCATGTGGAGAGGATTAACCACTGAGGAAGAATTCCCTTCATAAGCTGTCAACTCCTGCTGTAATTTTCCTTCGTCTTATCTTGCACTTTCTCTCAGCTGAAGATTACTGATTGCTTAGTTGGGGTGGTGGGGTTTTTTTCTGGGAGGGGGATGATTTTCTTAATAGAGTATCTTATATGTTGCCATCATGGCATGTACCCCAGCCGTGTAACCCACTGAAATGAATGTCCCAAATGAAAGGGGAAGGAAGCCTTTAAAATGAATTAGTGACTTGCTTTCTGCACAGGGGTCTTTGTGCTGAAGAAGAATGGATAAGTTGGTTCTAAATGTTTTTAATTTAAAATATATTCTTGCTGCATAAAAAAGAATCAGCAAGAGCAAGAACAGTGGAAGAGCTGGCTGATCCACAGGATTCGTGTGTTTTCCAATGCAATAACATTTTTCCTTCAGACTGTGCAAAGAAATTAATATCAGGGGAAATAGAAGACTTGGCAGTGATAGCAGCTGGATCTCCATTCCTGGTATGCTACACTGACTAGCAGTGTTAAGAGTTTAATACAGGAGTCCTTCCCAGCCTTACCTGAAGAGGCCATGGATGAAAGATGAAACCTTCTGCCTACAAATCTAGCAATGCTCTCTATAAACTGATTCCCCTTTCCTATTCATCCTGAACATTCAGTTTCATACCTTCATATTACAAGTATGCCTTGTACCAAAGAGAGCCAACGGGGTGATCTCCAGATTTGTTGGGCTCCAACGCCAATCAACCCCAGCAAGCATTGCTAGTGGCCAGTGATTATGGGAGCTGCAGCGTGGAGGGCACAAGTTGGCTACCCCTGTCCTTATACCGCTTGTCCTGTACTGGGCAATACACAAGGCTATTGTGCCCTGTACTGACCATAATATCCATAAAACCTAACATGGAATTTAGAGTGGGTTTTTTTTTAACCACAGCACATTTTGTTTTATAGTTCATATTGTACTTAGCTCAAGTGGCTGGCAATGTAGTATTAAAATCAAACGGATATTCAGTAGATATTTTTAGTTGAAAAAAGCCTGGCTAAACTAGTTTATTCCTTCTCAGAGATATGATAAGGAAGATCCCATATACTGAGAATGATTGATGTTCATCCATTCAGAGTCCCTGCCGCCACCAGCCATGTTATAGCCTCTGAGAGCATACAGGGTTACTGCTAGCTTCACGGCATTAGGACACCTTGTTTGTATGATGTGGTACATTCACATGGGATGCACTTCTCATCTCCATGATCTGCAGCCTTACTTAAGCTGCTGTGTTCATACCTATTGCAACATGGCCATGTGCACAGCTGCCACCCCAATGTGGAGGCACCAGATCAGAAAATGGAGTTGTCATGTGAACAGCACCCCATCACAAGCCAGCAGTGGTCTCATATGCTCCTAAAGCAGTTGATGCATGAACCAGCCTGGAGATGCACTAAGATACATAATTGGTTTCAAAATTACTGAGTTTACCATATCATTTTCCAAGCAAGCGTAGGCAGGAAGGCGTTTTCTGTCTGCTTGCACTAATCCAGACCTTTAATGCTATTTTGGTTCATTCCTTGACATCTTATGAGAGGGGGGATTAGTGAGAACAAAACTGGGCAGTTCCGCTGCTCTTTAGTCTGCATTCTGCACTCTGTTAACATGAAATTTAATGGTGCCTGTGGGAGTTGTAATTACTCTTTAGGATAATCATTAATGGTGATTGGTTTCAAAGTTGTTTTCCTATTGCACTTTCTCCTTTCAGCACCGATGGATAAAACAGAACAAACTGAAAACGTACTACTGAGGTCAGACAGTGGATTTTTGCAGCCACTTTTAAAATTTCTATTATTAGTGGCCTTACTTCAAAGATGTCAGTCACAACCCCACTGAAATGGATGGGTAGCAGATGAGTCGCAACTAGCTTGTCCTATGGATTTCAAGGCACTTAAGCATGACCAACTTTCACTGGACTTGGATTATAGTTGCTATTATCATTGGTTTGATTCCAAGTGGGTAATACAGACCCACAGAAATCGATGGATGAAGCTCACTTAAGTATATCAATTCCAGTGGGTCTACTCTCAGTTTGACTTAGCTGGCTACAACACAGAATAACAATTACTATGTTTTTTATGTATATAAAAGGTAAAGGTATCCCTGCCCGTACGGGCCAGTCTTGCCAGACTCTAGGGTTGTGCGCTCATCTCACTCTATAGGCCGGGAGCCAGCGCTGTCCGCAGACACTTCCGGGTCACGTGGCCAGCGTGACATCGCTGCTCTGGCGAGCCAGAGCCACACACGGAAACGCCGTTTACCTTCCCACTGGTAAGCGGTCCCTATTTATCTACTTGCACCCGGGGGTGCTTTCGAACTGCTAGGTTGGCAGGCGCTGGGACCGAGCAGCGGGAGCGCACCCCACCGCGGGGATTTGAACCGCCGACCTTTCGATCGGCAAGCCCTAGACGCTGAGGCTTTTACCCACAGCGCCACCCACGTCCCTTTTTATGTATATAGTGACTTTAAAAAAATTAACATGCTTTGTGACCATCCTGCAGTTGTGTTTCAGTGTCTATGATCTATACATTCACAACATGTTTCTAATAATCAATGCTTTGAATGAGTATTGTTCTGGTCTTGATGGTCAACACACCACTACCCTTGCTTATTACTGCAGCCCTGTTGAAGTCTGCTCAGAACCAAGACCCAATGAGTTGCTTCCATGGTTGGAGGCAGTATGCTTCTGAGTATCAGTTGCTGGAAAACTGCAGGAGGGAGAGTGCTGTTGTGCCCAGGTCCTGCTTGTCGGCTTCCTGTGGTCACCTGATTGGCCACCGTGAGCACAACATGCTGGATTAAGCAGGCCACTGGCTGAATCCAGTGGCTATTCTTACACTCTTATAGGGATAGGCAAATCTGTCAATTTTGGTTTCTCTTTCTCATTTTTTTTCAATCTTAAGTTCAGTTTTCCACATATCCATATCAGTTTGGTTTTCCTCATTAAAATTGTTACCATTTGAATGTAAATTTCTCCTCACATACACATTTTTGTATGCAATTTTGCCTAAAATTCACATTTTTTTGCAATGCAACTGCATCACAAAATTCTGAGAAGTGTGAATATTGATGTATAACTGTATCAGAAAGTGCAATTAAATTAAATGTCAAGTAAAATTCCCAGATAAGTGTACAGTGGTACCTCTACTTATGAACATGATCTGTTTCGGGGTGCCTTTTGCACACCGAAAAGTCCATAAGTAGAGTGCCGCTACTGTGCGTGCGCAAAGCATGCAGATTGCTTCTGCACATGTGCACGCGGCGAACCTGGAAGTAAACACTTCCGGGTTTGCCGCGTTTGTAACCTGAAAAGCCGCAACGTGAAGCAAACGTAACACGAGGTATGACTGTATGGGATTGCAGCTTAGTGAACTCTATAGCACAGGTTGTGAGAGCCTCTAGATTTTAAAATAAAATGAAGGCCAAAATGTGAAGAATTAGCCTCCTCACTGGCTGTGAGAGCTAAATCACACCTCCTTATTCAAAGGTCAGTAGGCCTATGTGCAGCAGTATCTTTATACCTCCTCCACTTACCTTTGAGCTTTAGGATACAACTGGCTATTTGCTGTCAGAAAGAAGAGTGCTTTGTTAGATTGTGCTTATATTCTGATCATGTGATCCTTTGCAAACATGTAAGGTCTGCTATGCTACACACACTTCATTTCCTCTTCAACAAAAGGGGAAATTCTGAGCATGCAGATGGATGCTTCAGTGATTTATTGTAAGCAATAGATATTTGAGGTATGCAAAGCATACCCTCCATAAAAGGGCTTCTCCACTCACTCAGGTTCTGTGAAATGCACACAATAAAGACTACTGCCTTTGCCGAAGAGAATAGAGAAGCCCCCATTCCACCAGGAGGCCCTTATGAGCTTAACCAAGCTTACAGACTCCAAATTAGTTTTTTGTCTGGAATCCATAGCATTTAGCATTCAATAGATGCATTCTGTACTTATGGAGATATTCATTTCCATCCCTTTTTTGTTCTTATGAGATATTTTATGAGGCACCATCCTACGGCAAGCTATCAGAGACATAAAGAGGGAGGAAATGTAAAGCTGTTATTTCTCCTGAGAGGGAGTTGGCTTTAGATATGAATAAATGACATATGGGCAACACTAAGAGCTAGCATAGTGTGGTGGCTGTTATGTGTATAATCTATTGCTTTGTGAGGCCCGAGCCATGGGCAACATTCAGAGGAAAGCCAAGAACCAGGAGTTCTGTCAGGGAGTCAAAGAACTGAGGAACATATTGGATCTAGAGAGACAATGAAAAGTCCCAAACCAAACTGTAAGCCCTTTATAGTCCTTCCTGTCTAGTAAGGGGGGGGTCAATTCAGAGGCTGACAAAACTCCACTGCCCAAGTAGATTGTCCAAGTGGCGATTCTGGTGGTTCAACACATTAGGCAACAGTATTCCAAACTGTAGCACTGGTGGCTCCTGACTGAGATGAGAAATCCCTCCCTTCTATCCAAAATTCAGAAGAAGGATTTAGACAAGCCACCATCTTGCCCAACCATTGAGGGATGATAACAGTATTGACCTATCTTATAAGTTTTACAAAGAGAATCTACATAAAATTGCTTTATGGACACTATGAATATATAGCTTAGGAAACGGCATCTGGTGTTACAGGAAGAAGGAGCAGGTACATTTCAGGGGGAAAATGCCTTCAACCTTGGGTCATTTTAATGCTACCCAAGTCGTCCCCCTCCCACCTTTTCCCATTTTCTTTGCTGCCTTAATGAAACATTCCTAGCTCTGGAATTATTGTGATTTGAAAGACCCAGATGGTACTGAAGGCTGCAATTTTAGAAAAATGTACAAAACTATACATGAATTACAGTTCATTCCTACATTCAATTTGGCATCAAACGACATGCATTTACTTTCCATCACATTAGAAACATGAAACGGCCTGTTCTGCATTAATTGATTGAACGATGGGAACGGTTTTTCTCAGAATGGAGTTTTGATGACCAGGAAAGGCACAGCTTACAGTAAAAATTAAATCCGAGTCACTGCAGGGCTTCATTTGGCTTTAATCATTAGTTGGTGTCTGGTGGTGATTCCCCCCACCCCCTTCATTCTGCTCTGCATGGGAAAAAACAGGGTTGTGGCTGAGCGGAACTCACACACCCATCATTAAGCACTTTGATCTATTTGCCTGTGATACAGTGTGTCCAAGAGAAGAATGCTATTTGACTGGTATGGCTGTCTGTCTCCAAGTAAGGATATTATTAAGAAAATCCCAGGTTGCAGCACAGCCTGCCAAATTGTGCAAGTTCTGCCGGGTTCCTGGGAAATGAGGCAGTTTGCATGTGTGTCTGTGTGTGAATGACACTGTCAGCATGCCAGTTGCTATCACCTTGAATTAAGCGAATTAAGCACCTTGATTCGTGCTCAGCTTGCCAATGCAAAGACAGCCATGCATAGTTGGATGTGATGCTTTGGTGATGTTGAGGGTACGACTCGGGGCAATGGCTTCAAGTTACAAGAAAGGAAATTCCAACTAAACATTCCAAAAAACTTTCTGTTTGGCGGTGGAGCAGACTCCCACGAGAGGTGGTGGCCTCTGTTATGTACTGAAGTTCTCACCCTGGGCCAGCAGGGGGATACTGTAGATAGTTTTCACTCAGGTCCGCATATGTAAATAAGGGATTGAAAGTGATGTTCAGTGATTGGATAGTTACAGAAAGTTGTTACAGTTGCGTGGTACTGGAGATCTATATAAGCAGGCTGGCTGAACCCTTCAGTTCAGTTCTGTTCTGGCCTGTGAATAAACAAGAGCTGTTTGAAGAATCGCTGTGTCGTCTGATATGGTCACCCACAACTTAACACTCTCCTTCCTTGGAGGTTTTTAAGCAGAGGTTGGATGGCCATCTGTCATGGATGCTTTAGCTGAGATTCCTGCATTGCAGGGGGTTGGACTAGACGACCTTTGGCATCCCCTCCAACTCTAAGATGCTCCATCACTGAGCTACTACCCTTCTTCAAGAAGAACCTCCCACCAACAGCTCATTTCTTTTCCATTACCAAGGTTATTTCTAGTCTTCTAAACTGACCATTTCCCTCTGTTATCTCAGCTTTTGTTGGTGGTTTCCTCTTCTTGGTGTAAGGGTGGGAGAACGTATCTGGTGTTACATCAGAATGTACAAAATCACAAGGAGGACACCTTAAAAATCACTCTAGAAGGTTCCTTAATCATACAGAGTTTTCCTTTCTACCTGCCTATGGGAAAAGCAGGCGAAGAGGAGAGGTTCATATTGTTCTGCTCAGAGTCATAAACCTGTTTAAGCTGATGCTTTGTTCCTATAAAGCAAGGCTTCTGCAAACATTTCCTTGCATATAGATGAGTGAAAAGTATTCTATAGGCAATAACTTTCAGAGAAAATACAGCGTGACTCAGAAATGTCTACTAAGGCCCTTTACCTCCACGTAACCCTGCCTGAGGTGGCGGGGGGGGGGAATAGTGTTATTTGTTTCATTCTAACCCTTATGTGCCTCCATCACAAACAATCATTTCGACAGTAGGCAATCTTTTTTCTAGCCGGCAAGATAAATGGAAATGTGATAAGGCAGGACAACTCAAGTGCCATTGTCAGAGCTGTGCAATAAAGCACCTGCTCTCCTTGGGGTTACGGAAGCTGTTGTGAAAGCTATTGCTGCCTACCTAAGCAACAAATTCACACACACACACACGAAAACTAGTGTAAAGATTTAAGATCAGGGGTTTGCAAACAGGGGGGCTAGGATGACCCATAGTTCCATTCCTACCGAACAAGTTTATTATTCCAACAAGTCATCGCATCCACTGGGTCAGTATTAACTGACTCAGATCTTAAACCAGGAAAGGGGGGACCCTTTTCAACCTGAGGTCTCCATTCCTTTTTGAGCAACCTTCCGGGGACCACATGCTTGCCCTGGGCAGGGCCAGAGGCAAAAGTAGGCAGAGCAACAACTGCAAATTTCATGTTGGTACAGTAGGCCAGTTTCTGCACCCAGTCACTCACCTCTTTCCTCTATCCTCCATCAAGGGCACATTCCAGCCACACAAAGGAGGGCCAGTAAGGGGCGTGGCCTGGGGAAGTGGGTGTGGCCAAGGAGAGTCTAAAGGGCCAGAGAGAGGATTTTGGTTTTTCTATTCTAAGGGCTTTGTTTTGGGGAAGGGGGATATCTGCTTATCTATTTTTTTAATACTTGACGTCTGATACGTGGATATGATGTGGGCACCAAGTGGGGGGCAATTTTTACAGGTTTTTCCCCACTCTCTTTTGGGGTCTAGTTTGGAGTCAGTTTGAAGCTAGAAAATTTATCCTCCTACTTGTGACTTTAAAAAACACACAAGAGGCAGCAGCAGGGATGCTGGTAGCTCAGAGCTGGAAAGACAATAAGGTTCCTACCAGAGTGGAATGGCAAGCTAAGGTGTTGGACTATGCGGAGGTGGCAAAAATGACTGGGAAAATCAGAAATCAGGAGGACCAAAACTTCAACAAAGAATGGAGGAAATTTATATTATATCTGAGAGACCACTGTAAACAGTTAAACACTTTAGCAGGTCTTAAATAACTCTTGTAATGTAACAAAGACTTTGGACACAACGGAGAACTGGAAAATCAGAGTGACTTATAGTGTGCAGCTGAAAAGGTTAAGTAAAAAGCCCACAGAGCAGAGGAGGGAATTCTAGAGATTCAGAAGAATCTTGTGTATTTGTTATTATTTGTGATTTTGAATGTGAACATGAATTTGTAAAAATAAATAAAAACTATTTAAAAATTAAAAGCAAATAAAACACACAAATAATAATGCAATGTGTTTTAATGGAAACGTGGCTGCCTGGAGCAAACCTTCTTGTTGGGGGGGGGAAGCACGTTCCTTTTTACTTGATGTCTGCTCTTAATTAATTTGCTGCCCTAAAAATCTTTCCGATTTATGCTCTGGCCCACCTCCGGTCTACTTATCATGACACACATATATTATGTCAGACCAGCGCAGGACATTTCTGACCTTGGCAAACCTCCTCCCATACCCCCGGAGGGAGCTCTGCAGAGAAGCCTCGTGACGCTCAGCAAGAGCTGGAGCAGGGGGAACAACTCAGACTTAAATTTTCAATCTCATTGTGTTACCTTCCTGGAAGCAGAGCTTTGATTTCACGGGAGGTACAATAAGAAGAATTGGAACATCTGCTTATCGGCAGAGAGGAGAATAGCTATCATAATTCTGGCATGCTTCCCGCAGAAAAGAATCTGAATAATTACACATGGTCTCAGCTCTCAAGAAAGGAGCTCATTCTGGTACCTCTCTGGCGTGGAACAAGCCTCCATGCAGTGCACGTTGGCCACCCTGGGCAAAGGAAGTTGATAAGTTTCGAATCTGTACATCACCAGGCCAGGGCTGCTGCCCTCATGTCAAGTTTGTGGGCTTCCAGGAGGCAACTGCTTGGCCACTGTGGAAAACAAGATGCTATTTAGAAAGGCCTTTGGCCTGGTTTGTATATTTTTACATACTTCTTAAACAGTTGTAAACAAACATGCAAGCTGTTTTATTTTTAAATTCACTCTGTGACTTGCCCTTTTAGGATAGGGCTAGGATTTAGACTGAGTATGTCAAAACACCAGAAAAAGCATTTATTCTGGGCTCTCCAGAGAGACAACATTTTCATAAAACACAGTTGCATTAAGTTACGAGGGTGGGGGCTGTTTCTTTTTTTCTACAGCATAAGCATAACTAGCAACATACCTTGAGTCAAATTATTCCTCAGTTTTCACACTCCATGTTGTATTGGGAAAAGGATTGCATTAAAAAAAAAGGCATGCCACTTCTGGGTCGGTTTCTCTTCTATGTAATTTTGAGTTTCTATTTTGCAGGTGTATTTTATTTGCTGTTTTAATTTTCTATTTTGTTTTTCTTTCTTTCTTTTCTATCTGAAAATTGGGGGATTGTTTTTGTTTGTTACTATGTTATGTAATATATATATATATATATATATATATATATATATATATATAGTAATCCATCCTGTGATCTTCAGATGAAGGGTGGTATGGCAAACAAACATCTGCTCGATGTTAAAATAACTGCAGTAACATTGACAAAATACCACCTAAAGCTTTTAAAAAACAACACAGTCCTTGTCTGTATGCTTACAATTTAGTGTCAAAACCGTGGTGTTTCTCCCATCACATTGCAAAAGATCCTATGGACTAAGGTTACCTCCATCGTTGCAGCCTTTACTAATGTCTGCATGGCAGCTCTAAGAGAAAGAGGAAATGAGGAAATGTATGGAAGCAACTACAGCTGCTCACCTGACCATCACGGTCCACATGCACTGGGTTTCCTGGCCAAGCTTGTCACTATCGACCTATATTGAAGAATCAGTCGGCTCACTCCAGTTAATTGCACTAACTAAAGTCATGGGACATAAGTAGTCAAATCATGCACTTCACAAGCCGCTGGTTGTCAGCGCTAGCAAATCCCCTTCCAGTCCAGCTGTTTTTACCTGTCCCACACCTGACACAATATTTGGGCCAAGTGGAGAGTCCTAATTGTGATGAATTATTCTCTCAATACAAGAACGGAAGGAAGAGTGAAAAGAGCAAATGAGGAATCTACCTTGTTGGTGCTTCCCCATTCTCTACCAGTCATCACCTTGACATGCACATTGGTGACTTGGTGATAATATTAACCCAAGGGTCAGCAACCTTTTTCAACCATGGGCCGGTCCAGCATCCGTCAGACTATGTGGGGGGCCGGACTATATTTTGAAAAAAAATAATGAACGAATTCCTATGCTCCACAAATAACCTAGAGATGCATTTTAAATAAAAGGACACATTCTACTCATGTAAAAACACGCTGATTCCTGGACCATCCGCGGACCAGATTGAGAAGGTGATTGGGCCACATCCGGGCCCCGGGCCTTAGATTGCCTACCCCTGTTACCCTATATAACTGTTCTTATGAATGGGGAGAGAGTTGGATACTCCTAAGCATATGCTAATGGCTCTTTTTTCTTAATTTAATTCTGAGTATCAGCTTTCCATTTTAGCGCAAGATTAACAAGGCTGAGCCCTCAGTTAACCTTTTGTTTTATATTTTTCACCTCCTGGATCCAAGGTGGAGCACAGTCTGATATGAGAAAGCACTTCAGGAGGCAGCAATATCATGCATGAAGACCCTTCGTGAATGCAAACAGCACAGATCTTAAGGGAAGGGGGTCCCTGGTGGAGAAAGGTGGATTAGTCAGATTTAGAGTATTTCAAAAATACTTTTTGTTAATTAAATCCACAACGTAATACCGTCAACCCAGTTGAAGTGAGAAGCTGTGGAAAACATTTCTTACATTTCCTGGAAGGAATTCAGTTAAATACAAGTTCCAAGTCTTCCTGTCATCACCACAAAGTGTTATTTATTTGATTGCCTTAGCAGACAGAAGGCATGAAATCTATAGAAGACACAGAAACTCTAAGCCCTGTATGAATTGTTCCAACTAAGGGTTATCTGTACCCCCGACGTCAACTAGTTTAACAGGAATTTCTGTTCCCTAGAGAACTCTCATAACTCTAGATCTCTGGCAGAGCTTTGCATCCTTACGACGCTACAGATTCCAGGATACTTTGGGAGAAGCCATGACAGTTAAAGTGGTAGAAAACTGATATACGTTTGTCATATCAATATTCTCTTGGAGTTGGCTCCCTTTGGAATGCAGACACTGGTGATTCACACTGAGAATGTTTTAACTTAGTAAAAATCAATACAAGCTGGTGCTTCTGTGATTGTTTTTGTGTGTAGGCTTTGGTGGATGCTAGAATCAACTCAGGAAGCAACTCTATACATGCTGAAATCTTTCGGCAGGCGGGTGTGGAGGACTCCCTGGTCCTGAATGGGGTAACTGTGCCCCTGAAGGACCAGGTGTGCAGCCTGGGAGTCATTTTGTACTCACAGCTGTCCATGGAGGCACAGGTCAATTCTGTGTCCAGGGCAGCTGTTTATCAGCTCCATCTGGCACACAGCCTGAGACCCTACCTGCCTGCAGACTGTCTTGCCAGAGTGGTGCATGCTCTGGTTATCTCCCACTTGAACTATTGCAACATGCTCTACGTGGGGCTACCTTTGAAGGTGACCTGGAAACTACAACTAATCCAGAATGCAGCAGCTAGACTGGTGACTGGGAGTGGCCGCCGAGACCATATAACACCGGTCCTGAAAGACCTACATTGGCTCCCAGTACGTTTCCGAGCACAATTCAAAGTGTTGGTGCTGACCTTTAAAGCCCTAAATGGCCTCAGTCCAGTATACCTGAAGGAGCGTCTCCACCCCCATCGTTGTGCCTGGACACTGAGGTCAAGTGCCAAGGGCCTTCTGGCGGTTCCCTCACTGCGAGAAGCCAAGTTACAGGGAACCAGGCAGAGGGCCTTCTTGGTAGTGGTGCCCGCCCTGTGGAACACCCTTCCATCAGATGTCAACAACTATCAGACATTTAGAAGACATCTGAAAGCAGCCCTGTTTAGGGAAGCTTTTAATATTTGATGAATTGTTGTATTTTGATATTTTGTTGGAAGCCGCCCAGAGTGGTTGGGGAAACCCAGCCAGATGGGCAGGATAATAATAATAATAATAATAATAATAATAATAATAAAAAAAAAAAAGATGTATCTGGTGTACATTGCAGCAGTGGCAAGATATAGTCAGAGGTGGATTTAGGGCAGTGCGACCAGTTCTACTGTGCTGGATGTCAAGCTTAGGGGGTGCTGCCGGGTGTTGCAGTGATGGCATAGTGAATAGGGTTTAATGGAGGGTAAGAGGTGGGGGGCACTGAATTTTTGCCTTCACTGAAATTTGAAAAACTAAAATCCGTCCCTGATACAGCCAGACACAACATTTGCAAAATTAGTACAGTATACAGTGGTACCTCGGGTTACATACACTTCAGGTTTACAGGCGCTTCAGGTTACAGACTTCCCTAACCCAGAAATAGTACCTCAGGTTAAGAACTTTGCTTCAGGATGAGAACAGAAATCGGGCTCCGGCGGCGCAGCAGCAGCAGGAGGCCCCATTAGCTAAAGTGGTGCTTCAGGTTAAGAACAGTTTCAGGTTAAGAACGGACCTCCGGAACGAATTTAGTACTTAACCTGAGGTACCACTGTACTAACGCCTAGCAAAGTTTCAGCTAGCGATTAAAATTGAGCCCACAGTCCCAGCTTAAGTCACTGAGGCTGCAACCCTGTATACACATATCTGGAAGTAAATCCCATTAAACTCATTGGGATTTACTTTTGGGTAGGCATGTATAGGATTGCCCTGTGAATGTGTATGCAGCATCATTAAAGCATTAATGACAAATAATTACACAGTCTAGCACAAGCCAACCATATTCAGTATAATTAAAATGCCAAAGCATAGACTTTAATAACTAGAACTACAAGCTCTAATAATCACTGGCTATCGCTTTAACCAGTGAGTGCAAATTTTAATGAATAGAGTAGTGAGTTAAAGGCATGCTTATTTTTAAAGTCTGTTTTGGTTATATGTTTCCCTGTAAAGGAAAACAGAAAGAAAATATTAAAGCTGACCTCTATGTCTCACAGCAAGCAGCTTTTGTTAATTAATTTATGTAATCTCTCACTTTCTTCAATATTTCAAATAGTCACTTATACTGAAGTTTTGATCATAGGTAATTTAAATGAAATAAATTAATAAATTAAAGGGGAAATGGTTAATCTGCTAAAAATGATTTCTGAGTTGTTAGTCAAAGGATAATAATAATAATAATAATAATAAATTTTATTTATATCCCGCCCTCCCCAGCCCAAGCCGGGCTCAGGGCGGCTAACAACAATAAAACAGTACAACAGTACAACACAACACAAAACTCTAAAATCATTCATTATAAAATTAATTCAAATCAAACCACTGGCAACCATTTGGCCAGAGCTCCGTGAAGATTGCCGAAGGAGGGAGTCAGGCTGGTGCCCTGGCCAAAGGCCTGGTGGAACAGCTCTGTCTTGGAGGCCCTGCAGAAAGATGTCAAGTCCCGCAGGGCCCTAGTCTCTTGTGACAGAGTGTTCCACCAGATCGGAGCCACAGCCGAAAAAGCCCTGGCTCTAGTTGTGGCCAGCCTAACCTCTCTGTGGCCTGGGACCTTCAAGATGTTTATATTTGAAGACCATAAGTTTCTCTGTGGGACACGGTATTCAATTAAAATTTACTCAGGATAGACCTAATGAAATAATCATGTTCGTTAGTTTTCCTGGGTCTTCTCTGAGTAGTGGACGACCACCATGGATTTTAATGGGACTTGCTACTTCCCTGTGTAGAATTCCAGTCTTTGTAGGTCCAAAGATTTGAATGTTACCTCCAGGGTCCAAGAGCATAATAGAAACTGAAAACATGCTCACCAAAGGAAACATAGAAAACTTTGCTGAAATTATTTTGTTTGTGTTGATCAGCTGTATGCTTCTCGCATTTATAGAGCCTGCCTATTTTAATTTATTTTATCAGCTCGACTGCCACTTTGGGGTTAACATGCTTTGTTACAGAATTTTCTTCCAGGAGCAATAATGAAAGCATAATAGCACAGCATTCCAAACAAAGGCTTAGCAGAGATTGTCAAATATTTGAGGACTTGATGTCCTGGTAGGGATGGCAAAGTGGTTGTGGCAGGAGGTACATGCAGAATGGAATTTTCCTGCACTCACTTGTAGGTTTTAGTTGTCCTCTAGCTTCCATCAAGCCTGTTCTCATGACACGTTGCTGCCCAAGGTGAAGGATAAGATGAATAAGTAGGAAACTTGCAAGGTTGTGTGCACACATAGCCTTTGAAACATCCAGGGTCGTTTTCCCACTGCGTGCTTTAGCATACATAGTGGTTTGCAGTTGTACACAACTTTATGTGATGATGTCATCCAAAGCAACAGCTAACATCTGTGTTGTCTGTACAGACAGATGGGCATGTTTTCAAATTAGCATGCAACAGTTTTATCTATTCCCCTCCCCTCAATTACTGCTTTTTTTAAAAAAAGCATTTTCTGAAATCTTTCAAATGAGAGGGGTTGGACATTAGTGTGTTCATATACTCATATACCAAGGATATGTATTGGTATACAGAGGAGGCTAAGCTACTGCACTGCTTCCTATTTTTTTTTATTTCATTTGGAGACAAGTTACACATGATAAAGGGGGGTGGCAAAGACCTGCAACATCAGTAGGTCTGTCCCAATGCGAGATGACCTGAGAAAACATTTTCTGTGTAGGCAGCAAGACCATGAGAAATGCGTTCTCAGCACAGAATGGATGATCGCCGTTCCAGCAGAATGGACCTCAGATTGATAAACAGTGTGGGATATTGGTGACATTGTGTGTACAGCACCTCCAAAAAGCACCAGCGTCCAGCTCTGAATGTGCATTATCATTCAGTGTGCACATGCCCCCAAGTCTCCGAAACCCACACCATAATATATTTCTATAGCCACGTTCATTTAATAGTCATCCAGTTATCTAAGCATCCAACATGCCTCTGGAGCATGAGCTAATTCGGCTCTGAACACCCTTAGAGAAGTTGCAGAACCTTTCCCCCCACGGCATAGATAATTAAGCAAATATGGAGTAGCAGACAGGATGCTATGGGAGAATTCCCCTTCATGTTTGGCGCCAGACAACAGTGCAACAGCAACCAACCTTTCCGCCATACTTGGGTAATGAGACACTGGGACGTGAGAGCAGGATTGTGCCAAGCCCTAATTTCTATTTCAACATAGGCCTTTTGTGCTTCATTCTCTCGCATGTTATTTGTGGCCCTTTTAAGCAGAATACTAGAATGAGTGGCCAAACACAGCCTGAGCTGTCAGCAGTATGTATCGCCGCTGAGCCCAGCTCAACATGATATCTTACTCTTTGTGCGAAGCAAGGCCGCAGCTCAAGGCTTGATAATCACCTTTTTGTTAAGGGGATTTGAGGCTTGATCAATGGCTTCCTTGTTGCTTACAGTGACCCACTCTATCTGAGCTCCGCCGTGGGTCTGTGGGGGATTTTCCTCGGGGTTTTCAGAATTTTCATCTAATATCACTGGCTTTCTCTTTTATCCAAACTTTATCGGGAGATAATTTTGTGCCAGAACCCACGCCTGTTTTCCGTTGTTTTGTCAGCTTCCTTATTCTGTTACAGACCTTCTCCTCAGCTCTCTCTTCCACTCCGCATTACTCAGAGCAGAATAACAATTCTGGTGAAACTGTGTAATTAAGCAGTAGGGTATGACAGGAGGTGTGGCTACCACAAGATAATTACATCCTTCAGGTACTGGGAGACTTTCAATATGAATTATTTTTATCGCTGTTAGGAAAGAGCCCCTTGCATTGCCTAATTCCACATTAAGCACATCATGGTGCATAAATGACACATTTCATCCTCATTTTTTCAATTTATCATTTTGTCCTCCCTCCCCCCAAAAATCTTCAGAAGTAGTACTGCGCAATAAAGTGAGGACATCAGACAAGTCACTATGATATACTATTTATATTAATTATGAATTAATGTAGAAATCAAGTATGTGTGTCTCTATTGGTGTGCTTGAAGGCCTGAGACTTTTAATCTGTCAGTTCCTAACTAAATGGTGACGTGTTATAACATGCCGAAATACTACATAAATGAGTTAGCCCTTTCTTTACAGTACAGTGGTACCTCAGGTTACATACGCTTCAGGTTCCAGACTCCACTAACCCAGAAATAGTGCTTCATGTTAAGAACTTTGCTTCAGGATGAGAACAGAAATCGCACCGCGGCAGCAGGAGGCCCCATTAGCTAAAGTGGTGCTTCAGGTTAAGAACAGTTTCAGGTTAAGAACAGACCTCCGGAGTGAATTAAGTACTTAACCCAAGGTACCACTGTAGTTGCTTCCTCCACATAGAGGTATGGGATTAACATGTGATTGAGATAGTATTAAAGGACTAGTACGAGGACCTGATTCACCTAGGTACACATGACTACTGCAATTCCAGTACTCAAGGTGGCCTTTTTGGGGGGTGAATTATGTATAAACCCTCTGGATCGCAACTATTTTATGGGTAGGAATGAACCCTAGCACACCTGCATGATGCCAGCGTTTAGGCTTCAAGTTTATCAGTTTCAAAAGATGCTGGAGAAAATGATTGTCATCAGGGCCATATTTAAATATAGAAACCTACATTAGAGTTAACATATGAGAGGAGGGGTTGGGGACAAGTGCAAAACTTCCACTGCATCACCATTCTGGAGGGCAACCTTGTGAAGCGGGAAGCCTTTTGTACTCCTCAGAGTTTCCCACACATTTTAGAATCCTGATTTTCCAGAGTTCTAAAATACAAGGGGAGCCTCCATGAGTACAGAAGTCTCCTCTTTTCAGAAGATCACCATCAAACTTGTGAAGGAAGATGAGAAAGGGATAGGGTGAGGAGCTAGCATACTCACCCCTAGAGCCCTGCTGACATGTTCACTCCATAACACCAAATGCCTGAAAAGGATTAGAGTTGCACTGAGATCACCTCTGCAGATCTGGAGAGGAAATTGTGTAGGAAGTCAGTAAGAATCAGGGGCACCAACTATAGGGGATTCAGCACCCACACTGCAGGGCACCCGGTGCAACTTCTGAGGTCTTTCAAAGCCTTGGACAGCATCTTCGAGAAGAAGTCAGGTTCCAAAGCTGGGGGAGGCACATGTCATCAGGACATCACACGCACAGGACACCCATAACCTGGGGTCCAAGTCGGCTCCCCTGGTTGGAATGTCAGGCCCAGATAGCAAGAAACCTTTTGTAGCTTTAAAAGTTGTGACTTACTGGTGCCATTGTGGTTATCTCAGCATGCGAAATTTTGCAATATTGAGAAAAGTAGAAAGCTTCCTCTTCTTTGTAAACTAAGAGAAACTAGATTGGTCTGCCCTGACCTGGCCTGGCCTAGATCACAGGATGATTGTGCAGAAAAATGCTTTAGCTGAAGCTACTGTTGTTTGCTATATATCTTGTGTTTGCTTTTTAAATGTCTGAGCCAGACTTTAGTGTAAATATTGAAGACAGCAATAAAAAAATACTGGGAAAAGTAATGACCTTTAAATGCCTCTTTAAAATCTATATGCATTCCACTCTTAAAAACTCATGTCTGCCCAACCTTCGTTCATTTTTATTTTTTGATATACTGTTCAGTTTTATTTGTGACATACCATTGCATGTTGTTGTTGTTTTTATCTACTCCACTTAGATATTTTTTAAAGTGAATTAATTTATGTTCTCATAACAGCTTACACAACAAAAACCTGACCAATATCATATCAAGAAAACAGCAAACATTTTAAAAGTATCAAACAGCTGCTTAAAAACTTTCAGCAGAGAAGTGGGAATTTTAGCAACTAAGAGTCTAGGGGGGGGGGAATTTAAGTCCTTTGCCTGGTGCTGAAGAAATAGCAAAGTAGGTGCTGCCAGGCAAATCTTTCCCACAAAAGAATTCCATAAGCAGGGTGAAGCATTACTCAGGTAAAAGGTAAAGGTAAACGACCCTTGTAGGGTTAAGTCCAGTCAAAGGGGACTATGGGCCTGCAGTTCTCATCTCACTTCAGGCGGAGGGAGCCGGCATTTGTCCACTGATAGCTTTCTGGGTCATGTGGCCAACAGGACTAAACCGCTTCTGGCGCAAAGGAACACTGTGACAGAAGCCAGAGCGCATGGAAACGCCATTTACCTTCCCTCTGCAGCGGTACCTATTTATCTACTTGCACTGGTGTGCTTTCGAACTGCTAGGCTAGCAGGAGCTGGGTGAGAGCAATGGGAGCTCACCCCGTTGCAGGGATTTGAACCGCTAGCCTTCTGATTGGCAAGCCCAAGAGGCTCAGTGATTTTGACCACAACGCCCCCCCCCCCCCATGTCCAGTTACTGCAGGTAACCTCATGCCCAAACTGTATCTGGCTTTAAAGGTAAGCAACAGCACACATTGAAGATGTTGATGAATTGATCAGATCTGTTTGGTTCCAATCTAAGTCTTTGCAGCTGCATTTTGAACTAGTTGAAGTTTCCAAACAGTCTTCAAATGCAGCCCCTCTGGTTCAATGCACTGCAGTAGTTTAATATAGTCATGGAGGTTTCCAGGAGATAGATAACTATGACTAGGCCAGGGGTCAGCAAACTTTTTCACTGTCCCTCAGACCTTGTGGGGGGCTGGACTATATTGGGGGGGGGATGAATGAATTCCTATGCCCCACAAATAACCCAGAGATGCATTTTAAATAAAAGGACACATTCTACTCATGTAAAAACACACTGATTCCCGGACCGTCTGCGGACTGGATTTAGAAGGCGATTGGGCCGGATCCGGGTCTTAGTTTGCCTACCCATGGACTAGGCCAGCCTTTCTCAACCTGTGAGTCCCCAGATGTTGTTGAACTACAACTCCCATCACCCCTAGCCGGCAAGGCCAGAGCTCAAGAATGATGGGAATTGTAGTCCAACAACATCTGGGGTCCCACAGGTTGAGAACCGCTGGACTAGGCTATCTGTCTATCCAGGAGGGGATACATAAAATAGTAACAAAGTAGTGCAGGTGTAGGAAGAATAGGGAGGCAGTTCTTTTGAAATCACTAACTTTGTTCTTATCCTTGCCACCCCATAACAGATCTGATCCAGTTTGCAAGATAATCTAATGTGTGAAAATATGATATTGTCTCATAAAGCTTCTTTAAGTAGAGTGTTAGCTTCTCCCCTCAGAAACAATGGCATTATCAGCACAATTGGTTTTTTTGCTGTAATTTTATTTCATTTCAGAGGCTCGTTCTGAAAAAGCACTTTCACCAACAACCGCGAAAGAAATTGCTCTCATGTTGCCTATCTACCGCTGCCAAAACTTAATTTAATGTTGTATGCCCACGGCCAGTGCATTTACAGAAACAAACAAACAAGCCAGAGTGAGCAGAGTATTGTTGCTAAGCTCTTTCTCCACACACCTCTGTATTCAAACGTGTTTCACCCAATAGGAATGAGGGCACACACTTGGGAGGAAAATAATGTGTTCGGTGCCTTTGACAACACATCTCTGACAAAATCATTCCATCTTGGCATGTGGAATGGTATGAAATATATTGCTGCTTTCCCACAGGTAACTAAGCACAGCCCAGGTGTATTTCATAAGTGACATTTGAGTTACATTTTTCAAATTCCAAAGCCATCAATCACCATGTACAGGCCTGGGAATTTCCCAAATGTGTTTCCCTAATGCTCTAAATGTTATATATATGAGAATGATCACAACAGGACACCATTCTGGCTTTGGAATAAATACAAAACTGTTCCCCTTCTAAGGAATAGTTGGGTAATTTTCCAGAAGAGTCATCCTCTTAGTCTGCAGTCCAAGAAAACCTCGAGTACTGTGAAATCTTGGAAGGTGCTTCACCGTGAAACAGGTTTTTGTAGCAACAGGCTACTTCATTAGACTTCTTCACATTATATCCCATTTATCAATCATATCACAGTTCTAATCTCAAGTGATGTGTGACATAAAGAACAGGCATATTGCATAATCACCACCACCACACACACAAAAACTGCAATCCTGAGCATTTTAAGACACTAGGATGCATATCTCACTATTGCCAATAGCATTTACTCTGTGTACAATGTACCCTCCAACAACTATCTATCAATATCTCAGACTCAATGAAACCATCAGCTTCCCCCAGCCTCTCCCAAAGCTTGCTTGAATCTGTAGGTTTTGACAGGGCATTGAAAAAGAAAATGAAGATGAGGTCAGGTGGGCTTCCTTAGGGGTGACGTTCAACAGTGTTGGTTCCACTAATGAAACGGCTCTGTTTCTTCTAGTGGTAGACAAATGGAAAACCGGTTCTTAGAAGCTGACTAAATGAAGTGGGGAGGCATATGTGGAAAACTTATTACATAGTATGCTTCTTCTTGAGTGTTTTGTTTCTCTTTGAAGAAGTAATCTCATCTGAGAATTCACATGGGTGCATTTCACATTGGACCTATAAATGTGAATTTTGTACTTGAAGTATCAGAACAAATCTCATATGAAGTGGCCTTACTGGAGGATAAATTTTCCCCAGAAACTATTACAAACTCAAATTTAATTGGTTCATTATCTTGGAGGGCTTCACACTTTGGAACAAGTTATAACCACTGCACAGAGAAGCAATCAAATATGGTTTTATACTGTTTGGGAGGTTGCTGCTGGAGTGTGTTGTGAAAGGCCATGGCCCTTCCCTTCATCTTAAATCACCAATGTTGACATTAATGAGGAGCAATCGTATTTACTTTCATCAGTCTATTTTTAATCTCAGCTTTCACAAGAGATCTCATTTAGTGTCTGCCACTGTGATCAAATATGTCAAGCACAATGCTTCCATTTTTTTCTGTGGCTGCATTGCATTTAAACCCATTTTTTGGGATCAAGTGAGGTAAACCTTCATAAATGGGCTGAATTATGGTGGGGCAAACTGTGACCCAACCAAGTGATTATTTTTCTGTTTCAGTTATTGTCAGGGAATCAGGAGCAGGAGCACTGGGGAGAGAGGATTGGGAGAGCGAAGGGGAAGAATCTGAGGGCAGCGTAGGGGAGTATGACAGTGGCCCGAGAGATTCCATGAGCTTCTCCAGCGAATCAGAAGATTCCCAGAAGGGGGCGCCGATGGTCAGGGCAAGGGGGGTCCCAGGGGGGACGCACCAGAAACAAGGAGCCAGAGGGGAACCCCAAAGCAGCAGTGGAGGATCGGGACCAGTTTCCCCACCAGAGCATAGTGGGGGGGAGGAGTCACATGTGTCAGGGCCAGCGTCGCCTCCAGAGAGGGAGTCAGGGCTGACCACGCCTCCATCGGAGAGTGGGGGAACGGAAGGGAGGTCAGTTGCAGCTAGCCCCCCCGAAAGGGGGAAGCAGTGGCAGCAGCAGTGAAACGGTCAGGAGGAAAGCTGCTGGCTGGGCGCGGGCGCCAAGTTCAAATGTGCAGGCGCGCGGAACAGCAGGAGACCCGGATGGGGAACCAGCTCCTAAAGCCCGCCGGAGGGAGGGAGAAGGCTCAGGGGAATCAGCGGGAGAAGAGGCTAGAAAGGGCGGAACCCCGGCGGGCAGGCGGACCCAGAGGAGGAAGGAGCAGCGGAGAAGGTGGAGCAAGGCTAGGATCTTAAATTGGTGTCAGGGGGGAGGAGACTCAGACGGAGCATCAGTGGTCTGACACTTTAGACGTGGGGCTGCGCGCTGCGGCTCTGGAAGTGAAACTGAACTTCAATAAAGACTTGTATACTTAACAACGAAGCAGCGTTGGTCCTTTGTGAGCTGGGACCTAGGGCAGCCCTGACAGTTATGAATCACTTCCTATTGGTGCAACAATAAAACTCGGGAAATTTTCTTTCACATGCTCCCAAAAAGTTTGAAGAAAAACATCCCACTACTTTGACAGAAAGGATAAAGCTGGGAGAAGGCCAGGACATTTCTTTCTACAGCCTTTTCCCTGAGAGTGGGATCAGAGATACCAGGTTGCCCACAAGACTGAGGGGGCCTGGTGCCTGGCACGCTGTGCGACCACTCATGTCATGCATTGTGCTCATGTGACATCACTTGAGCGATGTGCGGGCATTGTTGCGTCATCTGGAGGAGGCTGAGCTCTCTGGAGGAGCCAGCCGCTGAAGCTGCAATGCATGACGATACACGACCCTTTTCCAAAAAATTATGAGAAGACACATCGACCCCCTAGAGTTGATGTGTCTGAGTGGGATAAAGGTCCTGGGAATGAGACTGAGATCAGGAGTGTCATTTATTTTAATGTCACTTCCAAACTATATTTAAAGGAGCCAAGTGCTGTGAGCACTTTCACTATAATTTAAGAAATGCAAATTAAATTCAGGGAGTCTCCTGAAATCTCAAAGGGAGGGTAGGTGACGAGATGACAGTTTTGAGAATGACAGCTCTAATAGCCTGCAACTTTGGGGCATTTCTCTCAGATGATTAAAGTAGGGCAAAACCTTTTTTAAAATGTGAAGAAATGGAAGAGAATTGGGGGGAAAGTAGTAATGTATACTCTAGCCCAACACCAATAAAACAGCAGCCTATTATTGTTGTCTTCATCCTCAGCTTCTGGCACCTGGTATTAAATGTCATAGATTTTGTCTCTCTATCAAATGATTATTTGGCCTGTAGGCCACAGACAATATAAGCCACAGCTTCCTCCAATGGAGCAATTACAGCATTCGCTTGGTATCCCTTTGGTTTCTGTATCAACCCAGCAGCCATTTTTAATGTCTCAAATCTCGTAACCCAGCTGGGCAAGGGACTCAAATTTTGAAAATAAAATTTCTTAAAGTTAAACCATTTGTGTTCCAGGATCCATAACATTATAAATGTACCTTTAGTGCTTTCTGACTATTCCGGGGTCTCTAGCACTAGAGCTTCTTAAAATAAATGAAATGAAATGAAATTGTGCCTCACTCCTGGTAAAGAGAACTTAGCAGGCAAGTTATGGAAGCAAACACCGTAGCTTTATTCATGTGTTGTTTCCTAAAAATTATCTCCTGTTTCTCTTCCTTTCATCCCCTACTTCTTCAGTTTCTTGCTCTGTCTCTTTTCTAGTGGAAGCCACTTAGGGACAAAGCCATTTCCGAGCTTGGGAGGAGAGGGGGTTGCGGGCTACCCCCTCCCACACACGCGGGGGCTGGCCTTTTGCCCCCGCGAAATCCAGGGAATCCCCGGGCGTGCCTTCGACCCGGCCCGCCAATCGGCGGGCTGGGGAGGCGTACTTCTTTAGTTTATCCCTCTGTCTCTTTTCTAGTGGAAGCCATTTAGGGACAAACTTATGGGGGGGGGCAGGACATGGAAAGAATGATATAGGATACATTTACAGTGGTACCTCAGGTTACATACACTTCAGGTTACATACGCTTCAGGATACAGACTCCGCTAACCCAGAAATAGTGCTTCAGGTTAAGAACTTTGCTTCAGGATGAGAACAGAAATTGGGCTCCAGCGGCATGGTGGCAGCAGGAGGCCCCATTAGCTAAAGTGGTGCTTCAGGTTAAGAACAGTTTCAGGTTAAATACAGACCTCCGGAACGAATTACGTACTTAACCCGAGGTACCACTGTATTTCACTTTCTTCTGTTTTCAGATTTTAAAACCTTGCTTCTGTTGTTTCTTTTTCCTTTTCTTTCTTTTTCACTCACCATTCTTACAGCCTGGATTAAAAATAGTAATAAGAGTAGTAGCAGCAGCTCTCTTTCCTCCTCCTTCACCTCCACCTTCGCTGAGTCAAGAAACTGCAGCTGATTTTATCACTGTTGTGCACACCTTGGCCAAACACTGTAACCATGGAGTGCTAAAGCAGGAGCTTATAAAGACAGGGTAATTGTGGGCATAACAGATATCATATTGTCAGACCAATCTCAGTGGGAATTTAGTCTCACATCAGCCAACAAAACAACAAATGTGAGAAAGCACAAAACAATAAAAGACTTGCATATTAGGCCAACAAGGAACAATATACCACCTAATCTGAAAAACCAGTAGAAACCAAGGATAAAATGATGGGAAAGGTAATCAGACCAAAAGGGCTTGGTACAATTGGATTAAGACATTTCACCAGAATTTCTGGGGAGAGCATGTGTGGAAGATGCAGTAGGAAATGCAAGTAAATAAGGCATTTTGCAGTAGAACCTGAAGTGCCTCTTTCAGAGGAAATAAGCCTTCATTTATTGAACTACCACCTCATTCCTAGGCCTCATCTTCACCATACATTTAAAGTGCTGAGAGTGATTCAGCTCTAATTCTCAAAGTAGTTTAACAGGCAGTACCTCTTCCTAGGGAATACTGAGAACTGTAGCTCTGTGAGTGAAAAGGGGGTCTCCTAACAGCGCAAATCCCCATTAACAATCTACAGGAAATAGTTCCTACAAGATGTCCCGCATTGAAGATCTTAGTGTATGGTTAGGTAAATATGGAGAAAGGTGTCCTGCCCTTAGGCCTTGAAGGTCTTTAGTGGTAAAAACCAGCACCTTGCAAGTGAAAATTAAAGACATTTATCCAAATAAAAGCATTCAGCATAGTAAAGCCATAGCACAAGCTTCAAATCCAGTTCCTGATAAACCACAGAAAGGATAAAATCCAATTTCCAAACATGAAAGTTCCCAATTGGATTCATAACTACATGAAACTTGTTTAGTTTTTGCCATGGAGGACTCTCTACCCAGATTTGGATATTTTTAAGTCCACAATTATACATTTCGCAAATTAAAAAAGGTCTCTGGAAGGACCCAAGATCAAATGGAAAACCCGCGTATAGTTTGTTTACTTTAAAATGAAAGCAATTACCAAGCAAATGTATTAATATTAAAGACTGGTTATATAACCCCCTTTCAGAAATAAGGGAGGGGAACCTCTCAATTTATCACTAGCTAATGAACTAGATACATCAGAATGCCAAATATTCTCAAGTGTTTTCTGTTTTCCATTGATCCTGCTGCAGTGCCATGGTATACGGGCTGGAATGTTAAATAAACTTACTAAATAAAGAGTAAGGTCCATTAAACCCAATCATATTTACTTCAGAGAAGCAAGCTTAAGATTGGGTTGCATGCCTGACACTCTCTAGCTCTGATGGCTTCTTCAAAACTCCCTTTCTCCAACAACTGATAAATAAAAATAATAACGCTGTGGTTCTTCAAGCTACTGTTGGGTCAAAACAGGAAGTTGGCTGTTTTGAATCTTTCTTTGTGTTTTCAAGGAAGTGAATAATGGGCATGGAAAGAGGGATGTTACCCAACTGCTAAGGCAAACCAGCTGACACAACTTCTGCCAGTCCATTCAGCAGGTTTCCCTCAAAACTATCCTTCTCACAAAAACCTCCAGTAGGGTTAGGATTGCAGCCTTGTAATCTGAAAGCTTGAATCGCCCCCAAGCCTCTTGGAGAAATGATGCTGCAATGTTCTGGTGGAATAACATGTTGATTATGAGGGATGTTTTTTTGTGAATGGCCAGTAGACTGTGACTCATATTTGAAACATGAGCATAACACAGAGACAGAGAGATACGAACACATTGTAATGTAGCCCAAAGTGGTGATTAATATTTGCTTCTTTGTTGTGTCCTCTGCCATTTGTCATGGATGTACGTCATTCTGAAGAAAATGTATATAAAAAGCAAAACCAAAACTATTTATGATTATTGTTACTGTTATGCTTGAAATACTTTTGCCGAATGCCATCACAATGTATAAGCTCATTGCTGGCTTTTATGAAAAATGATGCATGGTCACAGTGGTTAGAAGAGGCTTGTGACTTGGGGCTTTACTCAGAAGGTCAGGCACAGGTTTGCCAACTTCTGAATTTTTTTCTTATTTTTTTACAAAAAAATCTAGTATCTGGATTGAGCTCTCTAGGAACTCAGAGTGGATTCAGTTCTAAAGAAAAGGAGGTAGATCCAAGATAGTGTGGGTGATAGATGTCCCTATTTTCAGTGGAGAAATGTTGGAGGGTGTGTGGATCAGTTCAGAAGTGAGCTCAACTTGTTGGGCCTGGGGGCTGAACCCAGCCAATTCTGCTATTTCTAGAGGCAAACTTCAACATTTTGGGGGTAGTGAAAGAAAAGCAAGCCAGAACTTTTTTGTTAGTTGATAACACTGCTCAGGCATCTAGAGATTCAAAGTGTTGGTGCTGACCTTTAAAGCCCTAAACAGCCCTGGCCCTGTATATCTGAAGGAGCGTCTCCACCTCCATCGTTCAGACCAGACACTGAGGTCCAGCGCCAAGGGCCTTCTGGCGGTTCCCTCACTGCGAGAAGCAAAGTTACAGGGAACCAGGCAGAGGGCCTTCTCGGTGGTGGCGCCCGCCGTGTGGAATGCCGTCCCATCAGATGTCAAAGAAATAAACAACTATCTGACTTTTAGAAGACATCTGAAGGCAGCCCTGTTTAGGGAAGCTTTTAATATTTGATGAATTATTGTATTTTAATATTTTGCTGGAAGCCGCCCAGAGTGGCTGGGGAAACGCAGCCAGATGGGTAGGGTATTAATAAATTATTATTATTATTATTATTATTATTATTATTATTATTATTAGCCAGTTTGGCTACAAAGAAATTCCTCAGAGCAGGAGTTTCCCTACCCACCAGGCTGAAGGTATTAATTCCTCTCAGTGGTCTACTTCTGCACCTGCCATCTAAAAGAACACTTCTCTATCATAAAGTCCACAGCTTCCACAGACAGTTCTTAGGAGTGAATGGAAGACTATGCTGGTTTAGTGCAGAATGCACAGCATGGACAGAGACCATCTCTTTCTACCATGAATCTAGGCTCTAGCTTTATAGGCCTCTTGGCAACACAATCCTATAGATGTGACTCAGCTTATCCACACTTACCTTTTGCCCCACTGTTTCCAGGTAAAGGTCCATGTCCAAGTGTGCCCCCCCCATCCCCAAGCTTTCCCTATTTAAAAAAAACACTCTTTAAAGCTGGATTGGAGCCGATTCAGGTGTTCTGCAAATTGACATTTGCTCTGATTGAGCTGTAAAAGTGTAGGTTATTACTAGGAAAGCTCTGGAAGGGAGGGGAGGAAGCAGGGGCGCTTGGACACGGAGCTGCAAATCATTGACTGTGTCTGGAAAGAGTGGAGGGAAGGCAAGTGTGAATACTTCT
Source organism: Podarcis raffonei (assembly GCF_027172205.1). Classification (NCBI taxonomy): domain Eukaryota; kingdom Metazoa; phylum Chordata; class Lepidosauria; order Squamata; family Lacertidae; genus Podarcis; species Podarcis raffonei. The sequence continues at coordinate 102,772,335 of NC_070602.1, read as the reverse complement.
TCAGACTTACTCCCAGCTAAGTTTGTAGTTGAAGGAACACCTCACCTTCCAGACATGTCAGTATGCTGACTTTTGGCTTCCATATTGATTCTTTAATCAGAAGCAAGAGGGGAATGGAATAAGTTACCTTTGGATACTGGTGACAACTTCCTTAATAGTTTCCAGTAAGAGGTGTATGGTCTCTATCTATCATCTATCTATCTATCTATCTCTATCTATCATCTATCATCTATCTATCTATCTATCTATCTATCTATCTATCTATCTATCATCTATCTATCTATCTATCATCTATCTATCTATCTATCTATCATCTATCTATCATCTATCTATCTATCTATCTATCTATCTATCATCTATCTATCTATCTATCATCTATCTATCTATCTATCATCTATCTATCTATCATCTATCTATCTATCTATCATCTATCTATCTATCTATCTATCTATCTATCTATCTATCTATCATCTATCTATCTATCTATCTATCTATCTATCATCTATCTATCTATCATCTATCTATCTATCTATCTATCTATCATCTATCTATCTATCTATCTATCTATCATCTATCTATCATCTATCTATCTATCTATCATCTATCTATCATCTCTCTCTCTCTCTCTCTCTCTCTCTCTCTCTCTCTCTCTGGATCTGTCCATACATGGTTGAAGAAAACCATTATTAAAATAGTCAACACTTTACAGCCCCTGATGAGCTTGCCAGTTCCTTCCCCCAATGGTTATTTTAGGGATGCCAGTGATTCTTCTGATGCTTTTCAAAAGTCTGATACTCTGATTTTTTTTTTTAATGATAAAAATATAAGGGATTGCATGGTTATTAGTTTTCTGTCATTACCCAAAGGGCATTCAAATACAGGTAAATTATCCAGAGTGCGTATAGCTGGACAGTCATTGAAGACCAACAGGTAGGAAATGCCACGCAAAGACGGAAATATACAATGTCGGCCACAGGGAATTATGCTCTTTGCCAATTACCTTTCAGCCAAAGGGTTCAGTGCTCATTGGAATGTGGGGGACTCTTGAAATTATGTCATGATTCATCATATCTTTCCTCTGCTCAAAACATTTTGTGGGCTGTTAGTTATGAGATTCAATGTGTTATCCAGAGAAGAAAGCTTGTTATTATGCACATAAGAAGAAACCTGCTGAATCAGACCAAAAGCCCATGTAGTCCAGGTTCCTGTTCTCCCAGTGGCCAACCAGATGACTATGGAAAGCTATCAAGCAGGACCTGAGGGCAGCAGTGTTCTCCCCACATTTGATTCCCAGCAACTGCTCTACAAAGGCCTTGTTGTTGTTGTTGTTTAGTCGTTTAGTCGTGTCCGACTCTTCGTGACCCCATGGACCAAAGCACGCCAGGCACTCCTGTCTTCCACTGCCTCCTGCAGTTTGGTCAAACTCATGTTCGTAGCTTCGAGAACACTATCCAACCATCTCGTCCTCTGTCGTCCCCTTCTCCTTGTGCCCTCCATCTTTCCCAACATCAGGGTCTTTTCCAGGGAGTCTTCTCGTCTCATAAGGTGCCCAAAGTATTGGAGCCTCAGCTTCACAATCTGTCCTTTCAGTGAGCACTCAGGGCTGATTTCCTTAAGAATGGATACATTTGATCTTCTTGCAGTCCATGGGACTCTCAAGAGTCTCCTCCAGCACCATAATTCAAAAGCATCAATTCTTCGGCAATCAGCCTTCTTTATGGTCCAGCTCTCACTTCCATACATCACTACTGGGAAAACCATAGCTTTAACTATACGGACCAATGTTGGCAAGGTGATGTCTCTGCTTTTTAAGATGCTTTCTATGTTTGTCATTGCTTTTCTCCCAAGAAGCAGGCACCTTTTAATTTCATGACTGCAGTCACCATCTGCAGTGATCATGGAGCCCAAGAAAGTAAAATCCCTCACTGCTTCCATTTCTTCTCCTTCTATTTGCCAGGAGGTGACTATCTCTGAAAGTGGAGGCACAGCATATCTACCATGAGTAGTAGTAGCCTTTGACAACCCTGGCTTCCATGAATTTGTCTAACCCTCTTTTAAAACCATCAAAGCTGGCAGCCATTACTAAATCTTGTGGGACTGAATTTCACAGTTTAGCTATTCACTGTGTAAAGAAGTCACTTATTCTGTCTGTGCTGAATCTTCCAATGTTCAGGTTCATTCCAATGGCCCCAGGCTCTGGTATTATTGGGGGGGGGGAATTCACTCTATCCATTTTCTACACACCGTGCATAAATTTATATACTTCTATCATGATTTCCCCTTAAATAAAAGAGCAACCTTCCCTCATAGATGAGTTGCTCGTTTTGGTTGTTCTTTTCTGCACCCTTTCCAGAACTTGTTCACTTATTCCTACTCTTTGCTTCCTGTTCCTTTACAAGTTACTGATTCATAATAAAATAATCTGAGCCAAAACTCCCATCTCAATCACACTGCATTTTGGAATGTGATAAACCTGTTCAATACAAGACATGCCCCATTTTATCAGTATGGAGATCAAGAGTACATATTGTCAAACTCTGCTTGGCAACTACAGCAGAGAGCATGCACCAATGCACCTGCTCTCTAGCAGTTAAAATATTAACCAGAGACGGATAAATGAAAACTCAAATAGGCAACAAACTGACAAACTGGGGGGCGGGGGTGGGAAAGGAAAAGAAAAGAAAAGAAACATGCTTTATAAATAATGGTGGCAACTAAAATTCTGTGCAGTGTCAAAACATGGTGGTGGGGGAAGACTGGAGGCCCTTTCCTGGACTCTGGAGATGCAAGGAGCATGGGAACGCTGATCTGGCTGAGGTTGCTACCCCATTGCCTTGAAGGTGAAGGAGATGAGGCTAAATTGTAGATCAAAGCAACCAACAACATTTGTTTTACATTCCCTTCAGTCCTAAAATACTAGAGTCTAAGGAACTAGAAGAAGCTTCTTTCTCAATATCTCCAAACCTCTCACAGTTCTTTCAGAGATGTTTCCTGTTGCGTCAAGAAAAAGATATTCATAAGTCTACTATGGAAAAGAATGTGGACTATCTGACAAAATGAGCTATGATTTACAAAAATCAAAAAGAAAACCCCACAACTCATTTTGAGTGAAGTATGCATAGACCTATGGATTTGTTTTTTCTTGTACACTGCCAGCAATTCCAGCAGAAGCTAAAATGAGTTTTAGCAAACTAGTGCTCATCAAAAACGGCAGGCATTCTACAAGGGGGCAAGAACGGTTAAGCCGCTTAGCTAGTTCATCAATGCAGTGTTGCTTTGCAAGAGAAATTGACTGGGGGGGAGAGAATTCACCATTCTGCAATGAAAAAGGACAAAATTATGATGCTTTAAAATGAACTGGTGTATTCATAAAATGTTTATGTACATATTGCTGTGAGTTTGTGGCTCATGGTAAGCCGAGTCCCTTCTAATTCTTGGATCCAGCAAGGGTTAAAAATATAATGGAGGATTCCACTGTTGAATTAGCTAGGCAAGGGCCATAGTTACCATCAGATTTTATTATTCCTGCATTGCCAGGGGGTTGGACTAGATGACCCTTGAGTCCCTCCCAACTCTAAGATTCTATGATTCTAAAAACAGTGCTTGTCAATCATTTGAAGGATATGGATTCGCTACAAAGTGCTCCTCCTTTATGCAGTTCTTCCACATATTGCTATTGGGTTGTTTTCCATATGAGCAAGAGGCAACATGCTCAGGATCATGTTGCCTCTGGCTGATCTGGAAACTATGTGGGTCAGCCATGACTAGAAAGAAAGCACACACCATGTCATTCTGATTAAAATGCCAAGCTCCTAGCTGGATCTAATTGACTTAGTACCTTCACATTACATCTCCCTATGGTTAATAAAAGAGGGAAAAATCAGATGGCCAAATGAAGGAAGCTTAGGACCACTATCTGTAGTGTTATTTGTTCCTGAAAGAGAAGTTTCTGTGGAGGTGATGAGCCATTTCTCATCTCTTCCAAGGACCTTCCATATAGAACCCCATGATAAAGAATAATCAACTTTCTTTATTCAGTTCAGTGTATGTATATATGAGACCACTAGATGAGCACGTACAGAAGAGAAGGCGTGAGACGCTATCAGCCGGGCTACAGAACAAAGCTGTACTTCTCATTTTCATCTGACTATATATACTAAATATAACAATCTGAAGTCCTTATGCACACATGGAAGTATTTGAAATCAATGACATTTGTTACCGAAGGCTTCAAGAAAGAACACACCAGTTAGGGAGCTAGACAAGAACTTTATTTTCTCTCCTTCAAATAAAGAACAGAGCTACAATACAAAATTCCTGACTCCACCTAGTGACTCAACTATCTAACAACACTATCCACCCGGGACTTGCTTTAAGGGAAGGCTGCTCATTTGACAATAGCAAAGATGGAACAAAATATTTTTGAAACAACACAATTAAAACCTGTCAACATTTTGCAAGCCTGTCAGTTTGGGATCTGATATAAAACTTAGAATTTACAAACCAGAATCCAAATGTGTCAGCAAAGCAGAAGAACACACTTTTTGCAAAATTATCCATAAAGAGAATGGAAAAAACCCCAGAGGGTGAAGTAACATGTTATACCACCCAGCGAAGTGGGAAAGAATGTTCCTTCCTCCCACATTCATTCTCGTTTCCTATCATAGACCTTGTCACACAACTTTGTCCCTTTGTCAGACTTGTCTGATGAAATTCCTGACGTGACCTTGTAATTAATCATAACTGTATAAAAGCCCATCTTGACATAGTGTTAGGGTGTCGTTTTCTAGGCAAGTCCAATCTCACAATGATAAAGGGCCCTTTTGAATATTGTACCAGGCAAATGCTAATGACTCAAAGCACTATCTGGCAGCATAGGGAAAATATCTCTTTAAGATGAACTGCTCTGGTAAATTGAGAGAAAACATAGGGAAACTTTCTTTTTAACATATGCCAAGTTTAATATTCATGCCATAGATTTTTCTGTCCCTTTGCTGCTTCTGCACATAATAAACAAATGTGGTGTAATATTTAGAATGTCAGACTAGGACCTGGGAAGCCAGGGTTCAAATTTCCACTTAGCCATGAATCCCACTAGGTTACCTGTCTCTCAACCTACCTACCTACCTAACAGGGTTGCTGGAAGGATGAAATGGAGATATCCATGTCTACCACCTTGAGCTCCTTGGAGGAAAGGTGTGATATAAATGTAATATTAAAAATGTGCAGATTGTTATTCTACCTAAGTTGCAAAACTCAAATATTAGTCTGAGAGGCTATGCCCACAGTCTCCTCTCTCCCAGAGCTCAGAGGCATAAATTGATTAGGCCTTGCCTTACAAAGGAAGAACATTTCATACACAAGCAAGGATAGACATACTTTTAATTCGTTTTCTCTATTTAGCTTGCAAGGAGCCTTTCCTCATTTGGAATATGAAGAAAGAAAATAAACACAATTATGCTTTTAAAAGATGACCAACTGGTTTGGTTTGGTTTTTCTCTTGATTTAAGTCTTAGCTTATTCGAAACTGTGATTTGATATTATTTGCAACACTTTCCAAATTATTTTTGGTGTTTTGTGGTGATTATAATTATAGGTTACTTGAAATGCTTATCTTTGTATGTGTATGTCTTTTAGTAATTGTTGTAATGACTTGGCAAAAGTCTAATGCCTCTCAGTAAGAAAAAATATTATACGTGTGTGTGTGTGTGTGTGTGTGTGTGTGTGTGCTGCCTCTCCATATTTTAGTATATAGTTTGCAATCCAATTTTTAATGGTAAATCAAATAACAATCCAGAGTAGCAGAGAACAGCTAGGTTTCATAGAATTCAAGTCTGCTTTTTATCTCCATATTACATAGTGAAGATTGCGCATCGTATTTGGGTAACCATGGGGACCATAAATCTTATGTAAATAACTACGAGGAAGGTGTAAACCTGGATTTTCATCTAAGAGATGAGCATGATTCACAGGGCGGTGCATTCTGTCAACAAGCTTACAGATTCATAAGGCATTGCGTCAGGCATTACACAAGGACAGGAATATAGCCAATCATTTTAACATTAGAATATGGTTTAAAAAAACAGATAAGAGTTGCCCTAAGTAGACATCTGTGATGGCCTTCCACTCTCCATGTTCAACATTTGAAACACTTCTGGGTTTTGTTCAGAACATAGTAAGACTAGAGAGAAGTGTATGATAAGAGATCATACCTACATTCCTTGATCAAGGTTGCAATCCTAAATAAACTTACTTGGGATGGGGCAGAAATTTGATACAGTGCACATTTAAAGGTGAATACCAAATTTTCCAAAACACTACATGTACTGAAGCTCAGTCATTCTTTTACATTCTCACTTCTCTGAATTTTGCAATGCAGCTCTTCAATCAAGTAATGAGTACAAAATGCATATACTAGGGCGATGCATGCATAAAAATGCATATATTGGTGAAAATAACATTAAAATGCATTTTCATATGGGGAAATTGCATCAGAACATAGAATAGTTGAACTGAAAGGCAGTGCGTGGGTCATCTGGTCCAACCCTCTTCAATGTAGGAATCACAGCTAAAGAACCCCTGACAGATGGCCATCTCTGTTTCAAAACTTCCAATAAATGAGAGTCCATCACCTTCTGAAGGAGTCTGTTCCACTACTGAACAGCTCTTACTGTCAGAAAGTTCTTCCTGATGTTTACTTTAAATGGGATTTCAGTGGCATCCATCCTCCATCTTGGCTCATCTCTTTCCTAGCTTACCTTCTATGTCAAAGGCTTTCCTTATAAAAGGGTAAGTCATTAGTTGAATATGTGCTGCAACAGTCGAAACTTCAGAGGAAGTTATGAAGAGTTCAGTCTTCTGCGGATGGATCCAGACTTTCCTTTCCTTCTAGGGACGCCCAGGTGTAAAAGTGTGCGAGATCTGCTGAAGTCTACGACATACTTAATTACCCATCCATGAGATAGTGTGTAAACTACAACTGTTCACACTTTCTCCGCTTTCATCTGATCTTGAAACTGATGCCATGGGACAGACGCCAGAGTAAGGAAATGTCATCTTCTTTTTCCTACTTCCACCTGAAGAGCTGGATTGCTATGACAACCACGGTACACTTCAGTCTGAAGGCTTTACAACATAAATACATTTATGCGAAAGTGTTTCCTGAGAGGAAGCTTAGGATGATACAAGATTCATTTTTATTATGCAGCATCCTTGTTCAAGGCCTTGATTTCAATCAGAAAGCTCTTATGAAAGGGTCCCAGTGAGCATGGAACAAGGAGACGTGAGACTGAACTTAGATACTTCACAAAATTAACTAGAGAAGTGACATATAAAGGGCTGCATTGTATGGGTTTTCCTGAGTATTTATTGTGGTGTGGATTCATGCTGAATGCCATCTGATACAAAGTCCATGGAACTTGGTTTTGTGCCGAATATATTGCATATTGTTGTTTTAATATCTGTTGCACACTACCCTGAGCTCAATTTAGAGGAAGGGCGGTGAAAAGATGCAGTTAATAAATAAAATAATAGCAATTTAAAAATAACCAAGGATGCTTCCCAAATTCTTCTTATCTGAATTTCTCGGTGGATTTTGAAATCCCCTTAAAGTGTAGCAAAATGTGTGTATTTCAACAGGATTATTACAGCGTTATTGTCAAGGACATCTGGCTTGGCATCTCTGTCGACAGTCACTCAGCTTGTGGGCTGTAGTGGGGTAGGAGAAAAGACAGGCATAGATAGGGTCCCTACCCTGCAGAAAACCTCAGGAGGTCTCTTGTGGCTGTATGGAAAGCAACACAAAACTATGCGCAGAGGAGTTCTAATGACGACAAGAGCAGCTCAGCAAGTTTCTCTGAAAGTAAAAGACACCCTGGAGACCTGAAGATTCTTGGGAGTCTAGGAGGTAGGGAGAGGAGAAGCATCAGTTATTCAGTTGCCTGAGTAAAAATATTTGAGTACAAATGGTTTAGGTGTCTGAAAGATGCCTTGCCTTGTAAGAACGACTCTTGGGATACTATTCACATGTTCAAATGCAGCTAAGGGTGTAGCAGGATACATATTATAAAACACTAGATTCTCCCAGAATAATCCTAAAAAATTAAAAATATAAATGAGAAAACACCCATGGATGTTTTCACTTCCAGCTGCGGATTCTCCACTGATCCTATCTTTATTTTTATGGCATTATGCTCTACATGTGTTATACCCTCAAAAACCATTCTTTCATCCATTTTTTAAAATTAAATCATGAACTTGTGTGCTCTACAAATCTTGGAGAATATATTGTCAATTATTAAAATATATATTGGGTGTAAATCACTATGTAAGAGTGAGAAATCTCATGAGATATAGCCCTGGTTTTTTTTATATAGATAGATAGATAGATGATAGATAGATAGATAGAACAGCCATACCTTGGTTTTCAAACAACTTAGTTCACGAACAACTTGGAACTTGAAAGCTGCAAACCCGGAAGTAGGTGTTCCAGTATGCGAACTTTGCCTCGGAAGCCGACGTCCAGTGCAGCTTCCGCAGCTTCTGATTGGCTGTAGGGCGCTCCTGCAGCCAATTGGAAGCTGCTCCTTGGTTTCTGAACGTTTCTGAAGTCGAATGGACTTCTGGAACGCATTCTGTTCAAAAGCCAAGGTACGACTGTATACCCTTTTCATCAGTATCAATAGAGTGGTACCTCGGGTTACAGACGCTTCAGGTTACAGACTCCGCTAATCCATAAATAATACCTCAGGTTAAGAACTTTGCTTCAGGATGAGAACAGAAATTGTGCAGTGGCAGCAGGAGACCCCACCAAAGTGGTACCTCAGGTTAAGAACAGTTTCAGGTTAAGAACAGACCTCCAGAACGAATTAAGTTCTTAACCCGAGGTACCACTGTACGTCTTATTTTGAGCCTCTACGTTCCTCTAAGGCATATTTCCTTCTATATTAGAAATATATGAATTGCTTCCAAAAATTAGAAATAGCCTTCAGGTGTACATGATTTTACAGATGGTAGAATGCCATGAACATATAATTTGTTCTTGGTATCTGCAGTGGTATATCATCCATAATATAGAACTGAAGCATTGGCAGCAGGCTGCAGCTGGACCATTTAATTCTATTTCTCTTTGGAATAATTTAGTTGGACCATTAAATTCTATTTCTCTTTGGAACAATTTAGTTGATTTGAGCTAATCCAGCATGGTGTTTCAATAACATCCTCATTTTAACAAACTCATCCTTTTTTAAAAAAAACAAAAGAAAAAGCCTGCAAATTCAAATGACCTGATGTAACTGAACATCTTTATTCTTAAACTGCATTTGTGTATATTAATATAAAGGTTAACTTCACTGATTTCAGTGAAACATTCCTCTGTAACTCTAGAACATGGTTGGAGAACCCTGTGGCCCTGCAGATGTTGGACGCCAACCCCCAGCAGCCCCAGTCAGCTTGGCCAGCAGTTAAAGTTGAATAGAGGTGGAGCTCAACCACATATTCTGGGACACAGGTTCTCCATCCCCAGTAGATTCCTACTGCAATCAAAGTATGTGGGGCATTTATTACATGGTTTGCCCTCTTGAGTGCAAGCTTTTTCTGTCATATATTGCCAGTAGTGGGGGTCTGATCCAGGACCCTGGTGTGGAGAAAAGAAAGATTTGACCCATTTCCCCACACTGTGATCCTGATCTGGATCAGGTGAGGGGGTTCACACTTGCAGTTTGCATTGGACACTGCTGCGTGCATTGACAACAGTGCACCAACCCCCCCAAGAAATAGTGATGTGTACAGCTGAATTTAGATTTCTTGTGTTTGTGATGTTTAACCAGTATGCAGGAAGCTGTGCAGAGCAGTAAAACAATGCACTAATAATTCTGATGATCACATCAAGATTAGTTTGAAGGGAGGTAGGGTTGCACTCCTTTATCAATATACATGCAGAACAGGAAAAACCCACACATGAATTGAAGGAACTGAAAGCCTATGTAAGAAACATCTTTATATAAAGCTGCTTATCAGAATGAAAGGACTAAACTTTCTGCAAACAGCAAAGGGTCATTCATTGAGCCAAGGTCTTTGGAAATTTGCCATTTGAAAGTAGCTTCAGTCGACTGCGACCACAACGGCAGTTCACATTCTATTTGTTGACATACACCCAAATAGGAACCGCCCAGGTAAAGTCATATATGGGTTGTTTTTTCACACAGAACCAGCATTCTCCTAGTGGGGTACCAAATCCATTGGAAGAAAGATCCATGTCTATTTTGGCTGCATCTTTCCCTGCCTCAGTAATGTGGGCTTGAAGTGGTTTAGGGTGCCATCCCATGTTGTTGTTGTTTTTGACAGACCTATAACCATCTGTCAGGGACTGGGCAGAGGAGGAATGGTGGAGACTGCCTCCCCATCCTGACCCTCCCAAGGAGGAGGAAGTGGAAGACACTATAGATTTACAACAGTGGTTTGCGGGATGTCACAGCTCAGAGGCCAATGAGGGGAAAAGTTGGGAAAGAATGGGAAAGGAGGAGGAGCAGGCAGAACCAGAACGGCAGCTGGCTGACACAGTGTCATTAGAAAGCATTCCAGACCCTCCATCTCCCAGAACACGGCAAGCCTTAAAAGTAGGAGAGCAAAGAGCTCAAAGGCAGAGGGCACTTAGCACCAGTAGAGTAGGTGATGAGGATGACGAATGAGGAAGTGGGAGAGAAGGGGGGTGGAGATTCGCTCGGGACAATGCCATTATACAAGAGGTTGGGTTCCATATCCTCTCCCTGTAAACTTTGAAATAAAAAAGGATGGTAAGAAACTTTTCCTTGTCTTTATACTTTCCTGGGCAACTAGCTGGGAGCTGCTGACAGCATCCTGACAGCATCCCACTTATTTTCTAGTTGTCTCATTTTCATCTTTCCTAACCACTCCACTTGCTTTTCTTGGCCACTTTGGGCCCTGGGTTGCAGTACACCAAAGCCAACTGAAACTGCTGGGCATATATATGAAGGTCATCCAGTTGCTACCAAACCTGAAGGGAGAATTCTTACCTGGTTCAAAACATAGTAGTCCCTTTACTGTGAACAGCTCTTTGTCTAACCCAATGCACACTCACCTGTTTTAAAGAAGTTTTCTTGAACTTCAGCAATGGATGTTTTCAGTAAATTGTTCTCTAGGTCTCATCATTCTTTTAATTAACTTTAACCGACTAACTGTAATTAACCCAAAACAAAAGTGAAATGATCTGGGAACTATAGCAGCAGTGGGGGAAATCCTTATGAATAGGCTATGTACGGGAGGGCTGCATTTAGCATGTAACAGTTCTATTACTTTTTCATAGCATTTGGAAGCAAAAATAATGGCTTCGTATCCCATCAGGATCCCCTACTTGAGCAGACTGCTTTTGGGGGGAAATAGTTTTAATTAAAACTTCCACCAGAAATTCCTGGTGGATTGTGCTCATTATCGGTATAAATACATCCATACAAGAAAACGCAAGACTGATATTCCTTTGTTTGCAGATTTCGAGAGAATGAAAATTAGGTTTACAATGACACCCCTGTAGTGCTCTTTCTTAAGGAACGACTGCAGCCCCTTCATTATTTGACTTAAATGATACAGAAAGAAATAAGTGTAATAATGAGCAAGTGCAATGTTTTTCTTAAAAAAAAAAATAGTTTCCACCTGAACGCTTTTGTGATTGGCACTGGGTGGATATAGGCAGAACTGATTATGCTAATTTTAGATGCAAATGAAGAGGCAGTCAATCTCATACTACAGGCACTTTTATCAGTGAGTTTATTAGGCCTACAAAAATCTTCACACAAATTACTGAGCCACGAGGGGGTGGGAAGAAAGCTGGGCCAAGCAGACTTTTGTACAAATAGTCATCAGTGCAGGTTATTCACTGCACATTTGGCAAAAACAAAAGATGAACAAAACTGAACATTGAAAATGAAATTATTTTCCTTACAGATCTTGTACATTGACCACAATTCCCCCAGGTATATGTCGTATTTTAAAACTATTTTTTTTCAAACATTTTGAGCATGAACAAGTTCTTTTCAGAGGGTTAGCGCCATCGGCTAATGGCGGATTCCCTCCGAGCTCCGGAGGGAATCGGCTCCGCAGGATCCGGGTCTTGCCGCTGCGGCGACGCGGGGACCCTCAGAAATCACAGGCGCTGAAGCCTGTGAACCTGGTGACTCGGCGGGCACCATTTGCGCCCCCCCGACCCGCGAAGGAGCCTTTTTAAAGGACCCGCGAAGGAGCGGCGCGGTGCTGAGAGTCGACTGCTTCTCCTGCGGAGTGAAGCCGCATGCCATGGTCGGAGAGCGCTGACTTCTTCTTGTGAACAATTGGACTCTAAAAGCAACAACCCGTGAGTAATACGGAAATTGGATTTGTAAAGAAAATTTTTTTTTTGAATTAGGCACGATCGGGGAAGGCGCAAACAGGAAGTCCGTCTCCCCGTCTTATAAATAATCTAAAGCAAGGACTAGCTAACTAAGGTCGAGAGAATTTCTTCTTCTTTATTGGGTAAAAGACATTAATTTCACGATTTGGCAGTATAAGTAATTTCACTGGAGGATAAGAGCTAATTTTGAGAGCTGAAGTGCCACCCCCCCCCCAGACCCGGGAGTGATCCGCGAGAGAGCCTGTTGAGGAGATATAGAAGAGTTTGACAGCTGTCAAATTAGCTGTCAAGAAGGAAAAAGAGAACTTTGTTTCTGCTGTCTCTGCTGGATATATTTGCTACAATTTGGTTATATTTTGTTGAAAACAAGGAAAACAAGGAATTTTGTTGAAAATCTGTTTTGAATTGAAGATTGAAGAATGGAGAGATCTCCTTATGTGGAGATCTGAAGACCTATGGATTACAAATTTGATTAAGGTGAAAGTTGGAGCTTTTGGGACATTTGGACTTAAAAGGAGTAAGAAACAAGATTCGGCTCCACTTTTAAGTATGGAGGTCTGGCTGGAAGAAATATGGACCCTATCGGGACAGAGCTTCTCCGAGATCTGGTGTTTAATATTAAGGACTACCAAAAAAACCGGCAGAGAGGAATTGAGAGAGAATTAAGAGCCTCGGATGTGAGGTCTCCAGGCTGATAGTAGACTAAGACTGATGGACATTTGTTGGGGATTGAAACCGGGAAAGGGGTGGGGTGGGGTTTGGGAATCCAAAGGGTGCAGAATTATAATCTTTTTTTTTTGTTTTTTTTTGTTATTAGTATGAAAATTGGGGAATTCGTGGAAGGGAATTTGGGTCGACTTTAGAAAAAAGTTTTAAGAATGAGCACTGATGTTTAAATACTGATGTTTATAAGTTAAAATTGGTTTTTTAAAATGAATTAAATATAAAAAGGTCAAAAATTGGGGACAAGAACTTGTTGAATTAACAATTTGAATTGGAATATAAGAAGGGGAGGTGTGGGGAAGTCAGGGAAATATGTTATTGAAAATAAGGATTGTAAACTTTATGTGTTTTTAACTTTTTTGGTTTTTGTTTTTTTGATTTGTTAATGTATAAAGGTGGAAAAACTCAATAAATATCTTTTTTAAAAAAAGTTCTTTTCAGAGGGTTTCTTTCAGCAACCCTCACTATCTTTCTGAGATTTACTATTCTCTAACAAACGCCCGCCATTTTGACAGTTGAGGGTAGCAGTAACCCTTAAGGAACCTTATACCATTAGGGGCACTGGGGAAGCATACTTTGCCTGCGTGCTTTGTCCTAGCACCCGTTTTTTTTTTTTGTAGTAGCAGTAGTTTGATGCTGGGCATTTGTCTCAGAAGCTTCAAGGTGATGTATGTGTTACGGTCCTGAAAGGAGAGTGTTAGCGATGGGCTCAAATTCCCACATGTGTTTTGAGGCAAAGTACTCCCTCTGTGTACAAAATGACATTTCTCTGTGGTTTCCATCCCTTCATTTCCCCATTGTAACCACTAAGTGTACATAACATGAGACCACAAAGATAGGGACTTGCTTGGTAGGGACACGGGAGAGGGCCTTCTTGGTGGTTGTAGAACTCCCTCCCTAGAGAGGTTAGATTGTCTCCCTTCTTGTTGACCTTTCAATGGCTGGTGAATACTTTCTTTGGGGAACTGACTGCTTTTAATGAGGAGGCTGGTGCTGTGCTGCTTTTGTTGTGACTGTCTGTATGTTTTAAACAGATCTCTTTAATATACAGTTTTGATTCTATTTTTGTTTCATTGTTTTTAATGATTAGTTATTATTTCTATGCTTTTAGCTGCTCCTATTTTATCTGAAAGCTGCCGTGGGTCCCTGTCAGGGGGAAAGACGAATTAGAAATAAATGTCTAATAATGTATAATGTAGTTGAATGCCACACACTCTACCACCTGAGTTGCAGGCTCCCTATGTGGTCTTTGTATTCTGGTGCTGGTGTACTGCGATTGGATGTTGTCCCACCACGTCTTATTCTTTGTTATGGAAGTCATTGATGTGAGGATGGCTGTTCCTCACCCCCACTGACACTTGAGGTCAATGAGAGGGAATTTTTGCATGTGTGCTAGATCTAATCTTGGTGCTGTTGCCAGGAACATGGCATTGGGTTGAAGGATACCAGATACAGCAAATATAACCCTCTGGCCACAATTCCACTTTGTTTTGGGCATTCTGCCAGCATATCTTCACTGGCAGAATAGTTCTAATAGGGAAGTGTTCCACCAACATAGCCAGGGTTTTCCGCTAATGTATTTTTTGTGTGTCTGCAGAGTATCTTGTATTGTATCCACATAGCAGTCATTCTGCCAAATCCTACAGCTCCTTGATCAACAGATCTTCAGTACTGGATTGCAGCCTTAGAGCACATACACACACAAAATGTATGAAAAGACTTAAGAACTTCAATAAGCATATGGTTGGAAAAGAACAGGCATTGCCAGATACCTTTGGAACTAGAAAATAAATATGAATTTACCTTTAAGTAGCTCTTAACATTTCAATACTTCATAGGATTTTTATGTTTCAGTACAAGGAAGAATAAAGTGCCTGTCTATATACATTGAGCTTTCCACATTCCATAGCATAATCTGGTGCCAACATTTTTGTCGTGTAATTTACATAACTAGGGGGGTGGGTGGGAATATCACCAGACAGATCTGGTAATGCAATACCTGAACATTCTTTCCTTCACAGATCACACTTGCCTGGGCTCTGCTCATTCTAGGATGGAAAACTGAACTGGGACCAAGGAACGGACGTGTGCCAGTGCAAACCATTGGCTGCATATCCTTCCTCTACCTGTGTGCACATTCCTGATGCCCTGAAAGATGAACACACCCTGCACTTACAATATGCTGAAAATGATCTCTGGCGTCCTGAAGCTGAAATGATTGAAGTGGGGTTGAAAAGGCAAAGGAAAGTCTTCTGTTAGCTCTTTGTTCTGGGAACAACCATCTTCCCCTCTGCACACAACTCAAGTTTAAAAAGAATGAAAGAAATCTCCAGAACAATTGACATTAAACTAAAGGAAGGACAGCTTTCCAAGGAAGGCAGGATCAACAGCCAGGGCCTTGCAACAGTCCTACTGTTAGGGAAAGTGAGGTGGCTGCCTCGGGCACCTGAATCTGGGAGTCATGAAAGGGCAGGAAATAGTTAGTTATTGATATTATTATATTTTGACTTCCAGAAGGTGCTTGTGTGATTTTTTTTGCCTCGGGTGCCAAAATTGGCCAGCCTTGGATACAGTGCACATTGACTTGGGCCTGGGCAAGAGAGATGCATTTACTGTTCTGCCTTGGGCAAGAAAATGCCTCTGTAGTAACTGTTATCATCCTCTTGGGAGCATTTGAAGCACTTTCACAGAATTATTTCAGCAATTTCCACTATAACTTTGTACAACAGGCGCACAAGAACATAGGAAGCTGCTTCATACGTCCAAGTCAATTTGTCCATTTAGCTCAGATTTGTTCTGCTATGCTGTCTGGCAGCGGCGCTCCAGGGTTTTACTGAAGGGATATTCTCAACCCAACCTGGAGAGGTTGGAGATGGAGTCAGGATATTTCTGCAGGCAAAGCAGATGCTCCGCCACTTGACTCATGTTGCAACACAGAACCCAAAGTAAGACATTGTAAGGTAAGATTTGAGACATAGTTGCCACCATAGATGAACAATAAGGTAAAGGTAAAGGGACCCCTGACCATTAGGTCCAGTCGTGACCAACTCTGGGGTTGCGGCGCTCATCTCGCTTTATTGGCCGAGGGAGCCGGCGTACAGCTTCCGGGTCATGTGGCCAGCATGACTAAGCTGCTTCTGGCGAACCAGAGCAGCACAGGGAAACGCTTCCCACCGGTACCTTCCCGCTGGAGCGGTACCTATTTATCTACTTGCACTTCATGCTTTCAAACTGCTAGGTTGGCATGAGCAGGGACCGAGCAATGGGAGCTCACCCCGTCGCGGGGATTCGAACCACCGATCTTCTGATTGGGAAGTCCTAGGCTCTGTGGTTTAACCCACAGCAACACCCACGTCCCTAGATGAACAGTAGCCTCCTTTAAATGCTCACATTACAGAGGGAATCCTCTTTTGTTTATTTCAAGCATAATGTCCGGGGTATTTTCACAGATTCACAACAGTGGTAAACAGTGATTTAAGTGAGAGATCCTCCCCCACATTGAAGAGGATACAGTGGAATCTCGAACTTAATCCATTATGGAAGTCCGTTCGACTCCCAAAACATTCGAAAACCAAGGCGCAGCTTCTGATTGGCACAGGTGCCCCGCAAACAATAGCCAACAGCCGCATCGGATGTTCGGCTTCTGAAAAACATTCGAAAACCGGAACACTTATTTCCAGGTTTTCAGCATTCATGAGCCGATTTGTTCATCAGCTAAACTGTTTGAGAACCAAGGTACATTTCTGGAGTTGGACATCAAACATTTAGGAAAGGGGGAAAGGTCCATTCATACAACACAGACAACAATTGGTAGCACAGAAAGTACCAGGCAGAAAAGGAAAAAGGAATGCAAGGTGGAGAGAAAAAATTAAAGTACCCCAGCACTAGCCCTGGTTCCCTCAGCAAGATACACAGCTGCATAGCCAAGAGAGGCGAGCATCAATTGCATAGCTAAATGCAAGCACAGAGAGGCAAGAAGCACCATTGACTCAATAGAATATGCCAGACTAAGGGCAGAACTGGCATCTCCAGATACATCAATGCTTCCATGTGATCCTAGTTTGGTTGTGAGTCTGGGCACCCTCAGGGCCCTAGAAGGAATGGTAGGGAATGCTGTCAGTCTCAACGCAAAGCTTGTCACCACATAAAAAGATCTTAGTGATAAGAAACCAGAAGATGAAACGAGAGGTACAAAATTGTCTCCAAACCTATGGAGGCATCCTCTCTCCCCTAGCAATCATGTGCAGGACCATATTTTTAATCACACTGCCTATCCAACCCACATTTTAAAGTGGCGTTTGATGGGGATGCAAAAATGCTTGGCCTTTATCTGTAATGCCACTGGTACACATGACTGACAGACCGTAGCCAGGGAACCAATATATGTAGAATTTCAAAGCACCATTTTAGTGGCCACAGCCACTACATGTGATTTTAGTCACATACAGCGGGTATATGAATCAGCTGTAAGCGTCACAGGCATGAAAAGAATGATGTTTCAAGAGAAATGATCAGGAATCGTATGTGCTTAGTAACAGCAACAACATAAAAGATTTACTTCCTGATCCTGAGGAGGGAGGGAGACAGCAGACTTTGCATTGTGCAACATCTTAGTATAACTGGACCTAGAAAAGGGTTGATTACATTGACACGAGAGGCACTTCCTGGATAGGTGGAGATTACCCAGCTTTCCTTATCTTAGCAAAGTTCATTCTTCTCATTTATTTTTGGCAAATCTGCCAAAGAAATTTTTCTCCCTCTTTTATCTGAAAAGAGCAGAAGAGTAACCGATTCACACACTTCGCCAGTTTGAGAACTGTTTTCCCATTCTAAGCTACTGCACTGATTGAATTCATTTTATTCTTTCCCTTTCCTCAGCTTATAAAGAAGATATTTTGTCTCACTTTAAGCATAATCAAGCTTGTGCTTTGCAGAACAACTTTACCAAACAGCTACACAGGAGGACCATATCTACTGTGGGAATAACAAAACATTGTAACGAAACAACAACAAAGAGTCTGATGACACTTTAAGGGCTGGCAAACTGAAAGTATAAGCTTTCAGAGACTTTATCAGAAGATGATGGTATCAGATTACACTGCTGTATCTGATGGTCACAGTTCCTTTAAGAGATAAGCCTTTCACTTTAATATATCTGCAAAAAGTCATCTCCCCCTTGGAATCCCTTTCCCAAACACAACATCCTCAGAGCTTGTCCTGTTTGGCTTGTAGCCTTTTCCACCACCAACATGGGCAGCTCCCCCTCCCCAGAAAAAATCAAGTAAATAAATAAAAATAATTAATGCAGGACCCTAGGTCAACTGGGGAAGAGTTGCACTCCTAGTTCATCAGCATTTTTCTGAAATACCCTCCTCACTGTAAGGATGTGGCTTGGCTGCATGTATGTACATTTCAGCACATGATTCTCTTTCCAAAGCAGTTTACCCCATCACTCTGATTCCAATGAAAACCCCACTTTGCTTCAAAGCCTTCCATGTGCAGCCCTGGGTGTAGCTGCCCCCCACCCCACCCCCAATCAAGCAAATAAATAAAGATACTGAACTGACCAATCTCGCCACAGATACCTTGGTTCAGCTGCTTTTAGGTGAGGAAAGGGTGCATACTGGTAGGGTAGATTTAATTAGTTAATTAATTGCACATACCCACAAACATTAATACCTGCATTAAAGTGTTGCTGGGGACTGGAGTGTCATGTCCCTGCCCCTAAACAGGAGAGAGTAGGGGGTGGGGGAGAGGGAGGGGGAGAGAGATAGTGTGTGTTGCTCACTGGTGAGGATGGGGCAGGCATGCACTCTGCACGCGACCAGAGGCACGTTGCCTCGCGCCTGCTTCTCCCATCCCCGGGCTCAGTCCTGCAACTGAAAAAAAAAAAGATTTTTGCCGGGACTGAGCTTTGCCACAAAATGCCGTTAAGTTAAGCCCGGCAGTCAAAAAAAAATAAGGCTATCGATTCTACCACACCTCCTTGAAAGTGTCTGTCTCAAGGAACGCGATCGAGCGAGTTTCGTGGCCAAAACATCCTCTCGCCCTTCCTTCAGGTTCCTAAGCAGCAGCAGCAGCAGCAGCTAAAACAAACCGAAGCTGCTTCCTCCTTCCTTGTGCGGAGTCCTCCCTCTGCTTGCTCCGGGTGGCTTTTCTCCCCTAGAGGGCGCGTCGCAGCCGGCCGAAGGCGCCTCCTTGGCCGCGCTTTGCAGGCTCCATAAAAGGACAAGAGGCGGATCGCTTACTTTCTCTCCTTGAGCTCCGGATTGGAAGGCGGCGGGGCATATAAATCCGGGCAGGGCGGAGTGAAACAAAGCAGTTTGCAAGCAGCCGGACCTGCTAGGAGGGCAGGAAGAACTTTAGAGGGGGCGGCGGCAGCGGCAGCAGCAGCAGCAGCAGGGGAGAGAGAGAAAGGACTTGTCGAGCGCACGGCAGCGAACCGGCGCGGTTTCTTCTGCTTTTCTTGGTTTCTGCTCCCCATCGTGCCATTTCGTTGGTTTTGTTTGAGAGAAGACGGGGGGAAGGGCTAAGGACACCTCAATGAAGGAAAGAAGAGCCAGCCAGAAATTATCCAGCAAATCGATCATGGATCCTAATCAAAACGTGAAGTGCAAGATAGTCGTGGTTGGGGATACCCAGTGCGGAAAGACGGCTCTGCTGCACGTCTTTGCCAAGGACTGCTTCCCGGAGGTACGTGTGGACCCGCTTGTCTGAGTTCTAGGAATTTAGCGCTACGTGGTTCTTTTACGAAGAGGAGCGCTGTGATTTCTTTTTTGGTTAAAGTTAACTTTCAGCGCTATCTGTTAAATCTGTGGGAAGCCAGTTTAAAGCGGGTTAGACCGTTTTCACAGAAGAGATCCCCAGGAATCACTAAAAATAAATAAAAATAAAGCATCTTTAAGACGACCTCTCTCTCTCGTGCCCTATTGTGAGCCACGCGTGGAATGCGGGATAGAACTCGAACATTCTTTCTTCGTTCGAATTAGAGACCCATTCACTGAGGCAGTGCCGGTTCAAGCCTCGCGCCCAGTGGTGGTGGAGGGAAGCTCTTAGATCTGTCCGTATTTTATAGGTCGTGGGTTTCAGCGTCGCGCTGGAATTCACGAGCCCATCCCTCTGGTGTAAGTTGCCTATTTTCAAACGCTTTGTTGGTTTTCAGTGAAAACGGTCTAATCCCTCAGTAGTTAGGAAATGGTTAAACGATTAAGAAGGGTGAGGGGCCAATTTAGGCTGAAATCTCTGTGGTCTCTCCTCCCCCCCCCCCGAATTTACAAGAAAGATGTGTTTGATACGCGGTGCAAACTTTAAAGAGATGGTAATCTGCTATTTGTGTTTTCTCCCTTTCCTTGCCCAGAACTACGTCCCCACGGTGTTTGAGAATTACACGGCCAGTTTTGAAATAGACACACAAAGGATAGAACTCAGTCTCTGGGATACTTCTGGTAAGGGATTTTCTTGCTCGCAGGAATGCCTGTTCTGTTTCCATGCCATTCTGGTGACTCACATTGGTTTGTATATAATTACAAGCCATTGCTGTAGCCTCTGTTCTTAACACCCTGCAGATGATGTAACTACTTGCCTTTTAGTTTTTTTCATTTTATTTAATGGACTTTAATGCAACCTGACTCCTTTCCCTCCCTGCCCCCTCTTTTTAATTGCAACGATTTCTGCATTGTGGTGAGACTGAGACAGTCGTGTTTACCTAACTCCCCTTCCCGGCTTGACACTCTAAAGGTTCTTGGGATAATTAACTGAACAGATGGGAGAGGGTTATTATGGCCTATCATGAGCCTTTCATTTTAATATTTGTCGCCGCTGCTGCGAAAACCAGCATGTGTTCTCCTTTTGGTAATATGTGATTATACAGAAACAAGGAGCTTAGCAGCTACACAAATGCCTAAGTGTGAGAGGATGTTTTCCTTGCTGAGCCGTGTCCTCACTCCTCCTTCTGAGTGTTCCAAAAATCCCCCCCAAAAAACACGCATAGGAAGCCTTCAACTGAGCATAATGAGAAGTAAAGTTACTCATTGGAAGTGTTTGGCTGTAAAACCAGCAGGGGGTGAGAACGCTTCTGAAGACATGGAAGTTAAGCGAGTGAGAAAGAAAAACTGGAGTTTGGTAGCGGTTGTGATGTTCATTGATTATGTTGCCTGTTTGTACGTACAGTAGGTATAGGAGACTAGCAGCAGATGAAGCGTCTTAATACCAGACCATTGGTTGATTTCTCAGTATTGTCTACATCAGTGTTTCCCAAACTCTGGTCTCCAGCTGCTTTTGGACTACAATTCTCATCTTCCCTGAGCACTGGTCTTGCTAGCTAGGGATGATGGATTTCCAGCTGTTTTGGATTACAACTCTCAAGTTTGGGAAACACTGTCTACATTGACTAACAGGAGCTCCTGGGGGTTTCAGGCAAGACACCAAGGATTGAATCTGAAACCTTCTGCCTTCAAAGGCTGTCCTCTGTTGCTCAGCTGTGGCACTTTGTTTCGCAAGTCTTGTTTGATTAAAGAAAACAGTGGTGTTCTACTATTACTCAAGTACAATGCTATCCACCTCCTTCCCAAATTGATGGCTGGCCACGTAGTTCAAGACATTATTGCCTTTCCTATAAGAGTCACAGCCACGGTCTTGTAGAACCTTGATTTGGGGGAAACTGAAGAAAAAGTACAACTTGCTTGGATCAGCTAAGAAATCCAGTTTTGAGGGACAGATGTTCATTTTCTTCTATTGCAGTTGTGGCCAAGTTTCACAATCTTTCATAATCTAGACAGTAGTCTAGAGCGGTTTTCCCCAGCCTCGGGTGCCCAGATATTGTTGCACAGCAATTCTCATCATCCCTGACCACTGGGCCATGCTGCCTTGTGCTGACTGGAGCTGTAGTCCAAGGTTGGGAAAAGCTAGTATAGAGTCTGGCTCCATAATAATAAAGTTAGCCCCATTTAGCAGCATGAGCCTCCTTTGTGGAGAATAACATTTAAGCATGGCATTACATGGAACAGAGATCACCAACATGGTGCCCTTCACACATTGCTGGACTCCAGCTTCTGCCATCCCCAGCCAGCATGGCCGGTGGTCAGGGATGATGAATCTAGCAGAATCCACAGGTCGCCATGTTGACTGCTCCTGACATAGAGCATCCAAAAGGGAGCTGTTTGCACCTTTTTACAACTTGGAAAGGTTCTTGGTAGGGTCACCAAGATTATAATGGCTTTGGAGCCATATCTAGGATGCCAGTTGGCCTTCCCTGTTCCAAAGGATGCTAGTTCTGGGCTGTGCTTGGTTTATGGTGGAAATGAGTGTATGGGAGTCATCGTAGCCAGTATCTTCTGAAGTTAAGATGGGGAACATGTGGTCCTCCAGATGTTGTTGGACTACAGTTCCATCATTGCTGGTTGTTGGCCATGCTGGCTGGAGCTGGTGTTGGTTGGAGTCAGTCCAGCAACATCTGGATGGGGCTGCACTTTCCCCATCTGTTCTCTAAAGACTTTTTTGGGGGGAGGACTTGGAGCATATAGTAGGTTCCTCCAAATAGCTCTCTCTCTCTCTCTCTCTCTCTCTCTCTCTCTCTCTCTCTTAAGGACATAATTTCCCATTCTTGTGCTGGTTTATATGAAGTGTTAAGTTTTTGGGGTTTTTTTTTAAGTTCCTGCAGAGATAATCCATTGGCTGAGATGAGGGCTATAAAGCACCGTGCTTAATGGGGGAGAGTTAAAATCATCTTTGTTTGCTGGCTTTTATGACAGATTAAAGAACACTCTGTGGCAGAGTGCAAGAGGGCGACCAAGGAGAGGGAGACAAAGGAATGTACAGGATGCTGAGAGCAGCTAGCAAGGGAATGTGAGCGCTGTCTCTTGTCACCAAATGCAGGAAGGGAGCAGACCACCCAGCGTAGAAGCCATCCATCCTAGGGCAGAGAAGCAAAGTGGAGCTGGAGAAGATACCCCCTACACACACACACACACACACACACACACACACACACACTTTTTACAGTAGAATGAAAAGCACAGTTGAATTACTTAATGGCTTTTGTAGTAACTTCAAGAAGTGGACAAGATTTATTTTATTTTACTTGCCTGCCAGTAGCAAGAGCCTAATCACAAAATTTGCTTGTGGCACACAAAGGGCTGTCCTGTGAGGAAGGCACGTCGAAGGCGATAAAAGGCTGAAGTGGCAAGACTCTGCTTGTCTTGTAAATCTGGCAACACTTGTACAGCTCTTTTGAAGAAACCACAGCTAAGCTCTTTCTGCCTTAGCAGCCTTAACACGAACATTACTGCTGTTGGCATCACTGGAATGCATGCTTCCAGATGTGGATGACAGCTGTGAAGGCTGGCAGTTCTGGTTCTTTTTCATTTTCTCTCTCTCCTACAGGGGAATGCTTGCTGCCTTTTTCACTCTTCTGTGATAAAGCCAAATTAAATTCTCTCTTTTTTTCCCCTGCCTCCCATTGCCTTAGTAGGAGAATGAACATGAAATGAAGAGGGAGCAGCAAAGGAATTAAAAGGGGGAGGAGAAATTTATTGCATCTGCAAGACTTTATTTCTTAAATATATTTTTTGTGCATGAGGACTGACATTAATCTATGCTTTTTTATCTTGCATAATGGTAAGAAAGTAACGTCCCATTGAACTCAATGAGACTTACTCTATGTGAATGTGTATGGCATTAGACTGCCATTGACATTTCTTCCTTCAGATGTTTTCCACTAGGACTTGCTCATAGTGGACTCTTCTGCCTATTCCAAACTTAGTTATTTATTATTACATTTATATTCCACTTTTCCAACAAGGGTTGGTTCTATCTCTCTATTTTATCCTTGCAGCAACCCTGTGAGGAAGGTTAGATGGACTGACATTGACTAACCCAACATCACCCAAATGGATGAGTGGAGATTTGAACCCTAGCTTCCCTGGTCCTAGTCTAACACACTAACCACCACACCATACTGGCTCTGGGATTCTTTCTTCCTGGGCTTAACATGGACCAAGGCATAGCCTCACATTCTAGACAGGATATGAAAATTGATTCAAAGAGGCCTTCAATATATTAGTTTGGTATTTTACAGACACTTCTTAATGATCTGTGATTCAACGTATCGGTTATTTATCAAAATACTGATTTGGACACCTAGTTATCTGGGCCTCAGATCTTATGATCTGCCATCTCTTGAGTTTGTTTCCTGGTTGTAGATTGTTTAGATAAGATCAGCTGTAACTGAGTTGGAATTATTACTGTATGACAGTTTCTTAGCCCCTTTTAAAAGACAGGTCTTATTAGTCTAAGTCAAGATCTGGGCTTGGCCTCAACAGTCCTCATTTTCCAGTATGGTGTCATAGCTTAAGTAGGTCAGATCTGCAACAGCTGAGTTGGTTGCAGAGGTTAATGATGAGCAATATAGTGTGATGTTTTCCTATCAAAGACAACTAGGGACAACTGTATTGGAAGTGCAAAATAGGGTAAAACAACTAAGCTATTCTAGATGGTCTGTCTGGGAGGATTTGCATTATTTAAAGTTTTGGCAGCACTCTTGCAATGCTTTTATAGAGCAATGGGACAAAATAAGATAATTTAAACACATGAAAGATAATATTGGAAATCCTACAGTTTAATGACTACAGAATGTCTCTACTGTAGAATAACCACACACAGAAATAATGACCCACATTTAATGATACCACTTAGGAGATACTATTTTTTTTTAGATGCTAGTTTAATTTGATCGTGGTATTCCCAAGACATTTCCATATGAGTTTATTAGTCTTCAGTGTTAACCCCATTAAACAAGTATATCTCCTTTAAATCATCACCTGTCTTGCATGAACATTTCTGAATGTTTAGTGTTTCCCATTAACTGAAGTTAATTGCTGTTTGACTTTAAATGCATCCATTTGGAGAAGTAATTCTGGTCTTACTGTAACTGAGGTCAACAGCAAAGATCCAGAAATCAGTAAACAAAGATGAAAATCTCTTTAGGCTTTGCCCTAAACACTTGAATGGCAATCCATAGACTCCTTCCTCCAGAGCAGCCTTTCTCAACTTTGGGTCTCTAGATGTTGTTGGACTACAACTCCCATCATTTCCTAGCCAGCATCCTAGTCATGGATGATGGGACTTGTACTTCAAGAACATCTGGGGGTTCGAGGTGGAGAGACGCTGCTCTAGAGAGTCAACCCTGTGGAAGCTGTGATATCATTCTGGGTCTATCCCAGCTAAAATAGACAGGCGTCACTGAAGCTGCAAGTTGCAATAAGTTGAATGGTTTGCTCTAGCCTTCGTCAACCTGGTGCCCTTCAGATCCTTCGGGAGTTAGTCTAAGGCTGGTTTACAGCATGGTGACCACATTTTTAACAAGAATGCCACGCATTCTGAGAGTTTGCTACTCCGTAGTATGTTTGCACTCCCCAGCAGCTTGTTTAACTTCTAGTTTATCAAGCTGGGGAGCAGGCAGTGTATGAAAGTCTGGTAGAAATGCAAGCACACATCTCTTTGCCATAGCCAGGCCTAGGGTCCTTTCTGCAATAGGGTCCATGTTTGTGTCACACTCTTGCTGCCTGTGCCCTTGTGGCACAGATGGATCACTTATGATATACAAAACGATACCTACAAAATCTAAGAATGACTTTGCAAGATGTTTTCATTCTGCACCCCTGAAATATCTTGACTTTTCCTGGGGAGGGTATACTGGTATTAAATCTTTAGATGGATAAATATTTGAGCATTGCACATTAAAGCAATTGGACTGGTTATGTATCTGATTTCCACCCTTTTCCCCCTTCACAGCAGCTGTGGAATAATTTGCAGAAAATCATATATAATTCTGTAGTCTTATTATATGGCATGCAGCAGCAGTAAATGAGCTCATTTTTTTAACAAGATCATTTCAGAATAATGTTTGGCTACTTGTAGCTTCTTCAGATCCTGTCTAATGGAATCCATAAAGACAATTTACCTGTGTCTGGCTTCTGCTGAATATCCTATCAAAGCTGAAACACATATTTTATCTTCCCTCATTAAAATTTGACTCTCTTACATAATTCAAATTTCATGGGTGCACCATAAAACCGTGAAGCAGTTGCAGCCATCTTATGGGCTTAACTATATATCCCAATACTTCATGAATTGCAGAATATCAAGGAAAGCTGTGGACTTGGGATGGACGTTCTCAACAAGAGTATCAAAGAGTGGCACAGATTCCCAATGAGTTGAGCTTGCTGTGGTTCTGAGGTTCACTGTGTGTCTTTCACTCTATATAGATCAGACAAAACTGTCTGATCCCCTGAAGAGTTCTGTATAAGTTCCAGAATGTTGGTGTACCTCATAAAGAGGGTGCTTATTATTGACAAATGAATTAAACCCTGAATTGCATTCTTCCTCTTGTAGCCTTTAGTAACTGGTTACTCAGTTACCCTGAATCCAGTATTCCTTAGCTGGAAATTACTAGGATCTAACTTTAAAACTTTCATGGAGTCAGTTGTTGGAATGTGAGAAGCCTTACTTAAGAGATGGGTAGCCTGTGGTCCTCCAGATTTTTTTAGGTTCCAGCTCCCAACATCCCTGATTATGGGCCATGTTGGCTGGGGCTGATGAACAATGGAGTCCCACAACCTTTGGAGGGTAACAGATTCCCCATCCCTGCCTTACTTTGTAAAACAAATACCTTCTACTTAGGGAGAGCGACTTCCAAGCACTTTGAATTTAACTTGTAAACTTCAGAGATGAACATGAAAACTGATAACTTGGTCAGCTTAGGACATTGGTATGGGACATGCTGAGGCAGTCTTTCACCCCGGGGTCATGGGCAGATATCTGACACAAAGATCAACCACAAGTTACTGCTGGCTGTCAGTAAGTCTGATCTGACATTAGTCTGTAACAAATGGTAGTGGCAGACTTTTCTACTGTTCTAAGTGATAGTGTGATATTTCAACCTCTCTCATCATCAAAATCATTGCCGTAATCAACCCAAAGCCTGCATGAGGGGAAAAACACCAAGGAATCCTTGGAGCTGTAGTTTATGGATCCTAAAAAGTGTTAGAGATTATTAGTCCCCACATAGAACAACAGTTTACAGAGCCCTGGCAGATGGGGAATTTATTGTTAGCAAACAAGAAGTCTGTACTTTGAACAGAGATCACATCAGACATGATGCAATAGAATTACTCAGTGAAAAGCCACATAAACTTAAGCCAAAACTTTAGGTTATGCTGAGTCGGCATGTCCTTTTGAGCCTGGTATCGCCACCAACTTACCAAGCAGTGTGGACAATCTTTACTTCCAAAGCTCCATTTTGACAGGAGATCTTGTACCTCCTTTGTGGTCCTTGGCTTCCTTTTGGCAACTTTCATGCAAGGTGTAATGGCAGAGTTTTGCTCATCTCCTATCTATGGGATTATAAACTGCATTTTTTGAGCGTTTAGCTGCTTTAAATGTCCACATGGAGTCAGGCTAATATATACTTTTACACAAGTGGCACAGGCTTACTTTGAAGCATACTTTTAGAGTCAAAATCCTATCATGGCATTCCTGATGCTCTTGTGGGCTTCCTATTGACATCTGATTGGTCATTGTGAAGACAGAATGCTGGACTAGGTAGGACTTTGTTCTGAACCAGCGGGACTGTTACCATGTTCTTATGAAACTATACTCACAGTTCCTGCAAATTTAGAGGTGGCTAGAAATCAGCCTTCCCTAACCTGGTGTCCTCCAATGTTTGGGATTCCCAATTCCCAGGGATGGTATGGGTTATAGTCGCAACAACATCTGGAGGGCACCAGGTTGCAGAAGGATGAAAAAGGTATGCGTGTGTGGTATACATTTCACAAAATCTGGATCTGAAGCTTTGTTGGAGTCACAGTGATTTTGTCAATCTGCTCATTTTCTTTAGTTGAGCATGGTTTCGCATTTTCTGAGACCATCTTGGAGAAGGATTGAACAGAGTATGCTATTGAGCTGCCTTGAAAAGGGTCTGTTTAGACTTGACATGCATTCCCAAGATTCCTCAGGCTCTGAGGATTTTGTTCTGGTAAGGAGATTGGAATGATGAAATGCCCTATTGAATTCTATCTCTCGGCTTTTGTTCTGAGTGGCTGTCTTCTTGGGGCATTGATAAAGGATCCCACTATTGCTTGTTTGAAAGAAGAGAGAAAACACATTTCTTGTGAAGCATCTGAATTCTGCACACTCTCAAAGGATGCACTTAAAGCCTCCCATTCATTCCCTTGCATTCTTTCCCAGAGAAGAATAGCAGCTTGTCTCGTTTATGTGAAAGCTTCATATACTTGTCTTAGCATGCTGCATTGTAATAACAGGAAATTTTTGTCCATAGTAAGTGTAATCACAGATCCGACTGGTATAAGTGCATGCCATACGTATGCATGTACATATATGGTGCGATAGACCTCTTGAGGAGTGGTGACTGAGCACTTAGGTATGTGTCTAAGGAATTTTTTTCCCTGGGTGAGGCTCTTCACTCTTCTCTTGAGCAAGCAACGTCTCTGTCCAAATTTTAATGATCCTTAAAAGCAAATGCTTTATCCTGCCCATACCTGTTTCAGAATATTCTGATGAGAAAGGAGGGTGGCAACTATGCCTAGAGCTAAGTGATAGCTGTGGGTGGAAATTGCAATGTGATCTACACCTGCCTAACACTTTGAAATTAGTAGAGGTCATCTAGCACATGGAATGCTGCACCAGGGGCCAATCTGGTGCAGTAGATGGAGCACTAGAGCTGGAAGAATTGCTTTAAAATCTCTGCTTGCCATGAAATTCTTTGGTTGACTTTAAGAGATGCATAAGAACAGGAATTAGGGGACCTGTGGCCCTCCAGATGTGGTTGGACTATAGGTCATCTTCACTCTGGGCCATTGGCCATGATGGCTGGGACTGATGGGAATTGGAGTCTAACAAATGGAGAGCCACAGATTCCCCAACACAATATATGTGGGAATATAAGCTGCATCAGACCAAGATCAATCAGGTCTTTGGTAAACTCGCAACCCAAAGGCAAAAGCTTGTAGTCTGTCCTCACCCCTGTATCTGGAATTGAGGAGTGCATGGAGGTTTCAGTTAGTTACTTATTAAGCCACTGATAGTGTTAAATGGATCAGGTGACAGGAAATAGCACCTCTCCAGCCTGAAAAATCAGATAGCCAGTGCCAGTCAGAGTAACCAATGCCTGGCTAGACAGACAAATCATCTCATGTCCTCATGGATAATGTCCACTACCCTTTTCCCAATAATAGCCTCATCAGTAGTAATCCTCATGGGGGTTTGTAATGATTAAGAACTCAAAAAATAAAATAAAATTAGCTTCTATAAACAGGTGTGGGCTTGACAACCATATGTCAGGAGTGCTCTGATGGTGTTTCCTGCTTGGCAGGGGGTTGGACTCGATGGCCCTTGTGGTCTCTTCCAACTCTATGATTCTATGATTCTATGTTTTGCAAGAATACCTTACAGAAGGGGTAGCCAACACAGTGCTTTTCAGACATGGTTGAACTACAACCTCCATCCTCTCACCCCATTGGCCTTGCTGATGGGAATTGGAGTCCATTAACGTTAGGCAGCTGCCTCCGCAATACAGCTGTCACTTGGCAGTACTGCCCCAGTAATAAAATGGACCCAGGCCCATTAGTTCCCTGAGAAAGTATGCCTTTACCGGTGTTGTCCAAACTGCAGCCTGACAAATGTTGGCTCTTGGGACCCAGCCCAAAGGTTAATGGCTGCTTGCAGAACCGATAAGAGAGGCTGCTTCACCCATTGCCCGTGCCTGCTTAGACAAGGCACATGAAATCAGATATTGTGCTAGGAAAAAGGAAATCTCCACTTCCTGCAGAGGTTTAAATAGCCTGTTGCACGTTTAACTCTTGTGCTGAGAGATGAGCATTACGATAGGTTTCTGACGCACTGAAGCTATCAGTAGCAATACACAGGCATGTGATTCGAGGCTGTGGAGAATCTGGAGGAAACTTTCAGACTGAGCAGACCACCTTCTGTTTGCCAAGGCTTCAGCCCATATGTTCCTGTTTGCTTCAAAAGCAGCATTCCTCAAATTCTTTCCTTGTGGTCTTTAGCTGCCCAGCTGGTCTGTTTTTTGAGACGAGTTCCTTTTGCTGTTTACCTTACTACACCCTGAAACAGCAGGAGCTTCTTTTGCCAGGAGGAGGAACCTGCACACAAGCGTCTTTCTAATACGATTGCATCGTTGTTTCTGTACAGCCCTTGAAAGCACTGTTTTCATTTCATCCATTTAAATCCTGGAGATTTTGAATACAACCAGCTTCCCCAACTCCAGTGGGTGAACCTGACCTAACACACTTAATGTGTTTCCAATAATCCTGTACATAAATAGTAAACTCCCTTCTCCCAAGTGTGGATTCTTGTGCAACCAAAATGGGCAGCACCTCACAGGATTGGCAGGTTATGGGGAATTCCAAAGTTGGGAGAAGTACAAAAAAAAGTGTGTGGGAACCCCCAATAATAGTCCAGTGAGGACAGAGCATGCTCAGGGGTTGTGGAACAGTGACTTTTCAGAGGAAAAAACTGGTGGTGGTGCAGGAATGGAATCTTCTTCTTCTTTGGCGATCACTTATAGCCAAGTAAGATTCTTCAATTCGAGTGCTCGTAGGCCAGTGTTTCCCAGTTGTCGGTGTTTATACTACATTTTATAAGATTTGCCTTGGGAGAGTCTTTGAACCTCTTTTGTTGACCACCAGCATTATGCCCTCCATCTTTAAGTTCGCAATAGAGTAGTTGCTTTGGAAGACGATAATCAGGCATCCGCACAACATGACCCATCCAACGAAGTTGATGTTGAAGAATCATTGCTTCAACACTGGTGATCTTTGCTTCTTCCAGTACACTGGCATTAGTTCACCTGCCTTCCCAGGTGATGTGTAATAGCGCATCCTAGAAGATGACATGGTTGGCAGGAGCATTTTACGCGGTTGCAGGTCCCACCTGAAATGTTGATAAGTTTGAATTCTGTTCCTCTGGATTCCTGGGAGAGAGCTCTTGGTCATTTAAAATAATCCATAGAGTTCCTTAAGAGATGGCCTGTTTCAGCAAGCTCTTTTCCCTTGCCGGAAGCTGCCAAAAAGGCAGTGGCGCTCAAGGAGATGCTGAATGTAAATACCAAAAGAGAAATCTCCTCTAATTAGCTGTTACAGGTTCTAGCAGTTCATTAAACTGTGAGAGCCTCAAAGATCTAATTGATATTTGGTGCGGATGATGTTCCTGATGTAATATATTCAGAGGATATTAATAATTACATATAAATGTATTTTGCCAGACACCATGGGACCTATGTGGGCTGTGGCTGTGCTGTGATGACTTATTTATACTGAGTCTCCGCAATGTTTGACACACCGAGCTGAATGTGGCCCTGATATCAGTGGTTGCTGGTCAAGATTCTTCTCTGCAAGTGAATTATAAGTCACCGGGGAGCAGCCGCAGGACCTTGTGGGCTTCCCAGAGGCATCTGCTTGGACACTGTGGGAAACAGGATATTGAATGAGATGGACCACTGGCTTGATCCAGAAGAGGTCATCCTGGGATTAAAGGGATCGTGACCCTTTAAGTTCCAGGCAGGCAGCACAAATAGGAGGCTTATTAAGCCATGGTGACCGCAGTGTATGGTTGACTTGTTGAGTCAGAGGCTGTGCAAACCTGTCTGTGCACTCCTGCAACTATGCAAACAGCTCAAGGCAGGGAAAGGCATTTTTTCCTCAGGAGGGACCAATCTCCAGGTGTGTTGCCTTGTGTTGTTGCCTAGATGCAAGTAGTTAACCCTTGACAAGATCTACCAATTATGCGGGTACCAGTGTGGCTCTTCATAGCAAAGGCAACTACTGTTTTTCCTTGCATACGTCTTTTCCTTTTGCTGAAGGTGATAGATTACTGGTCTTACTTACTATTGAAAGTGGTTATATAAACACTAGCATTTTGCAGGAAGCACATCTGCCCTGACTTGGAATGAACCTAATCACATGTGCAAGTCCGACACCCAAGCAGATTCTGAAAGGTTCTGGGATAACAACTGGGCCTAACTTACATCTGTAGCTACTGATACAAAAATTAGGCATGATGTTGCATTGCCATAGTCCTTCTAAATCAGTTGTGGGAAAGATTTCACCCTCTAGATGTTGCTGAACTACACATCCCATTGGCACCAGCATGCATGGCCAATAACCAGGGATGATGGGAGCTGTAGTTTAGCAAAATCTGGTGGGCCAAAGGTTATCCACACCTGTTCTAAATGGAATAAGAAAGCACTGTTTAAAAAAGAGATTTTACTAGGTGACCTTGGCTCAAAGTTAGGAGACTGAGGATCCTTATTTTCTAGCCATATTATGCGTTAATAATCCAGGCTCATCAGAAGAGATTCAGATTGTTTTGACCTTTGAATGGAAGCTCAGAACCGCATCTGTGTAACTCATTCCTAAGTAGCAGCTCAACATGTGCATCCATCACTGATGCACGGATTGGCCAGAAGGAAGCCTTACATCAGTGTGGGAAAGGCCTGCGTGGTCATGGTTTGACAAGCATGGTGATCTGCTATACCAAGCTTTATGGTAGCCACCACAAATATGGTGCCGATTTGTTTGAAGCTGACCTAAATTAACAATAACCTACTGAGGATATGGAGCACTCTTGTTTCTGGCAGGTGGTGAGATCTTGAAAAAGTGGGGTGAGGAAGCAAAGGGAAATATAGCAGAGGCATGGATGGAACACTTAGGGTGCGTCATTTAACTGTGTATACATAATGTTTCTTTTCTGCCCATAACATGATCTCACTTATTTCAACAGGGTCTCCTTACTATGATAACGTCCGCCCACTTTCCTACCCAGATTCCGATGCCGTCTTAATTTGTTTTGACATAAGCCGTCCAGAAACACTTGACAGCGTGTTGAAAAAGGTAAGTGATGGAAAATAACTCTAAATGTATATGCAGAGCTAGGATATGTCACTGCTGCCATCTGTATATATGATCTTGAAGTGTAAAAGCCAGGCTGATTATTGCTGCACTCCCAAGTATTATGCAAACCAACTGAGAGGCTAAAAAAATATTAGTCCATTACTCCCCCAGGTTTCAGGTGTGTTGGCCCAGGCAAGTGTTGATCATGGGGTAAAGGTGGCTTTCACTTCGAAATCCTTCTTTAAGGTTTAGATTCAAATCCTATAGCCTGCTGTACTGAGGGGGATTCGGGCTCTAGTACCTTGGGAAGGAACTCTTAGCTCAGTGGGGCAGCATGTGATTTCCTTGAAGAAGGTCTCTTGATTCAATCCCTAATTATAGACTTTTGGCAGGAGTGGAGAAACTGCAGCCTTGCACATGTTGTTGAATTTTAGCACTCATCCTCCCTGACAGTTGGCCATCCTGGCCAGGGCTGATGAGATTTGGAGCCCAATTACATCTTGATGGCTTATAGGTTTCCCATCCCTGACACACAGTTATATGAACTCCCTGGCCAATGGCATTTGGATAGGTACTGCAATAAGAGTAGACAATATATAGGGCCAGAATGGGGAACCAGTGACCTTCCAGGTGGATTCCTAATGCCCATCATTTCCAGCCGGCATGGCCAACAGTTACGTATGATAGGAGTTATAATCTACAGCATCTACAGGTCCACAGGTTCCCCATCCCTGATAGGTAGTTAGGTGGAATCCAATCAGTTTACTTTGCAGCTTCATAGTTGAATGTATATTGACAGGATGCACCATTATTGGCATACTGTTTTGATCAATATAATTAGTATTCATGCACTTAGCAAGTGAAAAGAGCCAATATCCGCATGATCCTTGTTCAGCCATACAAGGAGAAGATTTCTGGTCCAGACCTTAATTCCTAAAGTCAGACTAGAGGCCAATTCTTCTTTGGTGTGCCACAGTATGAAGACTGATTCTGCACATTGAATTGAATTGTTCAGTAGTGATGAGTGCGCCAATCCTTGCTGATTTTGATTTAATTAGGAGGATATCCACCAGAAGCTCAAAAGTAATATATATATACTTCCTCTGGGATAGTATGTTTCTCAATACCACTTGGTGGGAATTGCAGGTGGGCAGAGTGTTGTTGCACTTAGGTCCTGCTTGCATTCTTCCCATAGGCATCTGGTTGGCCACTGTAAGAACAGGATGCTGGACCAGCTGGGTCTTTCATCTGATCCAGAAGAGCTCTTCGTAGGTTCTTAGTGGATGACCAAGAGGTCATGTGCATAAATGGAAGAGTGCCATGTGTGGATGAGGCTCAAGTTAGATTGCTGTCAGGAAGAATCTTCAACAGCCCTGGATTCTGTCAGACATGGGCACTATTTCCTGGGTTTCTGGAGAAAATGGCTGCCATAATCTTTACTGTTTGCATGAACAAAGTCCTTGGGATCAGCTGGTGCTACCTTGCCTTGGCAAATTTTGGGGAAGGGAAGGGGTTAAATATTCCTCTTCTCCAATAGAGAGAGCTCTTAATTCCCTTTCCACATTTTACTTCCTGCCACCAGTTCAGAGAGGTTAAAACAAACATTACTCATGCCCTGCTTACTGTTGTCATGGCCAACATCAACAAAACTTTGGAATTGAGTTTCTCTGTGTCGAAGGCCTAATATGACCTACAGAGGTATAGCCCAGTAGACTCGGGAAAGGTGAGAAAATTTCAGATTCTACGCTAACAGTTTGACTTGTGGAGCAACATAAGCAAGTCCCTAGAACTCAGCTTTAGTTACTTCCTATGTCACAAGTGTATTGCTGTGATTAACTGCTGCGGAACACAACAAACAGTAGTGCTATTGTTGATTTTATGTTGACCCTCAACCTCTCTCAAGGCTCCAAATACATTAATAACTTCAGCCTGCAACAGGAAGCACTTTTGACTTGTAGATTCTCACCTTAAGCTTCTGTCGCATCAGTCTTTTCCATATCTTTCCATAAGGTGTTTGTGGCAGAGTTAGGGTGGATCATGACCCAGTTGTGAGCTGCAGACCATCAGCTGGAGACAGTGGTGTATGCAGAGGGTGCAATTAAGCAAAGTAAGCTGTCGCTAAGTCCCAGTAAATTCATTAGGACTAAAATATAAGTAGCCCTTTGCAAATATTTTCTGTGCACCTGGGAAACCTGGAAAATGTGGGGTTGCACAGAGCTCTTTATACATGTAAATGATGTGTGCAAAGACCTTCCCCAGCTTGGTGTCCTGTAGATGTTTTGATCTATGAAACCCATTTTCCCCAGCTAGTAAGGCCAGTAGATTATGGGTGGGATACAGAGCTTCAGCTGCAGGTCAGAAATGGGAGTCTACAGACATTGTCTCGTCCCCTCACTCCATGCATTGAAGTGCACATGACTTGAGTGAACATTAATTCAGTTTTCAATGGTTTGTCCATGATTGTCTATTTTGCTGAGCTGCATTCATTTTTATGCCCTGCAATGTACTAGAATGCTAGAATTCCTGTTCATGTGACCCTCTGGCAATTGTGATGTTTTTACATGCTAGTCCTCTGCACCTGGGGGAAGAATGTAGATGACATTGTATTCAAGGTTTAAGCTTCACATTTTAACTTCCCTGCAGTATGGACTATATACCATCTGTGTGTATGACATAGGTTAAGACCATATTTTTGATCTAATTATATGCTTCTCCTTTGTTGTAAGACCTGCTTGTAACTTGGCATTTGGGCAGCTGTTTAAACTTGCTTTGAGAAAACTCCCTTGATTATATCTATTCAGTCAGTTGAGTGAATGAGTCACAGGGAGGGAAAACGTAATGTATTGCTGTGGCAGCTGGCCTATCTGTAGGCAGGTAGGGATGGATGTCCTCATTTTTAAAATAATATTTTATTCCTGGTGTTCATAATACAAGAAATAAACAATAAACCATTTTTTTAAAAAAACCAAACAGAAGTATACATAAGCTCAGATGAAGTACATTTTTAAAAACTGAATAAATGCATCAAAAAGTTGGGAGAATTGCAGATTTTGAAGGATTGCTGTACTGGTGTATTTCAAATTAGTTCACTTTAAAATGTGAACCAAACAATTTCTCCCCCGTCTTTCCTATCTGCAGGGAGTGCTACACCAAATGTTTCCTTCTAGTGCTTCACTGCAGTACAGCTGACAACTGACGCATGATTCTTTAAAGCATCTCATTGCGTTAGATGGCCGCCTCAGTGTTTCTTATGGCAGCAGGATACTAACACTGTACTATTTTCACAGTGGAAAGGTGAAATCCAGGAGTTTTGTCCCAACACCAAAATGCTTCTGGTTGGCTGCAAGTCTGACCTGCGCACAGATGTTAGTACACTGGTAGAGCTGTCCAATCACAGGCAAACACCAGTATCTTATGATCAGGTAAGTGCCATGTCGTGTTTTGCTTGTTAATGAATGATGCACACTTCTGACTTGATTCATTCAAATCCTCCTTGGGGCACAATGCTGCAAAGAGTGTTGGTTATATTACACCACTTTTCATCACTGCTGGTGATCAGCAGTTGGGATCTGTACTTTTCTTATATCAGATGCTGTATGCTACTGACTTAAGGGGTTGTAGGTCACTGGTAGAGCATATGTTTCTTAAGCAAACAGTTCAGTCAGTAGCATCTCCAGCTAAGGCTGGGAAGGGCTTCTCTCTAAAACCCTGCTAAGCCACTGCCAGTCAGTTTAGACCACCCTACCTGGCATCCTGCAGATGCTTATCCACTATAACTCCCATCATTCCTGCCCATTGGCCATTCTGGCTGGGGCTGATGGGAGTTGCAGTCTAAGACTTCTGGAGGACACCACGTTGGCACAGCCCAGTGTGGACGATACTGCGCTAGATAGATCAGTGGTCTAAGTCAGTTTAAGGCATCTTCCAATGTTCCTGTGACTCAGTCAAGATGAGGAAAGTGGGTGCCAAGCAGTGGTAGTGTTGTTGCATAGTCCCACTTCTTACTTGGCATTGCATCAGGCTGATGAAGAAAGTGCCTCTCCTCATTAGTGGGGAGTCCATAATTCTCCCCAGTAAGGGATAGGGAGCACTAGACACAGCATACCCTGCAGTTTATGCTCCATCCACATTTGTCTGTATTCTGTTCCTCTTCCACCCATTTCCTATGTTGTTCAATCTGGATAACTAAGCCGGCCATAGGTCCACGTGGCTTTAATGTGTTTTGCTCTCTCTCTCTCTCTCTCTCTGGAGAGGAAGAGTGCAACCTTTGTTTCCTTTTGTATTGGTAAGCAATAAAACAGAACTGCTCTTTTTCTTTGAAAAGAACCACTGCGAGTGTGTATACCTCTTCAAACTTGAAACTGGACATTTATGTAAAAGTAATTGCATGCCTTCTTCTCCCCATGCGATTATGACATGAAAACTACATAGTATTTTGTAAAGCTCCATAAACATCAGTCTTGTGTAAGACCAACAATCTGCCCACTTCTAAGGCACACTTAACTGGAAAAAAATTCCATTGAAATTGGTGAGGCTTTCCTCCAAGTAAATTTGGCTGGGTTCTTTTGGGCTTCAGTGTCCCATTTCTTCACAGTGCCTCTGTTTTTGATAGAATTGTCTAGTTGGATAGAATGTTATAGGGCCCCCCCCCATTTCTTTTTTACATCTCACAAGGATTGTACACTTTAATGTCAAGTGACAACTGGACCAAGGTGGGTCGGGACTGCTGATTCTCTTAGATCTGTCAGCAGCCTTTGATATGGTCAATCATGATCTTCTGGACCACCGCCTCGCCAATGTGGGGATACAGGGCACAGCCCGACAATGGCTGTGCTCTTATCTCTGGTCGGGGACAGAGGGTGGCGCTAGGGAGGGAGATGTTGTTCATACTTGTTGAAGCTATTGGGTGTTGGGAGTCCAACAGCATTGGAACACCACAGAATAAGCCATCCCTAGAATAGGGACAAGAAAGACCACAGTGTCTTTCTGTTTTGGGTGGTGGCTTCCAAGTGATAGTCATGATTCAAGGCTTTTCTGGTACGTTCCATAGCTGCAAACGTTGGCCTCCAAGGGCTGCATTTTTGTAGATTATAATGTTTTTCTATAATAGCATATGAAGCAGGGTTACTCCTCCATTCTCCTCCTCCTCAGTGGTTTCCAACAAAATGTTTTTGACTTTACTCACTGGGAATTAATTGACTAGTACAATCCAAAACCCTCTGATTGCCACTTCAGTCATTAGCAGACAGGCTGTTTAATTAATGTTGACTGAGTCTCCTATCGCCACTCTCCCCCTCCCTGCCCTCCATTAAAAAGTTTGCACAAGGTTGTGTGTCTGAGGATTGCTTCTGTTGGGGAACTAGTTCAAAATTCCAACTGCTTCTCTGAACATCCAGTAGCCTATGGTTTCTGGAAGTCTTCCAAATCATCTCAGTTTGACAGGATGTAGTACAGTGACAAAGTACACGAGGCGTTTCCTAATGTCAGTGGCAAACCTTTTGTTTGTACAGCCTCAATCTTTAGACAGTCCAAGTTCTAGTTAAGCAGCGTTTTCCCCCAAACCTCTGGTGCTACACAGGAAATACCTGTAGCGTTTTGTTTTTCTCTTATCTTATCCAGAACTGCAGAGGGTGACTTCCTTTATCTATGCTTTGAAAGCTTTTGGTAATTTTGTGCGGTAAATAGCAAGGTGGGACTAGAATGCTTGATTTGTATGGTAAACAGGGTTGTTCCCCTCCCCCAAGTTTAATCCTATTGATTTAGAAAGAGTTGAACGTTTTGACTGACAAATAACTTTTCCCTTGATGCATCTGCACCACGTTTTCTAGGCATACACTTTAATTCTAGCCATGCTTATCTGGAAGTAAGCCCTATTGATTTCAAGGTCAAACTATTCTGTATGCTTGCCTCTGGCATAAAACTGGCCCTGCTTAGAGATGGAACAGATGCCATCTGATGTTTGAAACCCTGCAGCTAGCATAGACTTCTAGTTTCTGAAGGGCTCCAGTCTGCTGCTTTAAGGGAGCTTAGAGACTGAATTCAGTGGGGTCACCTGACGGCATATGGCTGGATTTTTCTCTTCTGCAACTAGGTGGGCGGTTTCTTAAAGTCAACTAGTGTAGGTCAGAATCTGAACACATTAAACTATTCAACTTGTGTTCGGGGGGGGGGTGGCAGACACCCAAACCTAAAACTCTATCTGCTGCATAAGGAGTGGTTTGAACCACAACAGATAAGGCAAAGTAGCCTCCTTGGAAGTGAAGTCCTTGCAAACTCCTTAACCCACTGAAGATCTGGTCTGTGTAAGGAGTTGTTGCTGGTCTTGCATTCCCACACATACTATCTCTGCTAGAGGGAATTATTGTCCTCATCTCTGGAATTTCCAGAGGTGTGAAATGACCTTGCATGAGATCTGCTGGTGGGGTGGGTTAGCAGGAACACCAGCCTAGGATTGCTGGTGGCCACAAAGACACAACACCAGACCATTGACCTAAATTTATGAATTGCTGTGGATAGAGAACCCTGACATCCATGTGGGTTAGGGCTCGTGGGAATTGGAGCCCAACAACATCTGAAGGGCTCCATGTTGGCTACCTCTGCTTGGCCCTACATGCCCTTTCAGGCCAGAAACAAAAGGGTAAATAGATCAGATATATTTTTGCAGCTATGCTTGTACTCCTCAGTTCCTTCCTTATAAGGCTACTTTGTAAGCTGGGGTTGAGGGTGCTTAAATTGAAGATGCTCTTGGTCTCCATGTCCAATGGAGAAAGTCTTTAAAACTGGTGTGGCCAATAATCTGCAAGTTCTAGGTAGATTTCTGTATTTATAAGGACAGTGGATTCTCCTCCTTATTTGCCTGATGTGTTGCCTTTTGTTTCCTCAAAGCATTATCTCTAAAACAGCATCCCAGAGTAATGATTATATGGCTTGTCTTAGTTCTCTCTGGATTTCTGTTGAGGTCTGTAATCTAATCTATTCTCCTCTACCTCCACAGGGTGCAAACATGGCCAAGCAGATTGGAGCAGCCACATACATTGAATGTTCAGCCTTGCAGTCAGAAAACAGTGTAAGGGACATTTTCCATGTTGCTACCTTGGCCTGTGTGAACAAAACAAATAAAAATGTTAAGCGGAACAAGTCTCAGAGGGCAACTAAACGAATTTCACACATGCCAGGCCGGCCGGAACTTTCTACAGTCACCACAGATCTGCGAAAGGACAAAGCGAAGAGCTGCACAGTGATGTGAAGGCTTTTGTTTCCTTAAATGGAGGTAGCAAGGACAATTGTGTTTGGGTGGGATAGGTGAAGACTCAACAAGAAGTGCCCAGTGAAAATGGTCTCTTGTAAGAGCATGCCAGTGATAAAAGGCGATGATTCACCTTCCGTAGGCAAGAAACTGTACTTGGGGAGCTGGTATGTAGAGGAAGCAGTGGGAAGAGATGGATTCTGAAGGGATGTCAATGTTACTTGGATGAAATACCAAATACGAAGGAAACTATGTGAATGTGCTAAAGAAGTGAAAGGATTGGTAGCACCTGAAGAAATGATGTCCTGGAGGATACTTATTTTTAGATCTATTTTTTGAATACCGACTTTGATTTTGATTACAATCTAAAACATTGCTTAAAAAAAAGAAAGTCAAGATATTCCTATTCCCTTCATTGTGAAGCTTGCCCCTTTGAGACTGTTTGGTTTCCCTCCCCCACCAAAAAAGAGAGAATATGATTGCTTTTCCTCTTAGTTTATGTTAAAGAAATAGGAAATATAGGTCATCCAGAGGAAAACACTTTGTTAAAAGAGGCTTTAAAATCTTTTTTCCCCCCCAAGGCAACTAGAGAAGGAAGAAATTAAAGAAATCAGTAATAAAATAGCCTTCATAAGCTTCTAATTATATGGAATGAGGCTGAAGAAATATCTGTTAAGAGTAGTTCTCAAACACAGAATCTTCCTCTTCTCCATTGTGACTGTAATGAGAAATTTGATAATGGCCTGAAAGTCAAT
The DNA here is from genome assembly GCF_027172205.1 of Podarcis raffonei. Taxonomy (NCBI): domain Eukaryota; kingdom Metazoa; phylum Chordata; class Lepidosauria; order Squamata; family Lacertidae; genus Podarcis; species Podarcis raffonei. Next base: position 102,731,286 of record NC_070602.1, on the reverse strand, counting down.
TTTTTGAATGGCTTCTTCATAAGGCAATTGTATACTGTATGGACATCCTGTTGCAAGACCTAAACAAATGGTGCTACGATTTAGTTATAAAAAGGTCCTTAATTAGAAAGGAATTTTAGTCCTACTGCCCTCCTAAGCTGCTCCTTGGGTGCGAAGGAGGCCAAACCCAGCACTGTGTAAGGAAATAAGTGCTGCTCTGCTCTATGACTTTTCTACAATTCTATACTGGGTGTTTTTGTTTTTTGTTTCATTTTTTTTGTTTCGTTTTTTAAGTTAGCACATGAGCCAACATACCCAATTATCTCTTATTATGATGCATCTCTAAAATGGCTGCATATGGATGACTGTCTCTTATTACACATTTCTGTTTACTTGTAATGAGCACTCTGAGGAAATAGGGGGAGGAGGAACCTGAAGAACAGCGGAGCCTTTAAGGGGTCCCAAGTGGAAACTGGATATTGCATTAATCCTAAAGGTCTAATGCAAGCATATCCAGACAGTGATCATTAAACATTACTTGTGTGACCCAGATTCTGTCAAATTCCTTTTCACTGACTGATGACTATTGTTACATCCACTAAGCCAATCTTGAAAATAGTTTGCAGATGTTGTTATGCTTTAGCAGACACAGCAGAACTCTGCCGAGGGTGTCTCTAGGACTTGTTGAATGCAAGCATTTTTCTCAAATGCTTCATTTTTGAAGTATTATTTCCACAAAAATTCCAGATATATTGCCACCAGAATATGCTTTGGATTGATGCAATGGTATGCTTAAGGCAGTATTAAAAAAAAAAAAAGCTGGCAAGTGCTTTCTGTATTTAAGTATTGTAAAAAGAAAAATAAGTTAACTGTTTCAGCAAGACACCCCTCACTTTTTAACATATGTCCGTCACTTTGTATGTTTGGTTATTGTTTCTGCAGTATTTATTTTTTCCTTTTAAATAAAAAAAATGTTTAGTCGTTGGTAAAATCTCTACTTGTGTGCTGTTCTGTATTGTCCACTGATTGCTTGCATACCTTAGGCTGTAATATAGACCAGCCTGAGGATAAGCCTCTCTGAACATGGTGGAACTACTGAGTAAACATGCTTCTACTTGTAAACATACTCAGGATCTGTGCTATTTGTCTAGAAAACAAGGTGCCGGAACTCACCATGAACATCTCCCTTGTTTTCTTATAAGGGCAATGGTGCCCACGTGAGAGGTGCCAGAACTCAGTTCCGGTGAGTTCCCACTGAAAAAAGCCCTACTCAAGACATTAGTTTAAATCAATTTCAATTAGCACCCGCATCCAGGTTTTGGGAAGGCTGTTGCCGATAAATCATTAGCTATGATAAAATGTACAAAGTGCTGAAATAAATGCCACCTCTTTACTATTCCATTTTCATTTCTATTTCTTTCCCCACAGACCCCCCAAAATACATTTTGAAAGCCTGCATTCCCATATATAACCACAAGTTATAACAGTATACATCTATAACATGGGGAGGCAAACTAAGGCCCGGGGGCCGGATCCGGCCCAATCAGCTTCTAAATCTGGCCCGTGGACAGTCCGGGAATCGGCGTGTTTTTCCATGAGTAGAATGTGTCCTTTATTTAAAATGCATCTCTGGGTTATTTGTAGGGCATAGGAATTCGTTCATTTTTTCTTCACAATATAGTCCGGTCCCCCACAAGGTCTGAGGGACAGTGACTGGCCCCCTGCTGAAAATGTTTGCTGACCCCTGATCTATAAACTATTCCATGAACCAAAAGTTAGTATAAACCTTTGGAACTGGTTTTTGGTTTTCTGGAGAATCCGTAAACAAAATGCAACTCCACCATTCTCCCACAAAAAGGTATCTTTGTGTTTTGTTCCTCTTCCCAGTCTCAATTTGTTAGTATTCCCCCACTCCCCAATACTCTCTTGTACCAAGCACTCAAATTTGACCTTTTCAGTTTTTTCAAAGTGTGGCTATAACAATATGTGCAGCCTGGAACAGAAATCCAATTAGTAGTTCACCAGGTCCTGATTCTCATTTTAATAGAGATTCAGTAATGCAAGCTCTGAAGATTTCGTGACATGCTGATATGTAATTTTACTTATCTCATTAAACATTTGTTCTCCAACATTTGCCACCTTTGATCATGTCCACCACAAGTGCCTATAGTTGCCCCTCTCCACTATTCCATTTTCCAATTAGTGACATCCCAAAGTGTTTCACCTAGAATTAAAAAAGGCTTCCCCATACTGGAATTCCCACTGTACAGTATTGATACAGTTTTCCAGGACAGGAGTGTTACAGCCCGATCCAATGCATGTTTACTCTGAAGTTTTTCACACTGTGCTGAGTGAGCCATCTGAGTTTAGGAATACAGCTGCAGAATTTGTGTTGGAAAAGTGGTGTAAGAAGTGATACAGATCTGGAGTACAATTATGAATGACTTTGTAGTCTGCCCTTAAAACCCTTGGGAGTTGTGTCCAGTTGTGTCCTTCCATGCACAGAAAGCTCTGACTGGATTAGAGAAGATGTCATGTTCACAGGTGTCTTCCCCCCTCCCCCTTCTGCCTCTAGCTCCCTGCACCTCCCTTTGGAACATGGTGGGAAGTGGAGCAGGAGGAGGTGCTCAATAAAGAAGGGAATTTGCTAAAATTTCTCATTTCCTCCTGTACCCATGAATCAAAGCACCTTCCATAAGCTGAAGGGCACAACCTGAGCCCATTCATTCTCAACAGAAACATGCAAGTAGCTTGGGGTGGTTATCAAAGCTGACCTTGCAAAAGTTACATTATATAGGGGTGCAAAGGCGAAGGGAATAAACTCTATGCCAGGATTTGCTGCAGAACTGAAAGATTTTTAGAAAGATTGGCATCTGTAGCTGTAAATCTCAGTTTCATGCATCACCTTTTCTACGTCCCTCGCTCATACTTGCTCAATCAATGTATTGATTCAGTTAGAGTCTTTTATTCATTATTTGTGTTTATACCTTGCAGCATAGCGTGAAAGTGTTCAGTACCGATTCATTGCTTATAACTACCGGTCATAACAATATAAAACAGGGAGGTGGACATTGTAGAAAGAACGGGGTGAGAAATGAAACAAAAATTTATCAAGCATCGACTGCCGGCTTAATTAAAACCTGGCAGTCGATCCAGGAAATGAAATAATTGCTAAATTTCACTCAACCCAGTTAGATGCCTATCATTCCATCATACCACTTTCTATTTTACTTTTTTAAAGTAATTATTAACTGTAACAAAGGAAACATGCAAAAAATAAAATTAATTAATTGAAACAAGCTTCTGCAGTATAATATTTTACTTTTTATTCATAACATTTGGATAATGTTCTTGAGAAGGTAGCAACTCAATATTGTGAGATCCTTATTACAAAACAAAAACAAAAGCTATCTTTGGACTTTGCCCAATTGGTACCTTTTTTAAAACGACAACAACAGATCAGCAAGATATATTGAATACTTCGTATCAATAAACAATTAGATACATAATGGGGAAGTTCCTCAACCCCCTTGAGTCCACACAGTAGTAGAGACATAGGTTGTGTGGTAGCTGCACTGATCTACGTTCAAGAACTGCTGGCAAAGGCATTGATTGGAACCTAAGAGTGAGTTTCTCAAGCAAAACATCTAGCATCAAAACCTAGCCCTCTAGGTTTGAATCAAAAGTGGCTTGCTAGGTGGGCCAGCCCCATTCCAGCATGTTTATGCCACACCATCTTTCCCACCACATCACTCCTCACCCCAACTGGTGAGCCATTTCTTCTGGCCTGGATTATACCATATTTAAATGCATTATACAGTGGACTTTACCTAGTTAATTTGTCTGAAATGCTATGCATTTACGTCTGTATGCTGCAGTAGGATATTGTTACAGAATCCACTGAAAACATCCCATGCAGAGAAGTGACCGAGTCTTCTAGTTTGCTACGGTGCTGGAAGGAGAATGTTGAAACTAGACTTAATAAAGCCTTTCTAATTTCTATATTTTAATTCAATGGCTCCAAATTACAGGAGAAAGAGAGAGAGAGATCCACTGTTTGGGGTTAATTCTGCAGATTTCAATAGACTTTACTTTTAAGGAAGCAGCTGGCATCAGAAATGTACAGCCTAATTCTTCTGGGTACAGTAGTATTAAACAAACTCCTAGATTATTCAGTGGTGAGTGTTTTGCCAGGATATCTTGCCAATGCAGTATTGTGGGCTGGCATGGTTACAGCGGCAACAGCCTCCGATGCCAGATGCTGTGTCAGGTAGAGCAGCTGCATTGTACTAAATAAATAGCAACCATTTATAATGGGACTGCAGCTGACAGGTAAGCACAGCTGGTCAGACGTTGTTTCACTTACTGATCACAGGATGCCTCTAGCTAAGTCAGCACACAACACCCTGCTGCTAGAAGCGTCTATTTGATCAAATGGTGGGGAGCATTTTGGTAAACCTTCCTCTTGAATCCCAGTGTGGGCACTGGAGCCAAATGTGGCCACTTTCTTTCTTTTTTTTTTAAAGATATTTATTAAAATTTCCAATTTTTATACAAACAAAAAGAAAAAAGCAAAAAAGTTTAAAAACACATAAAATTCACAATACTTAGTTTTCAATGACATATTTCCCTGACCTCCTCATACCTCCCCTTCTTGTATTCCAATTCAAATTATTTATTCAGCAAATCCTTATCTCAAAGCATTACAGCTAAAAACCCCTTGATTTCTATCCGACATCATTCAACATTCATTAATTTTACAATATTTCTGTAGATAGTCCTTGAATTTCTTCCAATCTTCTTCCGCCGACTCTTCTCCCTGGTCACGGATTCTGCCAGTCATTTCTGCCAATCCCATGCAGTCAATCATCTTCATCTGCCATTATTCCAGAGTGGGTAAATCTTGCGTCTTCCAGTACTTTGCAATAAGTATTCTTGCTGCTGTTGTAGCATACATAAAGAAAGTTCTATCCTTTTTTGACACCAACTGGCCGACCATGCCCAAGAGAAAGGCCTCTGGTTTCTTCAAGAAGGTATATTTAAATACCTTCTTCAATTCGTTATAGATCATTTCCCAGAAAGCCTTAATCTTAGGGCACGTCCACCAAAGGTGAAAGAATGTACCTTCATTTTCTTTGCATTTCCAACATTTATTGTCGGGCAAATGGTAAATTTTTGCAAGCTTGACTGGGGTCATGTACCACCTGTATATCATTTTCATAATATTTTCTCTTAAGGCATTACATGCCGTAAATTTCATCCCAGTGGTCCACAACTGTTCCCAGTCAGCAAACATAATGTTATGTCCAACATCTTGTGCCCATTTGATCAGAGCAGATTTGACCATCTCATCCTGAGTGTTCCATTTCAGCAGCAAGTTATACATTTTTGACAAAATCTTAGTTTTGGGTTCTAACAGTTCTGTTTCCAATTTAGATTTTTCCACCTGGAAGCCAACTTTCTTATCCAAATTGTAAGCCTCCATTATCTGATAATAATGAAGCCAGTCTTGCACTTTGTTTTTTAGTTTCTCAAAACTCTGCAGTTTCAGTCTATCTCCTTCTTGTTCCAAAATTTCCCAATACTTCGGCCATCTGGCCTCCATATTGAGCTTTTTCTGAGCTTTCGCTTCCATTGGTGACAACCACCTTGGGGTTTTATTTTCCAATAAATCTTTATATCTAATCCAAACATTAAACAATGCTTTCCTAACAATATGGTTTTTAAATGCTTTATGTGCTTTAACCTTGTCATACCACAAATATGCATGCCCAAATGTGGCCACTTTCAACTTGTTAATCAACTCTTTTCCTTTCTTTTGAGTATTTGTATGCCTATATGTGTTGTATTGCCAACCTAGCAGTTCGAAAGCACATCCAAGTACAAGTAGATAAATAGGTATCGCTCCAGCGGGAAGGTAAACGGTGTTTCCGTGCGCTGCTCTGGTTCGCCAGAAGCGGCTTAGTCATGCTGGCCACATGACACGGAAGCTGTACACCAGCTCCCTCGGCCAATAAAGCGAGATGAGCGCCGCAACCCCAGAGTCGGCCACGACTGGACCTAATGGTCAGGGGTCAGGGGTCCCTTTACCCTTTACCTATGTGTTGTATTATCAGGCTTAACTACATGGGGCACTAAATTAATCTCTCCCAAGCACATCATGGTTTTAAATTTTTATGTATAAGTGTGGGGACAATTTTTATTGGGAACGCATCATTCAGGAAGGGAAGTTTTAACATTTCCTCCACCCCCACTCAATTGAAGAAGTGTCACTGCTCTCCACACTCCCATACTGTCTAGGTAGGCTTTGAAAAAACAAGCTCCCATAGCACTAAATAGCAGACATATAATCCCAATGATCTGGTCCCAATCTGGATCACATGCATACACACCATTCTGATAAATTGTGCTTAAACGTGCCTGTGCACTGAAAGACAAAGTGCTAACTTTTCCTCTAGTTGGCCCCTAACAGGAGAAACTGGCCAAATGGAGACATTTAAAGGGCAGGAGGAAGTGTAATTTTGCCTGAGGGGAAAGAGGGAACATGTGAAAATTTACAGGAGGATGCAGAAGGCTTAAAGGCTGGTAGGATATCAGCAGGGAAAGATTGCCAAGAAGAGGAAAAGAACCCTATTGCTTCTTCAACTAGTTCACAGAAGAATTTGGTGTTAAAGTTTTAAAGATGCTGTGCTTATGCAAAAGTTACTTAAGAGGAAGGCCCCATCTGCACGACACTTTTAAAGACACATACCACTTTGAATAGTCACAGCTTCCCGCAAAGAATTCTGAGAAACGTTGTTTGTTAAGGGAGCTGAGAATTCTTAAGAGGCCCCTATTTCCCTCACAGAGCTACAATTCTGAGTAGTTTAAGTCAAGCCCTCTTCCTAGGGAATGCTGGGAATTATTACGAGGGGAATAGGAGTCATTTATTTATTTAAAAGTGTTTATAAAGGGCTTACTGTTTCAAAAATAAGTGGTGTATAGTCTAAAAAGCAAACAACATGCCATTAAAACTAAATCACAGACTAAAGCTGAAACAAGCAGTATAAACACAAATAAAACACATTTTAAAGAGGACATGTTATGATGACAATAACAACAATATAGATATTTCAACTTCCTGAAATTATCCAACTGTTTTTTGATGTTGCTGATTTGGCTAAACTGCTCTCAAAATCTCCTAGTGGTTACAGATGACTGAAGCAGCAGATGAAGAAATGAATTTCTTAAAACAAAATAAGCAAGCTGAAAAACCCAGAAATGCTTTCATTCAGCTGGTGAATGAAGCAAGGCCAGTGTCAAATGTGGCTTTATTATTATTATTATTTCTCTACAACCAGGCTTACGCTTCAGGTAAGCTCTGATAGTTTATCCCCATGCACCCTTCCACTGGACTGCCTGGTTACCGGGTAATTTCTGGAAAATCTATTTTTAGGAGAGGGGGAAAGAAACACTTGGCAGAACATCTTTATTTTGAAAGCAGGAACCTCAACTGCTTCCAGGATTCTTGTGCAATCCTGGAAAGAACAGAATGGCTTAGCCATGTCCTTTGCAAAAACTTGGAAAATTGTGCTAGGGGTATAGAATTCTCCCTGCAGTCTGAATCCTTTTCTTTTTCTTCTTCCCTTTCCAAAGCTAAGAAAGACCATTGTGTTTAGGATGCAGCCTCCTTACACACCCACTCAATGTCCCTTTGTTTCTTTGCTGGATCAGTCCAGAGGTACATCTAGTAGACCTTTGTCTTCAGTTTTGGCCAGGCAGATGCCTGTGGGGAAGATCACAAGCACCTATGATACCACCCAGTGATGGCTGTCTCCCTGAGTCCTGCCTCATCATCCAAACTGTTACAGCCTCTGTACCTGTCCAGGGCCTAATCCACCCCACCTTTCTTTCAAATTGGATGACTTCTTTGAGGTCCCATTAATTGCCTTTGTTGTTTAGCACTTCATTTAAAGGCACACTGGGACTCCTAAATCCTTTTTGCTACATAGGTTTAGCTCAGCAATGGGGAACATGTGACATTTCAGATGTTGGATTATAACTCACATTATCCCTAAGCACTGCCCTTGTTGGATGGGGCTGATAGGTAAAGGTAAAGGACCCCTGGATGGTTAAGTCCACTCAAAGGCAACTATGGGTTTGCAGTGCTCATCTCGCTTCAGGCTGAGGGAGCCAGTGTTTGTCCGCAGACAGCTTTTCCGGGTCATGTGGCTACCATGACTAAATAGCTTCTGGCACAAGGGGACACCGTGACGGAAGCCGGAGTGCATGAAACACCTATTTATCTACTTGCACTGATGTGCTTTCGAACTGCTAGGTTGGCAGGAGCTGGGACAGAGCAACAGGAGCTCACTCCAACACAGGGATTCAAACCACAGACTTTCTGATTGTCAAGCCCAAGAGGCTCAGTACTATAGACCACAGCCCACCCGCATCCCTGAGGCTGATAGGAGTCCAGCAATATATGGAGGGCTGCTGGTTTTTTATCCCTAGCCTAGCACTCCAAATTAGGCAGGGAAGCTATCGCTCCCCAACACCTGTGGTCTCAAGGCTGCTCAGGTTGCAATCATGCAATTGATGTTGTGCGTAGTTTGGCCCATCTAGTAAGTCTCAGCAGGACTTGGCAGGCCGCAATCCAACCCTCACTTTACTAGAGAGTAAGCCAGACTGAGAAAACTGGGCCGAATTCAGAACACATGTGAATAGGACCAAGCTACCCGGGTGCTCGGTTAGAGCTTAGAGCTGGGCCTTTTAACCTATTTATTTATTTAAATTTATAGCCCACTCTTCCTCTCAAAGGAGCCCATGGAAGCTTGATAGGTTTGCTCTGGATATGCTGATACAGTAGAAACTGTTATATGTAGCAATGAAGTTTCCTTATACATTGCTTGCTTTTAAATAATAATAATAATTAATAACAATAATAATAATAAGTGTGAGAGCTTCCGCTGCTGCCTGAAATTAATCATGTACTTTGCAGAGCAGATAAGAGAAAGGATGAAATAATTCAATACGTCCACTAACAATAAAGCCGTAAGCCAGGAACTAAGACTGTCTCATACATCATTTCATCCTTTGAAAAGATCATAAAATGCATTTGATACCCTCTTTCTTTTCTCCAGCCAGCCATTGACTATTAATGGCTATGAAAAGTGCTGTATGACTAATGTAGGCCGGTGATGATGGGAAGCTGAATTAGGTGATAAATGAGAGGCGCAATGATGAGGTGTGCTACTAATACCTCACACAGAGCTATTAGACTAGAGCCGTTTCATAGCTGCACTGATAAAGGGAGGAATTCATCTCCAGCATGGTCCGAATCATTGGATCATTTGACAAAAATCCACCAGAAAGTCATCAGCCCCCTGTTAGGAGGCAGGATCTACATCAGCCTCCTACAGATTAGCCCTAGAAAGATTTTTTTCCTGAAGAACAGTTTCTCTATTCTAAAAAATATATTGCCTTAAATATATGTGTGAGTGTATAAACCACAGCTATATTTAGATGAAACAGGCCTGGTTTCCTTTTTTTTTACCCTCTCATTTACAGCCTTCCTCATCAAGAAGTGTGAAAATAATTGACAAATCTGATTAAATTCATGGCTGGTCAATGGTGGAAGGATTGGGGTTGCTGAAATGTAACACAGGAAAAGCCCACGCTTTCAGCCAAACACTTTGGGAAAGAAAGAAGGCCTCCTCAGTTACTTTATCTCAGTGGATAAGGTATAAGTGGTACAAAGCTTTGTGCCTTTAGCATGGATGCTCCCTTGGTAGACTCCTACAGGGCAACAATTGCATTTTCTGTTTGTGGGGAACTCCAGGCTGGCTGTGTTTGATTTTCCTGAGACTTGTTTTTGACAACATGGTGCTTCCGCAGGTGGTGTCAAGGCAGCAGATTCCTACAACAGAACCCCAGCCCATCTAGGTATAGCTGTTGAATATCCCATTCATGGACCTGCTCTTCCACATCAGGAAAATAGAACACTTCTCCAGTGAAAATAGGGACGTCCTAAAGAAAAGTGGAAGGGACGTGGGTGGCGCTGTGGGTTAAACCACAGAGCCTAGGACTTGCCGATCAGAAGGTTGGCGGTTCAAATCCCCGTGACAGGGTGAGCTCCCGTTGCTCAGTCCCTGCTCCTGCCAACCTAGCAGTTTGAAAGCACCTCAAAGTGAAGTAGATAAATAGGTACCGCTCCAGCGGGAAGGTGAACAGCATTTCCGTGAGCTGCTGTGGTTTGCCAGAAGCGGCTTAGTCATGCTGGGCACATGACCTGGAAGCTGTACGCCGGCTCCCTCGGCCAATAAAACAAGATGAGCGCCGCAACCCCAGAGTTGGTCACGACTGGACCTAATGGTCAGGGGTCCCTTTACCCTTTACCTAAGGAAAAGCGGGACATTCCGGGATCAAATCAGAAACCGGGACTGCAAATCCATGACTGTCCCTGGAAAATAGGGACACTTGGAGGATCTGGCAGGAGATGGAAGAGATTGGACCCACCCTGATAGCACAACCACTGCAGGGTGAGATAGGATTATGCATGAGGCAGATGTGTGGTTGGGTTGTCAGCCTTGCCCCAGGGCAGGTGTGGGACACCTTTGGCCCTCCAGATGTTGCTCAGCAACAACTCCCATCAACCCTGGCCATTGGCCATGCTTGCTAGAGCTGATGGGAGTTGTAATTCAGGAACGTCAAGAGTGCCACAGGTTCCTTACACCTGTTCTAGAGCCAACTTGCCAAAGAGACCAGGGCTCCCATGCCTTTAATAGTTGTAGAGATGAGGGGATTGCAGCAGATGTAGCTTGTAATGCATACAGGAACCCTGACCTCTTTGGCACTGGGATGTTTCCAGTGGCCTTGAGAAAAGGTAGTTAAGATGGTGACTGCCGAATCTATCCTGACTCTCAGCCTGTCTTAGCAAGAAATTCACTTAAAGCTGAATCAAGTGAGAATTCAAGGGAGGGAGATTTGGAACGAATCCATTCCAAACAGTCAGCTAATCCTTTTGTGGTTTCAGCCCAACCTAGCATGATGAATGCATTGCCTGGATACATGAATTACGGATAAATGGACCAGGCTACTTAATACTGAGACAAGGAATAGGCTGATTAGATATTATTCACCAGGAATCAAGTCGCTGTGCAACCTCTTAGAAGTGTAATAGAAAATCTAATAATGGCTTCTATTAACATTCCAGCCAAAATGTAGGTCATAGGACTCATCAGAAATAAACTATCTCTGGGACACTATAATAAGGAAAGAAGATTTGTGCTTGGAAACATATTCGCTTGTTCTCTTCCATAATGAAAAAAGAAACCAAAAAGCTACCCCAAATTTCCTATGAAGCATCTTTCTCTGGCCTGGCTCACTGTAAGATTTAAAGCAAGTTAGGCCGAAGGAAGAAGCTTAATATGAAATTTGGGGTAGCTAGATTTCTTTTTCATCATGGAACTCACAATTCCCCTTCTGCTTTCATTCACCACATATTAAATAGAGTGTACAGGTTTCAAACTTTCCATTAGAGTGGGTTATTCTTTATCATTGACATGGAATGATAGATCGCAGTTATAAACCCAGGGTCTCTTAGGAAACTCTCTGAAGACCAGCTCTTATATCAAAATCTTATCTCGGTCATCAAAAAGGCCAATGTAGAAGCCTGAAGAAGGGAACATTTTTGTAGGGCTTCCTTGTAGCAATGCTTGATAGGTAAGAGAAATGAAGGAAAGAAACCTGGAGATAATAACAAATCAGATTCAGAAGTGCTAGGAAGTTCACCTGTAAAATATGTAATGCTTTCTCCTCCCAAACTGAAAACTTCAAAATGTTGCATCCTGTCCACATAGGACACTTGTATCAGCCCAATGATAATATTGGATGCCCTTTTCTACCTCTACAATGTCCTTCTTGAGGTGTGTCAACTAGAGTTGTGCATAGTATTTCATGTGCCATTAGAATACATATGTGTATACATGAAGTTAAAGGGCTTTTCCCCAATGTGCTTTACTTTACAGTTGCTTGCACTGAATTGCAGAAGCCATGCTGATTCTTCTTCAGCAAGGCTTTTCCCTCTATATGCTTGGTAATTCTATCTTAAATAATGCTATCTCCCAGTGTTGCCAGAACAGATGTTATGCTTGTTTTGTTGTTGTTGTTGTTTTAAAAATTGGATCCACCTAGATTTCTTTTTTTAAAATAGTTACACATGGGCCAATTTCCGGTCCTCAGGTGTTGGAGGCTGATCTAAAGGACAAGTTAGACATTTTTGTTAGAAGATTAGCAATTTTGCATTTGACTTCTTTAAGAACTCTCAGATAGTTGCCATAAGGACCCGGTATTTTGTCCATTTTTAGTTTATCAGTACGACCTAGAACTTTGGCCACCATTTGCCTTAGTGTTCCTCAAACTGCTTTCCTCAGAAAGTTAGTTCAGGCACAAGGATCCACCTTGTGCAGTGAAGACAGTTGCAAAGAATTCAGTGAGCTTCTCTCCAATCTCCTTCCTTTTATTTAGCACTCCTTTGATTCCCTTGTTATCCAAAGGTCCAACTGCCTCTATTGCTTCTAATGTTACTAAGACTTTTTTTTTTACAAACAATTTTTTTAAAAAAAAATCATTGATCTTAATAATTTTAGTGATGTGTTCCTTGACTTCTTTTTTCACATCCCTTATTATCTGCCTGTATTTATTTTGTGTTCTTCTCATTTGGACAATTACTCCCCTCCCCTCCTTTTTTTGAACGAAGCCAAAAAACGCGGGTGGCGCTGTGGGTTAAACCACAGAGCCTAGGGCTTGCCGATCAGAAGGTTGGCGGTTCAAATCCCTGCGACGGAGTGAGCTCCCGTTGCTCGGTCCCTGCTCCTGCCAACCTAGCAGTTCGAAAGCATGTCAAAGTGCAAGTAGATAAATAGGTAATGCTCCGGCGGGAAGGTAAATGGCGTTTCCATGCACTGCTCTGGTTCGCCAGAAGCAGCTTAGTCATGCTGGCCACATGACCCAGAAGCTGTACGCCGGCTCCCTCTGCCAATAAAGCGAGATGAGCGCCGCAACCCCAGAGTCGGCCACAACTGGACCTAATGGTCAGGGGTCCCTTTACCTTTTTATTTATTTTCTGTTCTTCTCATTTGGATAATTACCCCCCTCCCCTCCTTTTTTTGAAGGAAGCCTTCTTTCCTATTACAGTCTCCTTGATCCTGCTTGTTAACCATGCTGGTATCCGATTGGCCTTGGTCTGTTTCTTAGGATTGCACCCTTAGTCTAGCACTCTGGCCATTACATCACACTGACTCTCTCTGTTGCTAGACATTCTGTCCTTAGTATATGCAAAAATAGGAACTCAGTTCTATAAGTTCCTGTCCTTATATAGCCAAAATGGCTCCAACACATGCACAGAAGGGTGGTATTGGTTAGTACTGTGCCAAAAAGGCTTGCAGGAATCCCATGGTTTTCAGAAACATAAATTTTAGGGGTGAAACCCAAAGCATGGGGGGAATCCAGCATAGCCTGATGATGCCTGAGCATGCTCAGGTTCCATGAAATGCTGACTGACCATTGGTGACATGGAGGAACAGAGGGAATGAAACAGACTATCCTGTAAAAGATTACTGGTGTCTTCCTGGCCCCCTGAGCAGGAATACTTCACACTGGAGCACTTAGTTACAGGTCCCACTTTCAGTAGCATTATTATAATATTATAACGTTATGCAGTATTCTTGCAATAAAAATTAAGATGGCTGAAGTGCTTATGCGAGTGAATATTTTCGAATGCTATAATCTTATGGATTCTTACTTGGGAGCGTTTCCTTCCAGGGTGGTGGCTTAGGCCCTGTCATGTTGTGTTTCCCCCCGTGCTCAGAATACTACTGACCATGGGTGCTGTATGTGACACAGGGTTTGCAAATTGCTGAGCATTTGAGAAAAATGAAAAAAGCCTGGAGCGCAATCTTGTGGAAAATGTCGTGGGAGAAGAGAATGGTTTGGAAAATGCAAATCTGAGCCTGTGTGTTTATTTATTTATTTCAAGATTAAATTCTGCCAGCCAAGCTGTTCAGCAAGTGTTAAATTGGCTGTTCCAATGTAACTACTCCAACTTGCATCAGCTGAGGATTGCAGCCTTTTTATTTTTTATTTTAAGCAGTGGGAAGGGGGGAGGGAGGTCTTTATTATGCACCATGTGTGAGCTACATTGTGTTTTGTCAGCCTGGAAATCACTTCCATCAGTGAATAATAGCTTGGAAATGCCCTGCTAGCACCACACATTTGAAATACATCAACAGCGTCTAGGCCTTTAGATGCCCTCTCTGGAATACATTTAAGGAGAAAATGCACCATTTTGCTTTGCTGCTGGTGGTGCAGCCAAAATTGCTGGACTTACTCTCTCCCTCCCTCTGTCCTGCACACACACACACACACAAACACACACACACACACACACACACACAGAGAGAGAGAGAGAGAGAGAGAGAGAGAGAGAGAGAGAGAGAGAGAAGAGAGAGTGAGAGACATAGACATAGACAGAGACAGGATATCTGTTTCTAGTGTAATGGGTCATTAATAAAAGAACTAGCAAGAATTTCTCAGTAAAGAGCACTGGGAACAACTGAAGCACCATGGCTGATAACAACATGCAATAACTTCCTTAAGGCATGGTAATGGGGGTTGGGGGTGGGAATAGATAAATGCAAAATTAGCAAGGAGGGATAGGATGAGTTCCTATTAAGTGTGTGTGTGTGTGTGTGTGTGTGTGTGTGAATCGCAGAATCACTCAGTACTGAAAGTCACTTTGCATACACAGCCATCACAGAATATACTTAAGGAAATGTCAAGTCTTGCAAAATAAGATGTCCTTTCATAATGCTAACTGACAAGGCTGTTTTAAACTGAGCTATGCATGAGAATCATACACCTCAGACTGGCTGGAGTGCTTCTCTGCATCATAACGTGCACACCTTTTTTTTTAATAAAAAAAATCTACTTTCTCTCAAGAACAAAGTAGCAACAATAGACATTACAATCCAAATACTCGGAACCAAAAAAGCACACATACAATCTAAACAATTAAACAAAAGGTCATTGAAACAAACAAAAAAAAAGGGATTCTGCAGAGCTTTAGAAGGATGTCTCCAAATGCAGTGAATGGGCCATAAAATGGCAAATGCAATTCAACATAAACAAAGTGATACATGTCCGGGCAAAAATATATATCTTAATTTCACATATATGCTCATGGGGGTATGAACTGGAGGTGACTTACCAGGAGCAAGATCTTGGGGTTGTAATGAATAGGTTGATGGGAGTGTTGACCCAGTGTGTGGCAGGTGTGGAAAGGGCAAATTCTATGCTAGGGATCATTAGGAAAGGAATTGAAAATAAAACTGCTACCATAGTGCTGCTATAGAAACTGTGTGCAGTTTTGGTCACCTCACCTCTAAAGGGATATTGTGGCATTAGAAAAGGTTCAGAAAATGGCAGCCAAAATGATCAAGGGGGTGGAGAAACTCTCCAAGGAGGGAAGGTTGCAGCAGCAACTGGAATTTTTTGGTTTAGAAAAAAGGAGAATAAGAGGTGGCATGGGATTATTTATTTGATGCCATTTTAAGTTTGTAGATGATTTTACAGTTCCATTTTTCTCTCTTATGTATTTGAAAGCGTGATTGTGACGGCAGCTGAGCTTTGCTCGTACTTAAGGCAAAGAGTATAATGGCCACAAATCCAATACATTCAGAACTGGCACAGTCCATAAGAAATCCAGCTACAGCACTTACAATAAAACTTCCAGTGACTTATAATAAGACTTAAACTTAACACTAAGCACCACTAAACACCAGAACAAAGAGACAGAAAGACAAAGTGAGAAAGACAAAGGCTCCTTCTGGCCTTTTATTATAGTCAGCATGGCCTTGACAGAAAGATAACAGAACCAGTTTAAACCAGCTGTACTCAGCTTCTCAGAAGGAAATAACCCAAACAAGAACCTTCTACTTGTTTCTTTCACATAGAAAGAAAACTTTCCAGAATACTCTCGAACCAGGCAGAACAGGGAAGATGTCTGCACATCAGATCAATACTTTATGTATTAAGAAATGCAAACTGACAGATTGTTCTGTCCCAGGAAGTGGCCCCAAAGGAGAAACAGGATCCTAGCTCAAATGAGGTTTTGTGTTAGGAAGAGTCCCTGGATGCTGGGTCATAGGCCTCTTAGCACCAGGCCCAGATCCAGGAAGCAAAGTGAGGTCAAACTCCTGACAAAGCAGAGGGCAAGTTTGGCAAGCAAAGCAAGAGGCCAAAGTCCAAAAGACCAAAGAAGCAAGGTGGGTAGCACCCTGGATAGCTCCAAGCAGAAGCTAGGCAGACAAGCCAGATAAGAATCAGGGGTCAGCATACTTTTTCAGCAGGGGGCCGGTCCACTGTCGCTCAGACCTTGTGGGGGGCCAGACTATATTTTGAGGGGAAAAGTGAACAAATTCCTATGCCCCACAGATAACCCAGAGATGCATTTTAAATAAAAGGACACATTCTACTCATGTAAAAACACACTGATTCCCGGACCGTCCGTGGGCCAGATTTAGAAGGCAACTGGGCCAGATCCAGCCCCCGGGCCTTAGTGTGCCTACTCATGGATAAGATTGACTTTAATTTTGCTCCAACAACCAACCAATCCAGACTGAGCCTTAAAGAATGGGTTTTCCACTTCTTTTGAGCAGCTAGCCCCGCTCTGATGAGTGGAGTCGGGGCCCATACTATGGACTCCAGCAGCAAAAGGTAGACTATGGTTCTAGTATGGCCTCTGCATTGGCATCCTCAGGGTCTGAAGACAGTAATGTGTTTTCTTCAGACCAAAGAGATGCTGGCACCAAAGGCTCCTCTGTTGCTAAAGCTTCTGAGGTGGTAGGGACACCACAGGCTGAATCACACAGTATATTCTCCCACTCAGATATTTATTTTGTTACACTTATATCTCACCTTTCCTTCAAGAAGCTCAAGGTGGTGTATGTGTTTCTTTCATATGCCTCGTGGTCCTCACAAGAACCCTGTGAGGTATGTTGTCTAAGAGATAGGGTCAGGGTCACTCAGTGAGTGGATATTTCAACCCTGGTCTCCCAGGTCTTAGTCCAACGCTCTAACCAGTACACCTCTGAAGAATGGCTTCCTCTTCTGATGATGGGAAGTCAGAGTCCAGGATCATGACAGTGATTTGCCTGGGGTTTTTTTTTTATTAATGTCAGAGTGGTATATATAAATTTTAGAATTTAACATTTGTTTTAACTTGATAGAACTGATCTATTAGAAAACCCATTTGAATGCAGACCAGTATCTTGGCAGGAGGTCTTTTGATAACTGGTTTGAAGTCAAACTGAACGGAGGAAAAATGAATGCAAATTGGGAAATTGGTAGGTTCAGGAACTTTTTAAAAATGTATTTCTGAATAATTTCTACCCAGGGAGGAGTTCAGAGGCTAGGTGGAGCAGCGGTGAATTAATGCATTAGATTTTTCACCTCTGAATATTGGGAGTCATATTTCACTGTCTCGTGATGATTCAAGTGGAAACAATTCTATGGTTTCACAATTTCTAAGAATGGATTGCTGCAAGTACCGGAGAGCCACGACTCAAAAATACTCCTGTTCTGAAGATACTGGGGTATTTCAGGATACAATTAAAGATAACTGACAGGGTTGTGTAGAAGAATAGAGGGAGGATTTTATTAAAGATATTTATTGAGATTTTACAAACAAAGAAAATTACAATATAAGAAAATAAAAAGAAAAAAGACAAAGAAAAAAGATACAAAAATACAGAAAAAAATACAAAATATGTAAAAAATAAAAAACAATTAAAAACAAATCAAACTTTTCATGTCTTATATTTCAATTACTCGTTTCCTGACCTCCTCACACCTCCCTTTTTTGTATTCCAGTTCACATAGTTAATTCAGCAAATCCTTTCCCTCTTTGTTTTTATCCTAATTATAAATCTTGACTGGGGTATTTCAGGATACAATTAAAGATAACTGACAGGGTTGTGTAGAAGAATAGAGGGAGGATTTTATTAAAGATATTTATTGAGATTTTACAAACAAAGAAAATTACAATATAAGAAAATAAAAATAAAAAAGACAAAGAAAAAAGATACAAAAATACAGAAAAAAATACAAAATATGTAAAAAATAAAAAACAATTAAAAACAAATCAAACTTTTCATGTCTTATATTTCAATTACTCGTTTCCTGACCTCCTCACACCTCCCTTTTTTGTATTCCAGTTCACATAGTTAATTCAGCAAATCCTTTCCCTCTTTGTTTTTATCCTAATTATAAATCTTGACTGGGGTATTTCAGGATACAATTAAAGATAACTGACAGGGTTGTGTAGAAGAATTGAGGGAGGATTTTAAAAACAGCAATAACAACAACAATGTAGTTGTGGGAGGGTGAGTTATTGGTTTGCTTCTGCTTCTGTTTTATTATGCATTGTGTATTTTCATTTTTGTATTCCCCCCCCCCTGTTGTGAACCATCCTAGGATCTTTGGATGAAGGGCAGTATACAAATTTAATTAATTAGTCCATATTAGATATGAGAAGGAAACTGGACAATCTTAGTTTTAAAAGCAGAGAAAGTGAGCCTACGTGCCTATGTAAGAATTGTGTAATCACCTTGTTTCAAAACACACCATGCTTCAGGGTAAAACGTGCTAGTTTTTTTTCTATACACCCACACATACACACTCCATCTCTCTTGGATATGTTTTTCTCATCCCATGTAGTTGTTGGTCTGGGCAATGTAATAACATTTCTAATATAATTACTTGCAGCTGTTAAATATTTGTCTCTGCTTTTTCTCCCTCCGGTCTCTCTTTTTGTTGATTCCACTGCTGTCAAAATTTAGACTGTAAGCTTCTTGATGCAACATGTTTTACTTCCTGGCATTTCCAGGTAGGTCTGAGAGAGGCTCCCTGCTTGAAACCATGGAGAACCAAAGCAAGTCAGCCTAGACGAGGGGTGGAGAACTTTGCCTGGACAATGGTCCAAATAATTGTCTCCTCCACCCTTCACAGGCCCAGTTTGACAGGTGGACAGAGCTACCCACCTGTCAATCACCAATATCAGGTGAACTTTCTTGCCCATGTGGGTCTTACGGAGCACTTCGGTGGCTATCAGGTCTTGCAGAGCCTCTTTTGGAGCACCGCACAAGTAATTAACAAGAAACTGATGTGTGTGGAGTAATTTTGTTATATCATTTATTAGATTCATTTTTCTCTTATGGTTTATGTTAGTAACATGAATTTGCTTACACTGTATTTGCTTACACTGTATATAGTATATGAACAAGTATTGATATATTGTGATGTGATGTATTGAATCACAATGCTGGCATTAAGTTTAAAACAGATTTTAAAACAAGAGGGAAAATACAGCATTGACAGCATGAACATGATACATTTGAAGAAATGGGTAGGATTAGCATTTTATGCTGGCTTTGCTTCAGGTATCTTTAAACATTAATAATGGAGGCTAAATAATACAGATATTAGTAATCCAATGGCAAATATTAACAAAGGCAAACCTCCATTAAGTGACTTGATCATGAGACATATTAATTTAACTGATGTGGCAGATGAAATACTACCTCTAAGGATAACAGAAGAGGGTTTTGTTCACCACTGCAAATTAATCTCCAGCTTTGTTCATTCAAAAACTGCCTCATTCTTGATTTTCCTCTACCAAGGAACTTGTGGCTTCCTCCTAAGGATGGAGCCAGGTCTGGGTAAAGCTGGGCTTTATATTTTTTGCAAAAATAGGAGCCCAACAACTGTGTGTTTCTTCTTGTTCCCAGTAGTCCTGGGTGCATCCTGAAACCTACCGTACAATGCACCTAGGAGAGCCTCATTTGAATGTCTGTTAATCCATCCCACATTCCATCTTAAGCCTTAATCTAAATGCAGGCTCCATGGCTTCAACATCTGACAATCTTTCCCTGCTACCACTCACACCCTTGCTTTCTTTACCATTTTCCCTGATGATGAGTACCAGAGTACAGTGGTACCTCGGGTTAAGTACTTAATTCATTCCGGAGGTCTGTTCTTAAGCTGAAACTGTTCTTAACCTGAAGCACCACTTTAGCTAATGGGGCCTCCTGCTGCCACCGCGCTGCCAGAGCACGATTTCTGTTCTTATCCTGAAGCAAAGTTCTTAACCTGAAGCACTATTTCTGGGTTAACAGAGACTGTAACCTGAAGCGTATGTAACCTGAAGTGTATGTAACCCGAGGTACCACTGTACTTGTAAGCTGGCATGCTATTTTGTTCCCTTTTGGTTGTCCTGATGTGGAAAACAGAATTGGTATCCTTGTATCAGATCTGCTCTCCATTCAGCTTATACAGATAGGAGTATCTAACACAAAGCATTATTGATGTATGCTCTCTTGCTCCTTCTGGTTTTACCCATCATCATAAATCCAACCACAGCCCAGGAAAAGGACTGGCTGACTGGATAGATTTAGAAAGGACATGACTCACATATGTTTCCATTGGTCCACAGAACAGAATTGTGCTTCACACAGCACCTATAATTTAAGCACATTTAGAGGCAGGGGAATAACGTTTTAGAAATCAGAGCTGAAATGGCGGCACTGCGTGAATTCAAGCCCTCCTCTCCCTCTTGTATGACCTGTGTTTTTCAAAAGATACAAGAAAGCTTTCCATTTCTAAATAAGTGGAGAAGGGGGGGAAGTGGGGAGGGGGCTTTCAACCAAACTCACAGCAGGAACAGCCGACGCTATGTGAAACTCAATGGGGTCAAGATGGCTTGCCAAATTCAGGGTCTTTGTCCTCCTTATCCGCAATATTCCTAAGAATATTATAATGTATAACACAGACAAACGCGCGCGCACGTCGACGATGTCATGTCATTTGTTTAAAGGACCTTGCCACAGTTGCTTAATGGATCTTCTTATAGGTGGGTTTTTATCTTTGTCGATCGATGGATGGTCAAGGCCATTGTTTTTCTCCCTCTGGCTGGAGGATGAAGGCCACGGGGCTGTTCAAATGTCAGCTGCATTCATGTGCAAAACAGCCCCTGAACTGAACACATTATCTTTTAACCAAAATAAGTCTTTCAGACCATACCGAGCATCCTAAAGGATGTTGCACGCTTGAAGGTTGGTTATTAGTTGTACCAAATGCTGTAGTAGCATCTGCTCGCAACTAGCCAGAAATCATGTTTAAGAACAAGAAAATCTACTTCAGCCAAATCCCTGTTGGGAGGGCTTTAGCCTGAACAAAAGGCCCCCGTGACTACTGATTTCCATAACAGATGTAGTATCTGAGGCATGACAGCTCAGTGTAGTGTTGCTGTTCCATTATATGCCGTTCCCTGCATATCCATCTGCAGGAAACAGTTCTTTCATTTTATTAATTGCTCCTAGTGTCCTCTACATTAGAATGCATTGCTCAGACAATAGGTTTTTGTGCCACACAGATCATTGTAATAGGCTAGCTTTCCTTCACTTGTAAAGTTAAAGGTTACTGCCTTGACATGTTTGAGGCTAGGAAAGCCTGTTATTAATCCCAACTACAGAGTTGCTTTTCCTGGGCTCGTGCTTAAGGAAATACTGTGTTTTCATACATCACTCCCCACCAAATGATCTATTGAATTAAGAAAGATAAGTCTGTGGAACCCAAGGTAATCCTCAGGCAGGAAATGATGTATAGTCAATAGTGGATGCCGTAGAGTCAATAGTAGTGTGGTGTCGGCACTCACCTGATCTACCGATAGCTGGGTCCCTGTGACTTGCAGTACTTGGAAGGGTAGGACTGACATGGCAATCACTGAATTGACTCTGCCAGTGTGTTTGCACCACACCACCCTCTCTGTCACCTTGGTCCTTCTCCCCTCTCCCAGTAAGCAGAAGGGACTCAGTTGTCAGGAGGCCTGGCAAGCTCCATGTACAGTATGCAGTATATACTAACTGAATGCTGCTCTGTCATTTGTAGGGATGTCCACAAGGTCATTAAATCAAAGTGTGTGGTGATAAGAGGATAATTGGGAGCATTATTTGCAGAGGTTTGAATCATATGGCAGCTGCACACTAAATTCTAATGAAATGAGATCTTGATCAGGTTGCTTCTCCCCACTATAAAAGTGCCGAAAAAAGTTTGTAGCTTTTGGTACAGCACTAGCAGACATCTCCCTCTTGTGCGTGGGTGAGTATCATTTTGGGTACATAAGGTCCAAAACTAAGATCACTATTAATATATAGAGAAGTAGATAATATATGATAATGGAGATGTTATTATTCATGTGCCATCACATCATACAATCTACCACATACAATCCTCTTCTTAAGGGTAATTTACTCATGTGTGCACATTTCATTTTAAAGTTTATATCCTACGTTATATATCTCATTGCATGTAGTAAATGAACCTCCCCCTTTAAAAAATCACAATTTTTTTCAACCATCTCATACACCCCCTTAAAAAAAAAGTACAATAAACTTAATTAATTTCAGAATCAAACAAACAACAAAACTGATCCAGATCACATCTCTCTAAAAGTCTTAATTGATGCTGGGTCTCCCTAGGTAAGATGTTCCACAAAGAGAGTTGCATTTCTGTCAAGTTGCATTTCTTCAGAGAGCTATTTGGGTGTGAGCAGCCTTAAACTCCCAGGCTTGTAACTACATGGCGCAGAAGTCCAATGCCTTCAGTGATTCTTTTAAAAATGACATCAAATATTTGGCCATAATATGATATTAAGCATCTTTAAACACCAAGTGCAATAAGGGCCAAAGGCAAAAGCGATTGTCTTAATTGTCACTAAAGATGTCACATCTACTATGAAATAGTGCCCATCCTTAACATTTTGGCAATCAAAACTATATTCAGCACTGCAACCGCACTAGGAATGAATGCAGAGGAAGGAAGGGGAATTGTATTCAGCCAGTAATGGCATATTGCCCCCCATAACCTGGAGGGAAGCCTATGGATCAATTCATTGTCAGAATTATCTGGCAATACTCTAATGCTGTAAGATGCTTCTCCCACCCCACCATGACTCACAGATTTCTATGGTTCATAGTGATAGCTTTGAAGGTGTATATTGCAGAAGCAAGGGGAAGGGAGTGGTATATTAAAACAAATGTTCCTTAATGCTTTTTAGAACATGACAAGGCATCATAAGGATGTCTGGAGTGATAATGCAATTCATAATTTCTGGGGAGTCCTTAAAATAAAATAAAAGCTTTCAAACTACACTCAGAAAAAAGCAGTGGCATATAACAGATGGGGGGGCAGGTAACAGAAACAATTGAGATCCCTTATGAAAAGCCCTCTTGCAGCACACCAGCTGTTTAATTGCAGGGTTGCACCTCATCTGTTAGGTCCACCCATCTTGGCAGAGAAATGAAAAGCAAAAAAAAAAAAAGAACGAAAATGAAAAAGGTTTACTTTGTTTCTCAGGTACGTTGAGACTGAAGCTGTGCAAATAATTGTGTTCATTTCCTTTCCCTAGCCATATTAATATCTATGTTTCCTAGACAGAAGAAAGCTTTTTACGATCCAAACATTAGAATTGTTCTGTCAGGTATTTAGAAATCATCGACACCTGTAACAACTGCAATGAACATTGACAACAGCAATTCTAACTTATTAGCAGTACAGGTTGAGAAGAAAGGTGAAAATCTAGTCTTCTGAATCCAGTTTTAGGTGTTCAACTTATATTAAGGGCATTTTCCATATGAATTCACTTCTTTTCTTTCCTTTTCCTTTTCTTTATTCTCCTTTCTCTCTCTTTTGGGTAGCTCTTATGGTGCTTTGATGGAATCAGATTACATATCCAGCAGTGAGTTGTCAAATGGCAAAATATATGTATAGGTGACTCAGCCCAGTGTCTACACAAGAAAGCCCTTCACAAAGGGAATTAATTAATACATTAATAAGTTCTCTACTGCAACATGTCAGTGACTTTGATAAGTTTAGCCAGTACAATTGGGTGTTACTTGCATGCAGCGAAACAAATAAATAGAATGGGAAGAGAAACCAGAGACGATAAAGAACACAAGACGCTGGTGTTTTCAGACCCATTTCACAACACTCTCTGTACAATTTGCCCTAAAGCCTAAGTTAGAGAGGTAGCCCCATGTCATATTTTCATGGAAGAAGCAAGATTTGAACTAGGCACTTCTTGATTCACACTGGAGTACTGGAGAAGCAAAGCTCATCTAAAGTTTATATCCTGTCTTAAATGACACCCCCCAGTTCTGTGAATGATATTTCCTGTTTCCCCTGCACTATGAAAAGAGGAAGAGAAATTCACAAAGATTTGTACGCCAACGTCAAGTGTTTAGATCAGTAAAAATGACAAAGGTGGAATCTACACACATATAAAAAAACATTGTGAAAATGCTTTTTAAAAAAAAAGTTTTGAAAAATATATTGAATTTGCCATAGCTCACCATCACCATCTTGTGTCAAATTTGTATAATGCACTTTACAACACACTTTAAATGTTTAGTTTGCAGCTGCAGAGCTAAGTCCCAACTTGAAGCCAGGGAGGAGCTAAGTTGTCCTTAGGAACCTAAATTCTCCCTGCTGCAGTCAGTGCAATTCACAGAATGGTTGTCAAGGATGTGATTTTCCTTCCTGTCATGGCTGTGGTTCCAGCAATACTGGAAAGCAAAGTCAGTACTCCTTCTGACGCCAGTGAAGTTGCTGAGGGCAATGGTAGTGTTGACACCATCATTCTTTAATAGTTTAGCAGTGTCTGAGTGCACTGACGGAGGAAGAGGGGGTGGGGGGAACGCACTGCCCCTGGCACCATGATCCCAGTCGGGTACTATCACGGCTGCCCCCCCCCACTGGGCGCCCCGCCCCCACCTGCTCTCTGCCCCTGGTGCCGGAGCTTGAAGCTCCACCACTGTCTGAGTGTCCTCGGCATTTAAACCTGCTGTGAAAGGATCCAGGGTGCAAGGTGTTTCTGGGATGCTATGGGATGAAAAAGCTACTATCTCTGCTGAAGCAGGCCTTTTTGCTAGGAATAGCCAAACTGGAATAATCCCCAGGAATATTCTAGCCCCTCTTTCCAAGTGTACAGCAATTTCGTAGCCACTTGGACCTTTAACAATGTTTTTAAAAAGAAGGGAAAGCATTTTGGGGGGGTGGGAATACATTTGGGCTAGGTAAAGGTAAAAGGACCCCTGACCATTAGGTCCAGTTGTGACCGACTCTGGGGTTGTGGCGCTCATCTCGCTTTATTGGCTGAGGGAGCCGGCGTACAGCTTCCAGGTCATGTGGCCAGCGTGACTAAGCTGCTTCTGGCGAACCAGAGCAGCACACGGAAACGCTGTTTACCTTCCCGCCGGAGCAGTACCTATTTATCTACTTGCACTTTGACGTGCTTTCGAACTGCTAGGTTGGCTGGAGCAGGGACCGAACAACGGGAGATCACACCATTGCGGGGATTTATTTGGCTACCTTGAAACTATAAGTGTACTAAGTGCCCAAGTAAAAAGTCAGATGACTTTTGTCCACCACGGATATCCCCAAATTTCTTCCATTGTAAAAAAAAGGTCTGAGGAAAATGGGAAAGACCATTTCTGGCTGTATTTAAAGAAACAAGCAGGAGCTGAATTTGGGCAGACTCCTACATGTTTAATTTTCACAGCTTCAGGCCATTCTTGGCCCTGATCTTGTAGCTTTCTCAGTAACAATGAAGGGGATCTTATCTCCACATTTCCTTTGTTCTCTGGGAAAGAGATGATCCTGTAAGAGTATAAATGATGTATGAAATGAAAAGCCTCCTGCTCCCAAAAGGAGAGGATTCAGGAAGTACTTAATGGTTTAATGTGTTATTTATCGGTTTGCTAATTGGCAAATTGCCTCAGACAACAAAACCTCAGGAGCCTAATGAATAATCCCTTATTTCACCCACATCTATTCCCCCAAGCAGAAATGCACTCTTTCCATCTCACTAGGCTTAGCATAGTTTCCTCGGGCAAATTCCCTTTTCTTCCTGTCTATCAGATACCACGGTGAAGTGAGAAAGCTGTGGAATATGAAGGCAGTTCAGCCCAACATGTACACCACCTTGAGCTCCTTGGAGAAAAAGGTGGGATAGAAGAGAATAAAATAATCAAGTAAATTAAAAAAAAAAACAAGAACCCAGAAAATGCCACGTAAATCTAATTTGCAGATCTGAAGCATATGATGAGTGCATTCAGTTGCCACAGTTTTATGCAGACCTCTTTCCTACATATATGTACTTCCTCTGGTGGGATGTGGTTTATGTCAAATTTAATCCAATACTTCACATATTGCATTAGCACTACATGTTTTCCCCAGTTGAATACATTATTCTACAGTGTTCAAGAAACAATAACTACGACCCTTAATTCACACCAGATGAAGAGGTGGTGTGTGCAAGGCACTGTCTGAAAACTGAAAATTCACCACTCTGGCAGTGTTTACAACAGTAGCAGCTAGCATTGTGACCTCCAGATACTGAGGGCTACAACTCTCATCTTCCCTAACCGTTGGCCATGTCCCTGAGGCTGATGGGAGTTGTAGTCCATAACATCTTGGGGGTGCTACATTGGCTACCCTTGTCCACAGCACTGCAAACCGGAAATTAGAATGTGCACCAAGCAGCTCTAGTGTTAGATACCCCCCTGCCCGTACGGGCCAGTCGTGTCCGGCTCTAGGGTTGCGTGCTCATCTCGCTCTAGAGGCCGGGAGCCAGCGCTGTCCGCAGACACTTCCAGGTCACGTGGCCAGCATGATGAAGCTGCAGCTGGCGAGCCAGCACCAGCGCAGCACACAGAAACACCATTTACCTTCCCGCTATAAAGCGGTACCTATTTATCTACTTGCACTTAAGAGTGCTTTCGAACTGCTAGGTGGGCAGGAGCTGGGACTGAACGACGGGAGCTCACCCCGCCGCGGGGATTTGAACCGCCGACCATACGATCGGCAAGTTCTAGGCACTGAGGTTTTACCCACAGTGCCACCCGCGTCCCTAGCTGTAGTGTACAAGCTACCTTTTCTAAAAGCTGTATTTGCTTGGTTCCAGTGGGAAGGTTGAACTGGGCATAAGGAACCTGAGTAAATCCATTCTCAGCTATAATGCTCATCAGGTAGAATTACTCGGTCCCCTGGACTGTGAGAGAGGGGGATGCTGCTCAGACTGCCCAAGTCTGCCCAACCCTGCTGTTGCCAGGGTGCCCGAGGCAGTTGCTTGAGGTGGTTGGGCAGAGGCAGGGACTGAGGAGGGGGATGAAGGAAAGGAGAGGGGTTTAGTTGTCCAGGACTGGCCTTGGATGGTCACATGAGTTGCCAAGGGGAGAGAATGAATCAAAATGGCTGACGAACCCCTACAGGAGGCAAAATGCAGGTCCATGCTGCATTTCTGCTGGTTGACTCAGGTGTGCCTGGGTGGATGGGCCTATCTCACTTTCTAGGTGAGAGGTTGTACCCTGGATTTGAATCAGGGACCTCCAGCATCAGCCCTTCCAGTCATCTTGGGCTCTTTCTGCAGCCCATGTGTTCTGGACTCTATGATTGGCTCTTAGGGCTGTGGGGAGGGGCAGAAAAATGCCCCATGAAAGATTGATGTCTACTTGAGAGATTACGTTGAGTGATTAGGGATCTGCTCTGTTGTTTTGCAATGTGGGTTTGAGTCCTGAGCAGCGCCGGATTTACGTATAAGCTAAACAAGCTATAGCTTAGGGTCCCACTCTCTTGGGGCCCTGCAAAAAAAAATTAAAGGGGAAAAAAAGATGTAAATTTCCAAAATATAAGATAAGTTCAACAATTACTTTGATAAAATACATATTTTGTTATGTGCAATGGCTTTAGATACCTATTAGGTCCATAAATTACCATATAGCATATATTCAACACAAAAAACAGCGACAAATTGTTGTTGACAAAGGACAGTTGGACCTATAAAGGGCCCCATTACCTTCAGTAGCTGAGGACCTCATCAAACCTAAATCTGGCCCTGGTCCTGAGAGCTCCTTCTCTTTTGCCCCAAACGTGACTGTTCCCCCATTCTCTCCTCTGAAGTATGCATAAGATGACTATGTTTCCCCTTTCCTATCAACCTTCACTGTTTTCAAATATTTTTATATGTTCTGAATGGATTTTTTTATTTTTTATTTTGCATTTTCTGGTATTATTGGCTGGAACGAAGACCCCACCTTTCAGCTTGTTCTTGAGTTGCATTCATTTTTCTATGCAATTGTGTGTTAATCTTCTTGCCAATAAACAGTGTCATCTTCTGGGCCTACTGAAGTGAGTAAACCTGCCTTATAATACCTAAGAACTTGTTTTTCTGCTTTGCTGTTTACTGTCCTGGCCTCATCTTCACACAGCGCCACCATCCTAAAGGTCAGTCTTAACCCCGAAACTCTGGAATGTGACAAATGTATCCTATAGAAGATACATAGTTGGAGGTAATAAGTCTTTGAGCAATGTGTTAAAAGTCAGATGGATTCAGGGCTCGAGACGGTGCTGGAGCATACAGATAAGGCAATATATTTGGAAGTTGTTGTAGGAAACTTCCTAAATCTGTCAGGCAGGCCTACGGCTGACAGGAATGCCGGGGAGCCAAATACCGTGGTGTATTGCAAAAAGAAGAGAACATAAATCAGGAGGAGACGACGTTATATAATTACTTATTTCGCTGATTAAATCTCCCATAAAGTGAGATGTACACTATAGCAAAGGTCATTAAGGCTTAACCAGGATATAACTCAGAACTGTCAGAATGCCTGAGTGATTCTCCAGGGTCACTTGATTTTCTTTTTCCAATTAGATAGACTGGAAATCTATGGAGACGGAGAAATTCTAAATGAACCTACCTTAAAATGAAGAAGGACACCTATCGGGCTGTTGTCATTCTATGAGCTCCAGCCTGGCTTAGAGAGGGAGGCACAATGCTCTCACAGGTCCAAGAGCCCTCCCATGACCTTCCCGAAGGCCACCTGGACAAAGGGCTCCAGCATCCTGTCAGAGGCCTAGCACTTCCTTCCCAAAGCCCAGGAAACTTCTGCCCGGCTTATGAAGGGAGGTGTGATGTCAGTCCCTCCAATTGTACTCATAAGCTGGTGCCACTGGCCCTAGCTGCTCCCCTACAAAAAATAAAATAAAAATCACCACACACCATTGTCCCTATCTGAAACCCTGGAGCACTGCTGAGAGTTAGTGCAGACAATACTGAGCTAGATGCACTCATGAAACTGATTTATATAATCCTATGGTTTTGAAGGAAATGGGTCAGTATCATGACTCACACGTTACAGATGTGGTCCTTAAGCAATGGTGGCTTTCCACCACTAAGATTATATAGGGTGCATAGCAGATCATGCATGGTCTTGGCATATCAGCCCTAGCTGTGAGAATGACCCATCTAAATGCACCCTAAACAAGTAGTTTTAAAATAATAATAATATCTATGCATGTAGGTCAATAAAATTCCTGTTTATGCTGGGCATAAATATATGATGATGTCATTCACATCATTTAGAAATGAAATCAGAATGTCTGGGATGCTCTGTTTATACATCTGTGCTGCAGTTATTCTGTGCTGCAGTTATTCATATTATGCATGTTATTCATACTTCAGAAAACCAACACATGAAATATGGGTCAGGCATATAGGATCAGGACTGGCACCAGACTGCTGTGGGCCCTTGGCCTGGTGTAGAATAAGGAATCATAGAATTGTAGAGTCAGGACCATCAAGTCCATCCCCCTTGCAAGGCAGAAATATGCAGCTATCCCTTGCGAGGATTGAACCTGCAACTTTGGCGCTATCAGCACCACGCTCTAACCAGCTGAGCCATCCACTTTAAATCCCAAAAAGATGTACGCATAATTTGAATGGTCTTCTGAAAGACACCTTTCATTTCATGTAAACTGGCATGCTCAAATAATTCTTGGAGAATAGCTACATTGCAAACATGCCTCAATTTATACCGTTTTTAACAGTCATAGCTTCCCCAACAAAAAAAGGAATTTGGGAATTGGTAGTTAGCTAAAGGTGCTGAGAATTCCCCTTTCTCATTCACAGAACTACATTTTCCCAGGTTTCCCTGTGGACTGGAGTAACCATTTAAATATAAATTTGTTCTAAAGATATATCCCAAAACCCAGAACAGAAAATAAACTAATATGCACTAATATTAATTGAAAATTGATCTGCACTAATATTCATTGAAGATACAGAGCTTACGCATGTGTTTCCCTGTTGGATTTCATCCATGCTCTTTAAGTCTCAGTTGCTAATGAACTTGACATTTCTTTCTTTCTTTTTTTAAAAAAGTGCTGAGTGGCATGTTTTGGACTATTAGATCCTTAAATTATCTCTTCCATAATTTGCATGTGCCAGCATTAAATTCCATTTAGCTGTCTGTACTATGACTCACCCAGTAAACGGTTGTTGGCATTTGCACTGCAACAGTCTTGCCACCACCTCAGCCCTCCCAGCAAGCTGCGGTAAAGCCAATTATAGGAGGCCAGGTAAGTTTGGCTGCTGCACTGACTGCCTTTTATAGTCATTTCTGCACAGAAGGGCCCAATGGCCAGCCTGGGAAGGCGGGGCCCATCCAGAATTTGAGAATATTTGACTGCCAAGAAGATATTTCGAGCTGCAGTTATGTTAACTTACCGTATGGAGCAAGTGTTTGAAGTTCTAGCCCTGAGAGCTTGTGACACTTGGGATAATCACAGATGTTACAGAAGCTGTGGAATTAAGCCAATGATAATAGGGACAACAT
Organism: Podarcis raffonei; assembly: GCF_027172205.1. NCBI lineage: Eukaryota > Metazoa > Chordata > Lepidosauria > Squamata > Lacertidae > Podarcis > Podarcis raffonei. The sequence goes on along the minus strand of NC_070602.1, from coordinate 102,700,540 downwards.
AGGGACGCGGGTGGCGCTGTGGGTTAAACCACAGAGCCTAGGACTTGCCGATCAGAAGGTCGGCGGTTCGAATCCCTGCAACGGGGTGAGCTCCCGTTGCTTGGTCCCTGCTCCTGCCAACCTAGCAGTTCGAAAGCACCTCAAAGTGCAAGTAGATAAATAGGTACCGCTCCGGCGGGAAGGTAAACGGCGTTTCCTTGTGCTGCTCTGGTTCGCCAGAAGCGGCTTAGTCATGCTGGCCACATGACCCGGAAGCTGTACGCCGGCTCCCTCGGCCAATAAAGCGAGATGAGTGTCGCAACCCCAGAGTCGGTCACGACTGGTCAGGGGTCCCTTTACCTTTACCTTTAATAGGGACAACACACCAAACTGGCAAGTGTTTCTTCTTTGAGGTTGACTTGGACTCAGTTGGTTAGATTATGATGCTGGAAACGCCAATTTTATGATTCTTTATTCTACAACCAGTTTGCAGGCAGCCACCTGGGAACAGCCCCCTTACAAATGAAGGACACAGGATCACTACTGTTAGTCATAAAAAGAGAACTGTATGGGACTCCTCACTTGTGGGAGCTCACGTGTTCCAGTCACCTTTGGCATGATTTCCTTTACAGTATTTCACAATCCACATTCCCACCAGACCAGAAATAACACAGCAGCATGCAAAAAAACCTACGAAGGCGGGGGTGAGGGGAATCAGAGAAATCACGATGTCAGGTGAGCTCACACAACAGCCCCAGGGAGAGTGCGGCATTCCAAGATCATCTAAGGAAATTAACTTCAGGCAAATACATTCTGTGGCAGCTCCAGCAAGCACCTTCCTGTAACGCTCTCAGCTTGTACCTTGCTGTGGCCTGGATCGTGCGGGTCACACAGGCCTCTGCAACTTCTCGCCCACCAAGCGGACCACAACCACACCACACCAACCTTATAGTGTGTCTGAGCATGTTTTATTTAAGACCCAGCAAAAAGAAGAGGTTTATTGAACCAGCGGTGAGTTGCCAATTTGGCTGGTGGTTTGTGTTTGGCTTAGTGCAGAGGTGAGGAATCTTTTTCAGCTCAGGGGCCACACTCCCTTCCAGGCAGCCTACTGGGGGCCACACAAGAGTGGTGGCCAGAGGCAAATGTGGTCAGAGCACTGAATGAAACTTTTACGTTCATACAGCGAGCTAGCTTCTTCACAAACTCACATATCCCTGGTCTGTATCCTCCATCCAGGCACGGAAGATGCATTGTCAGAGTTCAATGTAACATTCTACTCAGACATGAACACTGAAGTGTCTGAAGCAAGGACTTTCATGCTCTGCTTATGGGCTTCCCATGAGTATGCAAAGTTGCATGGATTGGGTTTTGCTTTTTTCTTTCTATTTCCTTACCTGATATATGATTATATCTGACTGTGTGTAGATATATAAAGGTAAAGGTAAAGGGACCCCTGACCATTAGGTCCAGTCGTGACCGACTCTGGGTTTGCGGCGCTCATCTCGCTTTATTGGCCGAGGGAGCCGGCATACAGCTTCCGGGTCATGTGGCCAGCATGACTGAGCCTCTTCTGGCGAACCAGAGCAGTGCACGGAAACGCCGTTTACCTTCCCACTGCAGCAGTACCTATTTATCTACTTGTACTTTGATGTGCTTTCAAACTGCTAGGTTGGCAGGAGCAGGGACCAAGCAACGGGAGCTCACCCCGTCACGGGGATTTGAACCGCCGACCTTCTGCTCTGGTCAGACCTCACCTGGAGTACTGTGTCCAGTTCTGGGCACCACAGTTCAAGAAGGACACTGACAAACTGGAACGTGTCCAGAGGAGGGCAACCAAAATGGTCAAAGGTCTGGAAATGATGCCTTATGAGGAACGGCTAAGGGAGCTGGGCATGTTTAGCCTGGAGAAGAGGAGGTTAAGGGGTGATATGATAGCCATGTTCAAATATATAAAAGGATGTCACATAGAGGAGGGAGAAAGGTTGTTTTCTGCTGCTCCAGAGAAGCGGACACGGAGCAATGGATCCAAACTGCAGGAAAGAAGATTCCGCCTAAACATTAGGAAGAACTTCCTGACAGTAAGAGCTGTTTGACAGTGGAATTTGCTGCCAACGAGTGTGGTGGAGTCTCCTTTTTTGGAGGTCTTTAAGCAGAGGCTTGACAACCATATGTCAGGAGTGCTCTGATGGTGTTTCCTGCTTGGCGGGGGGTTGGACTCGATGGCCCTTGTGGTCTCTTCCAACTCTATGATTCTATGATTCTATGATTCTGATCGGCAAGTCCTAGGCTCTGTGGTTTACCCCACAGCGCCACCTGCATCCCACGTGTAGATATATAGATGCAGATATACATTTACTATGCTGTGACTGAGCACAATTTTGTGGGAAAATCACATATAAATATCTGATTGGCCACAGTGAGAAGCAGGAAGCTGGACTTTGGTCCAATCCAGAAGAGCTCTTCTTACATTCTTATGGTTTAGGGTAGTTTTCACTGACCTGGCACCCTCTTGACATTTTGGACTACAACTTCCACCAGGCAAAGTGAGCATGGTTGAATGGTAATGGATAATGGGAGTTGTAGTCAAAGAAATCTGGAGAAGACTGGGGAATCTGGGGAAGACTGGTTTAGAGCGCAGTTCGCTGGAAATGCGCTTCTAGTGTCTGCTTCTGATACTTCTAGCTTTTCTGTTTATTGCTTCCTCTGCACAAACATTTCACATCTTGTATTTCCTATTTCAATGCAGAAAGAGGGGGAGAGAAAGAATGGCAGAAGCTGTAGACAGAAAATTATTTCCAGCAACTAAAACAATATTAGGCATGGAAGAAAACAACTACACATGAGGGGGACTTACAGTTGCCGCATTTTTGTCATTGTGTTCCTATCGGTGCTATTTTCTCTGGCAATTTACTTGTCAGAAAGATCATGAGAAACTGGTAATTTATTCTGAGCAGAAGGCATTGTGCTGCCACCACTGCCTTTCCTTATATGCCTGCAATCTTTCATTTGTCTGAATGGAGCGATGGATGAGCAGATATCATTGTTTGGCATGCCTGGGCTGCCATTCACACCTCTCTTGTTGATTGTGGAGCACATTATATTAAGACAAGGCAGCCCTATGCCATCGTCTTACATTGAGGAGAAGCACTACCAAAGTTTAGGGGGTAAATGTGTTTTGGTATCTAACTGCATGAGGTGATTTTCCTTTGTGCTACAGGCCTGTGGGCATGGGGGCTCAGTTTCCAGAGCAGTGGCAATGGGGAGATGAATACTTCAATCTTCCCATCACATTCACTGCTTCTCTCCTCCAAGCTCTCATTCCATCTGCTTTCCCTGCTGTCCAGGTTCCTGACCAATGTTTGAAACAGGGGACAAGTACATGGAACTGTTGCTGGGGGAAATGTGGGAGGGTAAGGGACAGGCTTAGCTCCCTCCTTCCATCTGCTTCCCCTGGAGGTCAGGGTCTCTAAGCTGTGTTTTGTAAAGAGGAAATGAGCTTTTGATAATGATGATGATTTTCACTTATTTATCGCTTTCCACAAAAAATGTCTCAGAGCGACTTACAAGTCCATAAAAATACAGAAAAGTTTACAAACGTTAAAAAACAAATGCATCAAAAATGCAACAAAACATAAATTTACCAGGCATGTTTGTTCAACAGTTACATGAATATCTGTGTAGTGTTGAGATGTGCTTTTACCCTAAGAATCCCTGAGGAACTAAACAGTGCCTGTCAAATTCTTGTCTAGGGTCTCCCCTGACTGCCTGTCCCCAGGTGCTGGGGTCAGAAAAGGAAACATTGCAGAGAATTGTATTTTCCTACTTTCTGGCATGAGCATATTTGAGCTAGTCAGGGTGCCAGAGGAGGAGAAAGAACTGCTAATATGTGAACTTTTGAACAGAACCAAGATACCAGATGCTGACTGACCCTCGTCTTTACAAAAGAGGCATTTTGAAGCAATTTGCCTAAAACTTTGGAGATCTCCAGCCAGTCAGTGTAGAAATTACTCAACTAGATTAGCCAATGGTCTGATTTGGTATAAAGCAGTTCCCGTTTTTGTATGAATTACCGTAACTCCTACATATACTCAGGGGCGTAGGAAGGGAGGCGGTGGGATGATCCGCCCTGGGTGCCATCCCTGAGGGTGGGTGACATCGCTGCCCCGCCCCCCCATACGCTCACAGTGGGCGCCCCCCCGGGATGCTCACCCCACCCCTGTGACGCTTGCCCCGCCCCCGTAGGTGGCTAGCCCCTCCCCCAGGTGCACACCACTCTGGGTGCCAGAGCAGCTAGCTCCGCCTCTGCATATACTTCCCATGAGATATAGAGGTATTTTGCCAGAACAATGCAAGTCAGTGCACTGGAGCTACTACTGCAATCAAATTGCAATGTTTCTGTTGCTATCCTGGTAGATTTGACTCCCGTAATCATATCCTCTATTGGGAGACTTGGTTTCCAGCTACCAATACATTTCTGAATGTGTTCAAATATCTCCTTTTTATCCAGCTTGAGGTAGGCTAGGATGTTCTAGCCACTGCGACTAATCTTTTGTCAGCGTGGGCACCCTAGGTAAGTGAAGTCATTTCTCTTCTATATGCTGGGCAGACACAGTCATTAATCATCGTTATGCTGGAGGTGAGAATTGTGGGTTGTGATGACCTGGAGAAAAAATTATAATTGATAGAGCTCCTTTCCTACACAGCTGCAACAAATACAGAAATGTGCTTGAAAGTTATTGAAGACTTGCCTTTCAATTTAGTCTTTAGACATGATTACATAGGGGTTTTAGTGCGGTATCATGTTCACAGGGCTGATCATGAAGCAGACTTGCTATTTCTGCTGCAAAGGACAGTATTTCATTTTACCATGCAATGTTTTAAACTACTTGTCTGCAACAATTAGAAAGAGAAGGATTATCCCATCTGATCCTCTGCCCTTTTAGTATATTCTGCATTGAGCTGGTCTGAGAGCCCACTGTTTCGGGCGAAAAGTTTTGGAAGCATGAAGAGATACTTACCATCTCTGTGACTGGGTGGTGGGAGGCTATTTTTTCTTGTGAACATTACCTTCACTTTAAATTGGCTTCATTTGCCCTTAGTGATGTGAGAACATCAGCAATTGTATCTTCATGCCACCATGTTCATTATCTGAGCCTTAGTGGGTTGGGATCAGTTCTGTGTCTTATCTAGGAAGTTTTGCCCTCACTTGCAATTGGCTTTCCTTCCTTGGTGCAATTCGCAGCCAGTGATGCGGAGTGAGATTCAGCTTACAAGTCTACTACCTCACATCACTCTCCCACTTAAATCTATGGCACATTGTTGCTAAATTTGAAACCAGCGATGTTGCCTCCTGCAACTATGAGTGTGATCCAATTAAGTATTTTCAAGCACCATTGATTTCAGTGGGAAAGATTTAAGAATGTGCTTAATAGTAATAGTAATTGTAATTTATTATTTGTACCCTGCCCATCTGGCTGGGTTTCCCCAGCCACCCTGGACAGCTTCCAACAAAGATTAAAAATACATTAAAATGTCACACATTAAAAACTTCCCTGAACAGGGCTGCCTTCAGATGTCTTTTAACTGTCAGATAGTTGTTTACCTCTTTGACATCTGATGGGAGGGCGTTCCCCAGGGTGGGCGCCACTACCAAGAAGGCCCTCTGCCTGGTTCCCTGTAGCTTAGCTTCTTGCAGTGAGGGAACCACCAGAAGGCCCTCAGCGCTGGACCTCTCCTATTGACACTAATGGAGCTGGGTAGTGCTTAAATCTGGCTGAATTGAGTCTCATGATATAGACAAAGGATAAAGCCAACTATAAAAACTGAATGGGTCAGGATGGAGAACCTGGAAGTCTTCAACTTCCAGGAGCCAGAGACAGCATGATGAGATTTCAGAATCAGAGTCAGGAATTATGAGATTTCAGAATCATTTGTAGGGCCACATACTCACCCTCCTCAGAGTGGGGGATGTTGATAAAACACCCCTAACATATCTCAGTCTATTTATTATTTGCATTTGTTGGTTGCCTCAAAACAGGCATTCTCTAGGCAAGATACAACAATCAGGTTTGAAACAGAATTAAAACAGAACATATAACAAATCAAGCATTTTCAGTATGACACCCCCCCGGCCGCCGCTGCCGCCAGCAGAGACACCCAAACAGCAACAGCAGCAGGAAAACAGCTTGATCATATAGAAAGAGCTGAGTGAGCTTATAGGGCTGAAAAGCTGATCAACTACCATGAAAATAGAGATTACTACTACTGACAGTAACATTTCAAAAATTCTAAAGTGATCTTCAGAAGTTGTTAAGAGACCTGAGGATACAATAAAGTCTTTGCCCAAGACTGAAAGGATATTAATGTAGGAACCAGGCAAGCTGATCTAGCAGTGCTGAAAAGGCTCTCTCCCTTTTAGTCACTCACAATATTACATATTGAGAAGACACTTAGCAAGGACACTCCAGGCACTACAGGAATGGGGAACCTATGGTCCTCCCAATGTTGTTGGACTCCACCATCATCCCCAACCAGCATGGGCAGTGATTTGGGGATGATGGGAGGACCACAACTTCCCCACACCTGTCTTAGAGTATGGGTGGGCATATGGGAGGTGGCATTCCAGTGGATGTAAAGCTTAGCAAACAGGTAAAAAAACCACACCTGAGGAGGTAGAGCATTCTGGGCATCAAGCATGCCTATTCAATTATGTCTGAAAACTGCAAGCCATATAAGGACTATGGCAGCTACCCGTCAGGCGGCAGAGGAACCAACCCCCAGGTTGCCAGGAACGGATAAGACAAGGAAAAGTCCTTACCATCTGCATTTATTCAATATTTACAGAGAGGCTTGGGAATGCAGCCTCTTGGAATAATGGTGTTGTCCCAAGTAATCTCCACCTCCCTTCTCTTCCACTTCTTCATTCGTCAACAGCACCACCCCCTCTACGGTTGCCCTCTGTCTTTGAGCTCTTTGCTCTCCTACTTTTAAGGCTCGCCGGGTTCTGGGAGATGGTGGGTCTGGAATGCTTTCTAGTGACAATGTGTTAGCCAGCTGCTCCAACTCTGTCTCCTCCTCCTCTCCCATTATTTCCCAACTTTCCCCCTCATCTTCCTCTGAGCTGTGACCTCCCTCAAACCCCTGTTGTAATTCTGAACTGTCTTCTTCTTCTCTGGAAGGGTCAGGCTGGGGAGGTGGTCTCCACCATTCCTCCTCTGCCCAGTCCCTGACACTACCATGTTTGTCCTGCTCTACTTGTCAAAATGGTAGCTCAGGGACTAGCCATGAGGTAGCCCTGCCATAAAGAGTGGCTACTGAGGAGCAAACCTTCAACTATTTGCTGCTGCTTCTTCTTCTTCTTCTTCTTCTTCTTCTTCTTCTTCTTCTTCTTCTTCTTCTTCTTCTTCTTCTTCTTCTTCTTCTACAGTGCCTCTTCTCCATCTTCCAGTTTAGTACCCCTAGCCTTGAAAGAAGCCGCTGGTGCCACCTGTTCTCATTTACAGCACTGTTCTTCAGGGCCCAATTTATTAATGCTTTTAAACAGACCTGAAATTAGGAGTCAAAGTATTTTTGTCTGTGTTCCTCACTTGAAAGCAAAGATGACAATGAGTGACTATTAAATGGAAGAGGTAGTTTGCTGTAATTCATGGAGGAGCTGCTTAGGCAAATTAATCATCCTCACGAAATTATACACACTACCAGGAGTGGGATTTGACTTTAATTGTTTCCTCATGTGGCCATCGAGGACTTAATTCAGGCTGTCACTCTGTTTTTGAAAGCGTTTATTCTTCAGACAAAAAATGGAAAGTAGATTAGGCTACACACGAACCTTGTTTTTTTAAGGTTTTGCCTCATGTGCAAAGTGGATGAACTTTCTAATTCTACTTTCAAATGTGCAGGTTGCAGTAGGTCTATGCAATGAACATGGGCTGATATGGTCACTTAACTACTGGCTTCCCATTAAGATGGATGTGTGTCCTGCTTTGGAGAGGGAAGTTTTCTGGTTGAAGGGCAGTCCAATCCAAGTCTGATTTAAGGATTTTAGTTGCCATATGGTGGTGTGCAGTCAGTGGACTAGAAGGACTAGGCTAGCCCCTTAATATTCCTGGTAAAATAGAGTATTAAACTATTAAAGCCTGGTGCCTCCTTCCCAAAGCCCAGGAAGCTTCTGTGGAGCATGTCCTTTCAGAAGAGTTCAAGTGTCATCATCACAACACCAATGGGACACAGCTCCATGCCCTCCACCATCCTGAGAAAAACTCTTAATCTCAATTTTATTTTATTCTTTGATATATTTACAAAAAAGGAAAACACACACCAATAAATATATCTCAAGACTCCTTGTGCTCTGCTCCCCTACCTATTTCTTCCCTCCAAGAGAGCCCTGCCCTCTGCCTGCACCTCGGAACCACCACCAGCTTCTCCTCCTTGTTGCCTGTTCTCCAGCAGCTGCTACAAGCTGCCCAGGGAGGAGGCCAGCAGTGACGGCCTTAGGATGTTCCCTTGCAGGACAAGCACTGTCCTCCTCCTGGAGCTCAGCAGCGGCAGTGCTGGCAGGGGAAATAGGGACATTCTGGGATCAAATCAGAAACCAGAATGGCTTTCATAAGTCCTGGACAGCCCTTGGAAACTAGGGACACTTGGAAGGTATGGAAGTTATGTTGGTTGCCATGGGATTTGATGGGACAGTCCATTTCTGTTTCCTGCAAGCATTCGCTCTGGATCAGAGGTTGCATTTGCAGTGGCAGCACTGTTGTAAAGTGAAGCCTTGCCTTACATGAAAGAAGTGGCCCTTGGCACAGAGACGCCTTCTTGAGCAGCCACAACAGCCAGGCAGATGCCTACAGGAAGCCCAAAAGCAGGACCTTAGTACAACAGCGTTCGCTCTCAACCTACGCCTGGTATTCAGGGGCATAGTGCCTCTGACTGCAGACACAGAACCCAGCCATCTTGGCTAGTAGCTGCTGATAGCCTAATCCTCTTTTGATGCCATTCAAGTTGGTGGGTTGGCGTTGTTGAACACATAACAGTCTAAAAAGGAGTCAGCACACATGGGGATGTTGGGGGCCCATTGTTAGGTTAGGCCCTCACATGTTAGGGTTTGTGTCTTTTGGTCACTGAGCCTCTTGGGCTTGCTGATCAGAAGGTCGACGGGTCAAATCCCCTCAACAGGGTGAGCTCTCGTTGCTCGGTCCCAGCTCCTGCCAACCTTGCAGTTTGAAAGCACGCCAAAAAGTTCAAGTAGATAAATAGGTACCGCTTTGGCAGGAAGGTAAATGGCATTTCCATGCGCTGCTCTGGTTTCGGTGTTCCACTGCGCCAGAAGCGGATAGGTCATGCTGGCCACATGACCCAGAAAAACTGTATGCGGACAAAAATCGGCTCCTTCAGCCAGCAAAGCGAGATGAGCGCTGCAACCCCAGAGTCGTCGGCGACTGGACTTAACTGTCAGGGGTCCTTTACCTTTTTAATCATACTGATGGGTTGTGGGCCAGGCTGCTGAACTTCTGTACCCTGCCATTTCAAAATACATGCTTATTTATTGTCCAATAATTTTAGTTTTTCAGACTTTTGGGGGGTAGGTGAGGTAGCCAGAGCCATAATTTATCTGTCGAGTGCTCAGGGCCATTTAAATCTTTTGCAAATATCCTGTCTTGAAATAAAGACTGTTAGCCACCCGTCCTCCTGAGATTAATCCCCTTCCCTTTTCATTTCACATTGTGGTGGTCTGCGATATCGAATTAAGCAGTAATTGAGAGAGGAGGCAACCCTGTCTCACTTCAGCCTTGGTCTTAAACTATCCTGTCAGATCCTTATCGGCCTTGAGCAGTGCACTCATTGGCTTGTCATAGATGTTTCAATCAAATGTATCAACTCCAGTTCACCCTGCCGAAAATGGCTTTCCCAGCCTGCTAGCAGCATGCATCACTCCCGTGAGAGTGACTGCAAATCCCGCTCTGTGCTGTGAGTTTTAAGCGGCAAGCTATGATCATTCTAATTTATAATGTAATTTTTCCAGAATTTCCTAAACCAATATTTATTCTAAATGTAGAGGGACGCCACTTCCTCACAGCGATACTATGCCTGTGGCAATGTCATCTAGCACAACCATCTGCATGGATTTTCCTGAGAGTTTCCGATAAAAACGTAAGAGCCTGCTGGATCAGACTATTGACTCATGTAGCCAAGCATCCTGTTCTCACAGTGGCCAACTAGATGCCTTTGGTAATCCTGTAACAGGACCTGAGAACAAGAGCCCTCTTTCCTTGTGTGGTTTTTAGCAAATGGTTTTCAGAAAGTGCTGCCTCTGTCTTGAATGTTTCTGAAGGCATCTCTCACTGGCAATTTATTTCCCCCTCCCAATCCCTTTTCCTTTTGTGTTGTGACTTTTGCATTGTAAGCAGGGACTAGTCTTATTATGGAACTTCATAAGCCACTCTGGGACTCAAGAGTGGGCTAGAAATGCTTCAGATAAACAAACAAAAACTGTCTGTCTGGTGTGCAGGATTTGTGTGGAAGTCTCCATTAGATATTATAGCAAGCCAGGTATGAAGAGTTGCAGTGTGGAAACAGCTACCAGATCAGCACATGTAAGATTCTGTAAGCTACCAAAGGGGTGGGGGAAGCTAACATATTGTAGAATATCTAAGGGTACAATACCTAGTGGCAGACTGAAAGCCTAGAATTTCGAGCCCAGCCTTGCAGCCCCCATCTGTGCACAGCAAGAAACTGTGGATCAATCAAACTGGGTAAAGAAGTCAAAGTGGGTGCTTTGAGGAGAGGAGGGAAGAGCAGTGAAATCTATCCTGCACCCAAGAAGTCTGTGTGCACAGAAGGTGGCAAACATTCAACTGCTCAACAGATTATTGGTGCTGCCAATGATGACGATCGCATGTCAAAAGGGAGGATTACTAATTCTAGGCAGCTGAGTTTAACTGCATGGGTGATCAGTGACGATTGCACTGGCCATCTGTTTGGAAGGAGAGCCTTGCAGGCCAGCGTATACCCAATGCTAGCTGACTTTAACTCAGCAGATTTAAGGACAGTTTACTCTTTCTGCACTGTTACAGGCTGACAGCACTGATGAAATTGTCCAATTTAGGTCTACATCTCTACATTCAATGACTTCAGCCCTTGCTTTCATCTTCTACCAGAAAACAAATGAGGATCATTCTGAGTTCTGTTAGTGGCTTTGATGTAAAAATTGAGATCACTACTTATTTCTCTGTTAAGAAAAGTGACATCCTATCCCATAGGGACACTGAGAGGAATAAATATTGATTAATCATAATAATACTTGTTATAGATGAAAACTTCATTCCCAGCTCACTTTGCAGATCATGACACAGTTGTTATGGCTTTGCTGAAATGCCATTTTTATGTGTGGACTTAAGGATTTTTGTCCCTGAGGGGGAGAAAAACTCCATATGCAGAAACCAGAGGCTTTTCTCCTGGGCATGGTAGGCCAATTGGTGTCAAAGAAAGATAGGACGTTTTTTATGTATGCTACAACAGCAGCAAGAGTTCTACTAGCAAAGTATTGGAAGACACAAGAACTACCCACACTGGAAGAGTGGCAGATGAAGGTGATCGACTACATGGGACTGGCAGAGATGACGGGCAGAATCCGTGACCAAGGGAAAGAGACGGTGGAAGAAGATTGGAAGAAATTCAAATTTTATCTTAAAAATTGTTGTAAAATTAGTGAGTGTTAAAATGTCATGGGTAAAGCATAGCAGATTTGCAGAGATAAATGATTGGATAAGAGGAGAGAAAAGGGTCAAAGAAAGGAATTTATAAGCAATTCAGATCAGGGGTTGCTGAAAAAGTTTAAAATAGGGATGCAGAAAAGGGAGGCATGGGGAAGTCGTTGAAATTGGGTACAAGAAAAAAATTTCATGAAATTATACATGTTTATATGTTCGTTTGTTTGTGTTTGTTGTGTGTAATGTCTTATAATATATGTTGAAAAGCCAATAAAAAAATTTTAAAAAGAAAAAAAAGAAAAAAAAAGAAAAACTCCATATGCATGCTACCATTGTCTGTTATTTCAGTGATTTCAAGGAAAATCTGTAAGTTGGATCTAGATACTAAGGACCCATCTGCACTATATATTTAAAGTTGTATCATTCCACTTTTCACAGTCTTCTCTCTTCTCTCAAAGAATCATGGGAAATGCAGTTTGTTAAGAGTGTTGAGAGTTGTTAGGAGACGCCTATTCCCCTCACAGAACTACAATTCCCAGAGTTCCCTGGATAGAGAAATTGATTGTTAAACCATTCTGGGATGCTGGACTGACTTCAAACTGTACAGTGGTACCTTGGGTTAAGTACTTAATTCGTTCCGGAGGTCCGCACTTAACCTGAAACTGTACTTAACCTGAAGCACCACTTTTGCTAATGGGGCCTCCTGCTGCTGCTGCACCGCTGGAGCACGATTTCTGTTCTCATCTTGAATCAAAGTTCTCAACCTGAAGCACTATTTCTGGGCTAGCAGAGTCTGTAACCTGAAGCGTATGTAACCTGAGGTACCACTGTAATTGATATGAGCTTACCTTTGCTCTGAATCCTAGGCTAGCTGTCATTCCTTCCCCACCCCCAACATACTTTAGGCTGCCAATTTGCCTAAAAGGGGAAGGGAAAAAAACAAGTTTAAATCAAGTTTAAGCCTTGAGTTGAAGGATGGGGGAGAAAATACAGTTTTGTATTTTAATGCAAAACTGTCTAATTCAGAGTTACAAAAAAAAAAGCAAACCAAAACTTAACTATTCCTCAAAGCTTGGCCCCCCTCCAAATTTTGTGATGCAGTTCTCCAACCAAACAATGTGTACAGTAGTGCATGTATGGGGGAAAGTGTACATGCCTATATGATTTTTTTTTAAAGCCCACAGAAAATTTCTATTTTATTATTAAAAATTAATTGTAAAACTGTGTGCATCAGGAAAAACTGCACATAAAAATATGCATCTTAGGGCAATGCACACAAAAATGCTGATTATCTATACAAAATGTGTATATTAGGAGAGATACGCACGCGCGCACACAAAAACCCTCAATGTTATGCAGATTACTGCTTCCATTCCTATTTCTTCTGAAAGCCTTTGTTCAAAATCTTCTGCAGATGAGCTTGCAATGAGTCATCTCCTGAAAGATTAACTATCAGCTGCAAAAAGGTAGGCTTCAAACACAACAGATGTGAACACAAATAACTACTGAGTGTTCCTAATATAAAGAATTGTATCATAGATTCCTCAGAAGAGGCAAACTGTAACAAAAGGAAATGAAGGAGTAGATTGCACAATGTTTATAATTATAACTTCTGAGCACAGAAAGTTTCATTCTTTTGCTGAACCAAACTGGGTATTTTAGGGGATTTCTACATGATCTTTTGCAATGTGCTTGGATCTGTGGGTGGTGCCAAGCTTTACACGGCAAGCAAAATTCCCAAGGTACACCTGTGTCACACAGAAGGTTCCCTCAGCAAACACAGGAAGTGTGAATGACATGCTTTCAAGGCTGCATATTTACTGGGAATAAGATCCCCAAATCATATGGCCAAATTAAAAAGGAGGGCAATTTCTTGAGCCTTTAATGGTTTTGCAGAAGAGAGAATTTCAGCAGATTCTCTTTTCCCTTGGTTTTCCCACCTGCAACACTTGATAACAGCTATTTCAGAAAGCCGTGATATTTCCGGCTCCATTTTCAAGGACTCCATTTTCTACCCTCCTCAAAAGCTTCTGTTGAATAATATATACTTTTATTTACTCTTTAAATCAAAGTGGATAGAACAAAACAAGTTTAAATTCAGGGGCCTTGGCTTAATTTGGTTGTGGTTTGAATTTGTTTGTGTCTTTCAGCTGCAATTCCAACTTGACAGTTCATTTATCTCTACCATCTGGAATGAAGCATCAAGAGTATTGAACTTCAGCCACAAATAACTCTTGAGGTATCTTTCTGGAATATATTTTATAACCAATTTGCATTCTGATTGCACCATTGGACAAAATCTGATTAATTCCAAGCCCTTCAATTCAACTAGATTATCATGACCTTATCCCAAGGTCATACAACTCTGTGGCTGATAGATAACTGTCTTCCAGATTGCTGGTGCACCTAAGGCTCATCTTTCCACTCTAGAGCTATATCAAACAGTAAACACAGGAAAGAGTGAAAATGAACACAAGAGATTAAACAACAGTACTGTAAGTAAATTTTTAGGTGGGGGTGGGTGGGGTTAGTCTGAGCACAAATGACCTTCTGAAATTCACTACCCCCAGCAGGAGGACAAATGAGGGTAGGGATACCATTCCACTAAAGGGCTTTTCAGTCTGATTTTAATCTGGTTTATTTAGTGCCCTTTGTGATGTTGTTTGTAGCATCTTGGGATCCACTGCAATGTGACTGTTCCTCTCCACTCAATAACGATAACATGACACTGAAAAAGAAGTAAATTCCCATTCATCTCAATGGGGCTTACTACAAAATAAGCATGCTGTTTAGGATTGCAGCCTAAATGAGATCAGACAGGTGCAAAGTGCAGGGAGATAATAGATCCGTAGCTTAGCCATACTAGAGCACTACTTTTCTTATACATTTTGATTTAGTGTAGGCCAAAACGTAGAATAAAAAGAGTTATTGGCTCATGTTGGCCGTTTAACCAAAAGCCAAGATGTTGCGTTTGAATAAAGCACACACAAAAGGAACCCTAGAAGTTGGCATGAAAGATCATGGAAAGCACCAGGTGGCAAAGCTCGGGGATTCACATCAGCTTAGCAATACATTGGCTTAGTCACATTTTTGGACGTACAACCAGATCTCTCAGACATTTCACCTTCTATAAACAGACCAGCACCCCTCTCTCTTTTACGAGTTTCAGGGTTCCTGCAATAAATGAGATGGGAAAGCAGTGTCATAACACCGTTCATTATTTGCAGTCTTCTCATACAAACGTTTTGAATTTTGTAATGCACACTTCTAAATACTATCACTGACAAACAAACATGAAAACATTGTTGGCAGCTGTGTCTGGCGTTTTACGAGACTGCTTTCATCTGTGCTTTTTGGTAACATGTATCAATAGGAAAAGCACTGGGGAAGGGGGAACCACCTATAATAGACGTCTTAAAGCAGGCGTAGGCAAACCCGGCCCTCCAGATGTTTTGGGACTACAACTCCCATCATGCCTAGCTAACAGGACCAATTGTCAGGGACGATGGGAGTTGTAGTCCCAAAACATCTGGAGGGCCGAGTTTGCCTATGCCTGTCTTAAAGCATTCCAAGATATCGGCAACTAGTGGTCTGTTCCTTTTGGGCTTCCCTCATAGCTCTCTCCTGTCAAGAGAGAAAATCCAAGTCCGACCCTTACCATACATTGGCCACCCATCTATCCATGGCTGCATGACAACATAAATCAAACGGCTGGATCAGAGTTAATGCTAAGGCACCAGCTGAAGCATGACATGCTACTTCTTCCAGGCTCTGGGAGCAGGGTTGATTTAATGAGCCCAGTTGCTAATGGATGGATTGCCTACTGCATTACTATAAACTCTGTGAGGGTGTTTTTATTTGGTATCTCAAAAAGTTTTATATTGCAATGCTTATTACGATGGGGATATACAAAGAGCCTGCTGGATCAGGCCAATGGCTCATCCAGCGCAATGTCCTGTTCTCATGGTGGCCACCCAGATGTCTGTGGGAAACCCTCAGCAGGACCCCTCCCCAGGCAGAACATTATCCCCTCCTGTGGTTTCCAGCAACTGGTATTCAGAAGCACCACTGCTGCCAACAAATTATCTGGATTTGCCGTGGATGTTTTATAACGTAACTCACCCTGGGATTGTTAAACAATGATGGACAGGCAATAAGTTGAAGAAAATGACTGACTGTGCGAACGAGGGGGAATCTAGGGTATTGTGGTCGAAATATATAAAAAAATGGAGACCAATTAAGTATGTTCTTGGTATAAGCTTTCGTGTGCATGCACACTTCTTCAGATACACTGAAAAAGAAGTCACCAGACCCTTATATATAGTGGGAGGGTGTGGTTTTTCCTCAGGAGGGTAGTAGGAGATGGGTGATGACTCAATGGGTATATATTTTGACTGCTTCAGACCAACACGGCTACCTACCTGAATCTAGAGGGTATTGTGGTGTTTTTGTCCAGAGCCTCAAGGACAATGATTCTGGGAGGTTTGGCAACTGTTCCAATATACCCCATTATTAATTTGTCCCTGCCTATGACACCGTTCAGAACTAATAAGGACACTGCGTACTGTTACAGCTGCTGTTTTATTAATCTTTTCTTCAATTACAGTGTTGCCCCACATATAAAACCAGACACGAAATCTTCCCAGCTCTGTAATTAACTAACCATCTGTGTGAAGAATAAACCACTGAACTTGTGAAGAAATGTGGGCAATGTGCAGAAAATCTCTGTGGCCTGGAACAAACCTAGCTATTCCCTAGGTTAAGGTTTACATGACTGGACATTTGCCTGAAATGTGTAAAAAGCCCACGGCCAAATTCTAGTCTGTCAACCAAGCTATATTATTACACTTCAAAATGCAACCCTGGCAAACAGTTTCCAGTACTGCCACCTGCAATACATTCACCAACTGTGTGTTTAAATATGTATGGCTTCACATGTGCTTTCTTTATGAACACCAGGCTATGTAGTGTCAGTAAGACACATTCAGGCACACAGCTACATCCGGCAACCCTGGATATTGCTGAATTTTCCCCATCAGCAGTTTGTGCCATGTGATAAATATAGTATTCAGCAGAAATACAGTGGTACCTCTGGTTACGTACTTAATTCATTCCGGAGGTCCATTCTTAACCTGAAACTGTTCTTAACCTGAAGCACCACTTTAGCTAATGGGGCCTCCTGCTTCAGGTTACATACGCTTCAGGTTACAGACTCCGCTAACCCAGAAATAGTACCTCAGGTTGAGAACTTTGCTTCAGGATGAGAACAGAAATCGTGCTCCGGCGGCGCGGTAGCAGCAGGAGGCCCCATTAGCTAAAGTGATGCTTCAGGTTAAGAACAGTTTCAGGTTAAGAACGGACCTCCGGAACGAATTAAGTACTTAACCCAAGGTACCACCGTATTGGCATAATGCTTTCATTAAAAAATGCACATAATAGTGAAAACAGCATACAAAATACATTATAGTTGGGACATATGCTTTGCAGAACGATACATATTAATAAATAATATTTGGGGGCACATGCTTTGCAAAAATGTCTATATTGGGCAAAATTGCAACCCAAAATGTATATATTAGGGAGAACTGGAACTGAAACACTGGTGAATTTTCATGAAGGCTTTTTAAATTAAAAAAAAAAATGACAATGGATGTGGAGAACTGAAGAGTGACAAAACGAGAAACAGAGAAAAAATTGACATATTTGCCCATCTCTAGTGGACACAGATAAAACTGGGACTTAGAAACATGGAAAGTGAACTTACACTGAGTTGGACTACTGATCGTGCAGCTGAATGAAAGAAGCTCTCTAGGGTTTCAAACAGACGTCTCTCTGAGCCCTACCTGGAGATCCCAAAGGTTGAGCTTGGGACCTTTTGCATGCAAAGCATTATTCTCTTCCAGTGATCCTTAGCCCTTTTCCTTGGTTCATCACATCTTCATGAATTTCTGTAATGACATCAAAGCTCTATTAATGCATCCTCCCTCCACATATAGGAGGGAGGAAGACGGAATGGACCTTTGCCTCCAAGCTCCAACCCATCAATGAAATGCCTGCCAACCATATCTGCAATGTCTTGACACACATGTATTTTTTTGTCTGTGCATGCCAGGAATGATGATGGCTCCTTTCACTGGGCAGTGGGGCAGGGGGAATATATTGTGTGAACCAGTTCAAGGCCTTATTAGGAAGATTTAACAAGCTCTCCATTATTATGACTGTCTCTTGAGTGGAGAGCTAGAAGTTCCAGGCAAGAATAAGTCCTGTTCAGAAGGAGGAGGAAGGGAAATAACAGCATCAGATGATTTCCTCTGTGGTCCCCGCAATTTGTCTCTCCACTTACCCAGTGTAAATTTCTTGCCAGCATGGGGGCTTTAGATATTTGCATCTGTTTCTACACACTGTCTCCCCGCTGTGATCATTTCTCATCTAGACAAGTGATTTTCAACCTATTTGTTTGATGGGGCTAGAAATTTAAAAGCAGCTCAAATTAGGGCTCAGGGCTCTGATTGTGCTCACATCCATCTCATATAAGCTTTGTCTCTTCTTTCTCCTCTGTTAAAATGTAGACTGTGGTGTTCTTGAAGGAGAGACCTTGCTTGCATTGCTCTGCAAAGTACTCTGTACACCAGAGATATGAACAACGGGTGACCGTCCAGATGTAACTGAACACAACCTACCAGCTTGGCCAGTGGATGATGGGAGTTGTAGTCCAACACGTCTGGAGGAACATAGATTTTCCATCCATGCTGTGGATTTTTTGCAAAATGTGAACATAGTAAGTGGCTGGGATCCATTTTATAAATAATCTCTTGATCTCCCACCCCCCGCATCAGAATATTATTATTATAGCAGGGGTGCAGGGGGATTGCTCCATCTGGCAAGCTGAAAGGCTTGTGAAGGTGGAATATTAGTAGTAGCACAATGTTGAATTGCACCCTGAATGTGTAACAATAAATTAGTTGCTCGTGATTGGTTAATTTTCAAAATTACCTTATAGTTGCCTACATGAAAAAGAAAACAGTTTTACGGAGCATTATGCCCATCACAATGAATTCCATGTTGCATCACCTTTAGATAATTTGCCAGATTGAAGGTCATTATCAATTGCTGTTTAATCAACCAAATCATGCATGTAGGCAAAGATTAACTGAGCATGAACCCATCTGACTTCCTTTGTCAAGTCAAGACAATTTGTAGACTAATAAAACTGCTCTGATTGCACTTAACAACACCTGCGTTGAAACCCAGCCTCATTAATACTGTGCTAATGAGTGAGACGCCTCATTGCAAGAGCAGCACCAAAGGCGCTCATTTCCCACCGTTCAAGCTATCAGCATACAAATAAATAACCACAAAATTATTATTATTATTGTGTTAAGGGGGAAACAAATTAAATGTATAGATCTAGAAGTGGGTAATTTAAAACAATGTTAAAGACTCATATACTAGCCAGATCCAGTAGCTGAGAGAAAAGGGAGAAACCAAGTGGCTTTTCCCCCATTGTAGGTTTTTCCCTTTTCCCCCTGACATTCGGAAGACCCAGTTTCATGAGTCGTTCACTAATTGGATTGACAAGTAATGGGCACATTTTAGAAATATAACAACAGCAGCAGCAGCAGCAGCAGCAACAACAATCATTTATTACCTATACTCCTCCCCCCAACTGTGTTGCTCCAGCCACTCTGCGCAGCTTCCAACATAATATAAAAACACAGTGAGACATCTTCCCAATGTCTTTCTGATACAGGGCTGCCTTCCGATATCTTTGGAAAGTTGTGTAGTTGCTTATCTGTTTGACATCTAGTGGGAGGCTGTTCCACAGGGAGGGCACCACTACCGAGAAGGCCCTCTGCCTGGCTCCCTGTAATTTCACTTCTCACGGTGAGGGAACTGCTAAAAGGCCCTTGGAATGGGACCTCAGTTTCCAGGCTGACGGGTGGGGGTGGAGATGCTCTTTCAGGTATACAGGGCCTCGGCCATTTAAGGCTTTATAAGTCAGCACCAAAACTTTGAATTGGGTCAGAAACATACTGGAAGCCAATGTAGATCTTTCAAGAACAGTGTTATACGGGCCCGGTGGTCGCTCCTAGTCACCAGTCTAACATCCTCATTCTGGATTAGTTGTAGTTTCTGAGTCACCTTCAAAGGTAGGCCCAAGTAGAGCAGGAGATAGCCAAAGCATGTACCACTCTGGAGAGTCAACGTGCAGTCAGGTAAGATCTCAGCCAATATACCAGATGGAGCTGGTAGACAGAATTGACCTATGCCTCCATGGCATAGCTGTCAACTTTCCCCCTTTTTAAAGGGAAATTCCCTTATTCCGAATAGGATTCCTCGCAAGAAAAGGGAAAAGTTGACAGCTATGCTCCATGGACAGCTGTGAGTCCAATATGACCCCAAGGCTGCACACTTGGTCCTTTAGGGGCACAGTTAGCCCATTCACGTCCAGGGAGTCCCCCCAGACCTGCCTACCCCCTGTCCCCCAGAAACAGTACTTCTGTCTTATCAGGGTTCATCCTCAATAACCAACCTCTAAATAAAGCAGGCCTCTGAATCCCACTCCTTAATAGCTGGGAACAAATGTCATGGATCATCAGCAGGGTAGGCACATTAATACTATTATTATATGAAATCATTCCATTAAAATACACTCTAGAGATGAGGACAAACAAGAGGTGAAAATGGTTCAACAGTATGACTGTCATGGTGTAATGCTCATTCCTTTTGTGCCACTGTTGCATCTGGACAAACAAGTTTTACAGGTTTTTGAAGTGCCGAAATGAATGTACAGATGACGAGCAACAATTCGTACCCTTTCAACTCTGCAAAAGCTACTAGACATATTCCAGCCTGGAAAACCTAGGATGATTCCTTCTACTGAACCAGACAGCTGATCCATCTAGCTTAGTATTGTCTACACAGAATGGCAGCTGCCTCCAGGGTTTCAGATAGGAGTGTTTCCCAGCACTATCTAGAGATGGTGAAAATTGGATTTGGCATCTTTTCCACGCCAGGAGAAGTTGTTAGAGTGGGTTGCTTTGCTATGGAACCAAGCTCCCAACAATGGCATCAGTGCTGCTTAATGGACAGTGTGAGGGCTGTGTAGCATTAAGAGCCCACCAGCAGGACCACCCTGCTGGTGCACCACCAACCTGAACCACCCTGTCCAGCTCCACAGAACCACAGCACCATCATGCTGGCCACTCCTGCCTTACAGAATCACTAAAATATACAATTCCTCCCTCTGCATTTTGTGGGAAGGGGAATGTTTTCCTGGTGTATATCTGTTCTTCCTCTTTAAGACACCCAGGCAAATGTCATTCTTTACTAGGAACTAATTCATTTAGAGCTTCTCCAGAATTGGGCAGAAGGTCTTCCTTCTGGCACACTTCCTTCAGTCATTGCTCAAAGATCACAGGTGGTAAATGAGAAGTGCAGGCTGGGACAATGAAGGAGAGGAGGACATTCTCAAGTATTTGAAGGCTTGGTTACAATGGAAAATCCTCCTAGGCTCAAGAACAGGACGTAATGAGCCTTTCGTATTGAGTCTGACACTTCTTTTCTTAGTCCCTTTTTTATTAGTCCTCATTCGACTTCTTTTGACGGGATGCACGAATCCATTTCAAAAACAAAGATTAAGCCATCGTTGGCACAGATGTTTCAGCATTAGCCAGAAGGGCATAATGAAGCTATGCTGCAGCTTAGACAATGACAAGCACTTGAGAATTTTTTCCCCATCCATACATGGGGGAGATAATGGGAGAAAATGCTGTACTTGGGCAGGGGGAGCAGACACAGAGTATTGCCTCAATTAAATTAAACAGAGGGTATGAAAGGCCATTTCTCCCTATAATTTCAGTTCATGAAATTCCCTTTGAGTATTCTCTTGTCCATAAATATGAAAATATTTTTTTCTGCCACAACAATGTTTCAATAAAATTCAGTAAAATTTTACCATGTGGTTACAGCTGTAGATGCTAAACTATTTCCTTAAAAAAAGATGAAGGAATAGTCATTAAGCATGTCCTTTAAATCTAGGATTAGTCTGGATGAGCCCTAAATGTGTAGAGTGGGGTGGTGAACCTGTGGCTCTCCCCGTAAGTTGAGGAACACCAACTCTCATTAGCCCCAGCCAGCAGAGAGAGCCAGTGTGGTGTAGTGGTTAAGAGCGGTAGTCTCGTAATCTGGGGAACCGGGTTCGCATCTCCGCTCCTCCACATGCAGCTGCTGGGTGACCTTGGGCTAGTCACACTTCTTTGAAGTCTCTCAGCCCCACTCACCTCACAGAGTGTTTGTTGTGGGGGAGGAAGGGAAAGGAGAATGTTAGCCGCTTTGAGACTCCTTAAAGGGAGTGAAAGGCGGGATATCAAATCCAAACTCTTCTTCTTCTTCAGAGATGATGGAAGGTTTTGTCTAACAACATCTTGAGGGCCTCAAATTCTCCACCACTCCATGCACCGCTTCCAAGCCTGCTGAATACCTTGGATTCAGACATTGGATTTAATGTTTGCATAGGGCCTATGTTTAGAAAATTCAGTATGTATATGTGTGAATGGCAGGGTCACTTCCCATATTTTCTGTCAAATCAACTTTAATTCGCACAATTTGAATTAGCTAATATGAAATGGAATCCCACCCACGAAATAGTGACAGTCACTCTGGAACCAGCTGCAGGTATCTGATTATGGTAGTGAGCTTCCCTTGGGGATGTTCAACCACCAAGGATAATAAGGCTATCAATGGCTACTAACCATGGTGCATGTGCTCTGCCTCCAATATCAGAGGCACAGTAGCTGGGAATCACAAGGAGGTGGAGTGCTATTGCTCTTAGGCCCCATGGGCCTCTGGTTGGCCACTGTGAGATTCTGGATTCCTGATCCAGCAGGGCTCTCCTCGTGTTCTTAATAGGAAAAGCAGTCACTAAGAACACCTATCTAAATACCCTTCCTGAACTTGATGTACATATAGTAAGCTTGGAAGGATGCTTCTAGTCTGAGGGTGTGATATGGCTAAATGGGAGGAGCACCAGACTTATTTTTTGTTTCTTTGTATTATGATATCATGAGCAATGGATGTTCAGCATTCAGTAGATATGTCAAGGGCAGGTACTGGGAAATAACAAGAGACAACTCCTGGAACATCAGGTTACCTGAAGCATGTGAGAGATTGTTTTTGGATTGTGTTGACACCGAAGCTCCCTGACTCATGGTTTAAATTCTGTGTTATGTTAATTATTTGTGAACTATGTGAGTGAGGCCATGATAGCACTGGACAAATGCTTTTCTTAAGGGTGCTCTCATATGTTTATGAAAGTCTTGGCCCTACCTCATTTGGATTGCAATGTTGTGGGGCAAGAGGTGAGTAAGACATATTTCATTACTGAAATGAAATGAAGACCTGCTTCCAAGAACCCAAATGTTCCTCTGGGGTCAGAGAAAGATGAGCCTCACCCCAATCAGGTTCTGACCTAGGCCAGAAGCACTCCCCAACTGGAAACCCATGTGCTTCCTTTCAGAATCAGTGCATTCACCCTTCATGGTTGCTTTGATCATCTTCCTGAAGACAAGTGAAAATCAAAGTCAACCGTATGCAAGCAGCAGGAACATAAGCAGTTTATAAATGTGTGTCTTCCATGTAAGGTTTGGAATGTCAGTTCTGCAAGCATTCCAAGCCACATTCCCATTTGATTTCTTTCATGTGTTTGGTTAATCTCTGAGCTTTATAAGATTAGCGAGCAAAATGTGATATTATGGAATGCGAAACTCCTTCACTCAGTGCCGACACTGATGCTGTGAAATCAGGCTAAAATGACTAAAAGTGATACACATGGTGTTCATTTCACAGAGCAGCGTGAATTAGGAATAACTCTGCAGTGGTGTAGATTGGTGTAGATTGGGTTGCTTGAGAAATCAACCGCACACTTGGAAGCGTCGGCCATCACCCAAACAACTGACTTGATTTTTTTTTAAAGCCCTGTTGGGCTTTATGCACAACAATTTCTCAAGCATGACAACTGGCTAAAGAAACAGGATGCAAAAGTATTACATTAAAGGGGGATAGGCTGGGCCATAGGTACACTCCCACAGTTAAATAATAATAATATTTGTAAGGTGGGAGAGAAATTACACGAATAGGTACAATAAAAACGATTGCTTCCATGCCAGGATGACCAACCCAGGAAACAGCTGCAGCCATTTTAAATCAAAATGTTTGATGGAAAAAAATAGGGTAAACAAACGAGCATACAAGCAAAGAAAACGTATTGACTGGTGGAATGGCTGTCTGACTGACAGATTACATGGTGATCTTCCCTGTACACTCCTCTGTTACCTGGAAGGATAGATGTCCTGAAATTCAGCCTTTCAGGGCATGTGACCTAGGGATTGCTGTGGCATCATCTGGTAGTGCCATGCTGTTCCAGTAACATTTCTAAAGAAGGTCACTGTGGTCCCAGGACATTTAATGGTCTATTGATCCATGTGCCACCACTGTGCTCGCTTCCCCACTGCCTCCAACCAGTTACTCTCTGGTAAAACACTGAGTCCAGTCAGTTGTTAAAAGTGAACAAAAAATACCAAGTTTATTTTACAAACATTAACAAGTTTATGGTTTCTCAGATAATATTCCTGTCAGTATCTTAACTTTAGTTTCTTTACCAGCCTATACTTTCCTAATACCTTCTGACTGATTATCTCAACTGTTTGACAGACTCCTCTTAACAAATTCTCTCACTCTCTCACACCAGACTAGCCCAACCCAGAGGCTTATCTTCTCTGTCTCTTCTAACTCCAGCCTGTCTTCTCATCAACTCTAACTAACTAAAAAACCTCTGTGCTTAAACCTCATACACAGTTAACTCTGCCCCCTGGGTTCCTATTGGTTAGTCATTTTACAATTAGTTAACCCTTTCCCTATGAACACGGTATGATGTCACACACATAGGAGGGCAAACGCCACAGTCACAAGTTCTAAAGAAGGTGAGCACGATGGCAATGTATTTGGCATCTCTAGGCAGGGCTGGGAGAGAACCCTGCCTGAAATTTTGGAGGGCTATTGTCAGTCAGTGTACACAATTTTGAGCTAGCTTGACCAATGGTATAAGTCTGACTTGTTATTAGGCCGTGTCCTAGGTTCCTAAGTTCAATGTGAGCTTTTTCCAACAAAGATATACTTGTGGAGGAAAGTTCCACCTCCCATGCTGTGTGAAAAAGAAGGAGAAGCAGACTTCTCTTTCCTTAAGTGTGTTGATTATGTAGAGCTAGACAAGATGAAACAAAGAACCACAGCTGTCACTGGAAGGATGCGCAGAGCAGATATGAATGTGTTGTCGTCTTGACAAAGAGAAAGCTTCCCCCCAATCTCTCTCACACACTCAGCTGACAAATAAAATAAAAATCTTCTGAATCCAGAAATCAAGTCTAAAGAGGAGGCTCAATCCCAATAACTGTTCATAAAGTAATGAAGTCATCATTGGGTATGTATGATGATAGGATATAAATGCATGCAAAGTGGCTGGTATGGATGACAGATGCAAGCAGCAGTCAGCATAGGCTGGATGTCTGATTAGATGGGCTTAAAGCAAGTTTAATTTCTGGTTTGGTACACACAGATGTTTTTGTGCACAGAAGAGGAATGTTCATTCTGCTCAGCCAATAACTCTTGCACATCTGCCGGCAGTCGCTGTAAGGCCACCTTCCCATCTGCGGAGGTGTTACGTTGCTGGCCTCTCTGGCTATTATCTTGTGGCAACTATAGCTGAACTTATTTATTTCAATCTCTTCTATATGCTAATCCACTTCATTTCAGAAATAGGTCTGTATACTTTCAAACAAGAACCAGGTTTGTCGTTGTTGTTGCTTTAAGTCCAATATAAACTGCCAAGCATCAAATCCATAATCAACTGATAACTGTGCTTTACAGCAGGGCTCACCAACCTTTCTGGACCTAGGGGGGTATTTGGAAAGCAAATAAATGGTTGTGGGCACCACAATACCAATTTCATAGAAATCCCACCCTACACAAGCAAAATGTCGTCACTGCACAGGGCAGTCTTGTCACCCACTAGGCAGATACAGTTAGGGCAATGCCAGAATGCCCCATAATGCCTCAGGGTTAAAGTTCTCCAAATCATAAACTGTGTTTCCTGCATGGACTAAAGGTCCGATTAATAAGGAATTGTACCACTCCAAAACCTACTCCCAACAATGTGGAGAAGGTGAAAGACAGTCTTGGGCCGATTGAGCGGCCCTGCAACTGGCGAAGCCCACACAGCAAAAGAAAGGGTGGGTGCACAGTAGAAAAGTGGTGAGGTTTTAGGGAGGAGCAGGAATATATATCCCTATCCACTCATGCCACCCCAATACTCCTTCCCAGGGAGAAACCAATTGAGTCATCCCCTGGGGTGACTGGGGTGTGGCAAATTTGCCCTCACGTAAGAGTGGGAATGGCCTTAGAAAAGGGATAAAATAGTTCTCTCACACATCCTATATGATCCACAATATATTTTATATGCTCCTCCTATTAATAGTTTTCAGTTTCTCAATAACTACTACATCTTTTCCATTTCCTTTATGTAAACTTGCCAGCTATTCCAGATGAGGTGTGGGGTTAATCAATAAAGATCACTTGAATATTTTGCGCATTACATTCTATTCCATTTTCACCAGTCTCATGAGATATAGCTAGGGTTTTTGTTCAATTTGTTTTTTTAAAAAAGGATTACTGCAAAAGCAAAACCAGTCACAAAATTGAAATGAAATACTGTAACAAGAAACTGACATGATTTGTTACATGATAACATTGATTAAAGGCAGGAAGGGAACTAAGCTGCAGTCGTTCTTTGAGGAATGCAGGAAAATGGGGCTGAAATGCTTAATTAAGAAAAGCTGAGAAACTGAATTTTGTGTTAACTTTCAAACGACTGATTGGTATAATTAAGACGGTACAATATAGAACTCTTCATGAGTCAGATAACTAAAAATGATATAAATGAAAACTTACCAGTCATATGGTGGAGGGAAAGGATGAACCACTATCCAACATTGTACATGTCACTGTGCTATTTTGTAAATGGTGTTCTGGTGTTGTGGCCTGTAACTCTATAAACCAAGAACTAAGCGTTCTTAAATTGGAATCTGGGGGGCAATTTTTTTGGAGCTGTCATGTTGTGAAATGGATGATTCCATTAACAAAGGCACAGGTGGCAAACCATGATAGTGATCGCTTCTGTATTGTTGAATCTTGCTAAGATCAGAACATTGACGAAATTTCATAGGTATACTGTGCTGATAAAAGACATGAGACTAACAGTGAAATCCTAGGTGTGCCTGCTCAGAAGTAAAGCCTACTGAGTCTAGTGAGGCTTACTCCCAGGTAAGCGGGCTTAGGACTGCAGACTAAGTCTGTAACCCTAAACACAATATTACTGACTGTAGTGGACTGCTTGGTTGTGCTGTGCTACTCATCTAACCTAACCTATCTCTGGTTACGTCATTGCTGCGTATTTAGATGGAAAGGGGAAGGAGTAAGGTGATAGAGATGTTCTACTCCCTCCAGTTGCTTCACCACTATATGCTTGAATGGAGGAGGCAAGGTGGTGGGGCTGCCAACCTCCCTCCAGTTTTGCCACTGCTGCATACTGGGACAGAGAGGGGGAGTGGTAAGTTGGTGGAGCTGTGCTGCTCACTTGACCTCTCCCTAGTTGTGTTGCAGTTACACACCAGAGGCACAAGGTTGGTGCAGGGCACATGTGCAGCAGAGCCAATTTGGCACCCCTGCTGGTGTGTTAGCACCATGCTGACCTCACTGCCACCTCAATCCCACCCTCCTTTTCTGTTCCATTATGCAGCAATGATGCAAGTGTAAGGAACAGAAATATATCTTTTAAATGCACAGAAATAGGAGCCTCAATCCTTTCTGGCTACTGTTTCTGAAAATTATCCTCAGCAACCATACACCAAAGCCCTGACAGAGTCCCCCAGAAACCTGGATTTACCTGGTGGTGACAGTGCTAAACAATCATTTTCATTTTGGGCAAAAGATTCCTGCATTGAAAGGGGTTGGCCTAAAGGACCCTCATGGTCCCTTCCAACGCTACAATTCTTTGATTCCATGATAGTATGCCTGCAGCATAGGGCACTGTGTGAAAATTAAAACGGAGAAGGTCTACTAGAGGGACCTTTGCCAAGCACTTCCTCATGTGGGGAGCAGACCCTGAATATTGCAATTTTCTAAAGTGAAAGTGCAGTTCAAAAACCGGTTTGGAATGTAAGTTGGGCTTATTTATATTTTTTTCTGGAGAGTTCCAGACCTCGCTAGGTACTGTTTCCTATGTCCCAGTAAGATGAGAGGGTAGAGGAATGCAGTTCAGCACACCACACTGTACTGCATAGTCTGATTTTCCAGGAACTCTGGGGTGAAATAACACATGTTAGGTCTAGTAACATTTTGTAGCAGTATTTCAGTTTCTGGAGTCTTGGGAATTGCCCTTACTTTTTACAACACACTAGCTCAAAGTCCGACGATTTACCAGATGGACTGCTTGTCAAAGAGAAGCAGGCCATTCCAATATCACTTTGTTTCCTCCCCTGAGTAGCATAAATACCCTTTTACTTAATGATTGCATAAGATGAGCCTTCATCTACATTACACAGAGTACTTGTGAATTTTCCTTATATGTACAAGAGATGCAGGCATGTGGCTTTCCTGTGTAAATCCATACGCTCACCATTAACTCAAGAGGGAGGTGAACAAATAAGGTTGCTATCCACAGAAATTGTTTGGAATCATCCAGATCCTGAAATCATCTTGAAACGTGAACGGGAGTGGAGGAGAGGAAAACAAAGCCACGAAACAATGAATACGAACCTTGAGATTTATATGCATATAAGAGAAATTTGTCATTACAAAATTACACTCAGGCCAGACTATTCAGATCTGTATCACTATTCACAACCAGGTGTTTACAACACTTTTTGGATTTTTTAGTACATGTGGTGCAGAACTGTATATCCTTGAGGTCTTTAGAATTATATTGGTTTTCTACCACATTAACTGTCATGGTTCCCCCTGAATGATGCTAGGAATTCTCAAATGGAAATCCCTAGCTGCTGTCACAGAGCAATTCACAGTTTGTATCTGAGAGACAGTATATATGTTGCATTATACATTGGTTGCTATTTTGTTTTGTTTTACTCATATGCCTTCATTTTTTTTAAAAAACACCTGCTCATACTTTCTAACATGCCGCAGACAATAATCAGGACACGCATTTTTCAGAGCCGTGCTTCCGTGTGAGTCACATGACTCACACAAGAGTGCAGCCCAGGAAAACGTGCATCTTTTGGTGCTGCACTCTTGTGGGAGCCAAAATGGGACATCTCAGGATCCAATCAAAAGCCGGTGGCTTCTGTAATTCCAGGATGTCTAGCTTAATGTGGGACAGTTGAGGGGTATGCAAAACTGATTTGGATGGCTATTCCTGCCCCCCCATTTTATTTTCCCAGTATGTCCCAGACATTGTGTTGTTCTAGAACATTCAAGGTGGAGGGGACACTGACAGCCACCATTTTGTATGGCATTCTCCATTTCCCCCAATAATGCTTCAGAACAGTGCAAATGCCCAGGCATTCTGGGCAAATAAAATAGTAGCCACCAGGAATACCATGACTAGAGACAGATGAGCTACCCCACTCCTAAATGGAGAGGAAATTGAACTTAATGAGTGTGGCGTTTGCCTCCTAGGTGGGTCATAAGGAAAGGGTTAAATGAGTGTGATGTGATTGGCCAGAGAGAAACTGATAGGAGGAGTTAAAGTTAGAGTCGGAGTTGTGTGGAAGTCAGTTGAGAGTTCGGAGTTGAAGAAGAAAGAGGGAGGATAAGTCTGTGGGTTGGTCGAGTTGTGTGGTGAGAGAGTGAGATGAACTGTTAGGTGGAGTCAGATAGATAGTTGGGATGATCAGTTTGAAGTTGTGAGGAAGTTGAAGTTGCTTATAAAAATAAACTTGATTATTTGTTAATGTTAACAACTGTCTGGACTCCGTGTGTACCTGAGGGAAACGGGTTGGTGGCAGCGAAGAGGCAATCACAGTGGTGGCACAGGGATAAATAGACCATCAAACGTCCGGGGACCCTGTGTGATCGCCACAATGAGTATTCAATTCTGAAGTCAAAGGGTATAGCTGTTGGGTCCTCCTTTATGGCTGCTATCATGTACCCTGCAATTATTGGCAGCTTTTTATTATTATTAAGTGACAATGTTTATGTTCTGCTTAATTGACAATAGCCTCCAAACAGTTTGCATAAAGCATACAGGGTTGCCATATTTTGAAGAGCAAAAAAGAGCACACATTTGCTGACTTCTGCTTCTAACTATGGATTGCTCTGACGACTCAGCCCATGAAAAAGAGGGTGTGTCCTGGAAAAAGAGGACATATGGCAACCCTACAATATAATATATTCACTTAAAATACTGATTGAAAAAGAACATTAAAAACAAATTGCATAAACTTCATGTCTCCACTCTCTCTATTTTCTGGCTTCCTTGCTCCTGCCATGCCAACCCCTGGCAAAAACAAAAAGCAAAAATGAAAAAATGAAGAATTCTTTGAAAACCTGATTCAGATACATGTGATGTTTCCTAGGCTAGGCCCCCAAACAGAAGCAGAGTTAACTGAGGATGAAAAAGCAATTTCAGAAGGCAGGTTTGAAAGTGCAGAGGAGGCAAACAGATTATGTGTTTCCCTCATAACAGTAAATTCTTATAGTGTGCTAGTTAACAGGCATAAAATAACAGAGATGGTATGGACTACTGCTTTATTTATATATATATTTTCTAAATTACCATCTGCTTTGCAGCAAACGCTGAAAGCTTAACCTGCAGCTTATCCATCACCAGCTGGAGTACTCATTGAAAATCAAAATCAAAATGTAAATAAACAATGAACCTGCACCAAATCTACCACTTATCTAAGCCTTCTTCTAATAGAATTTCTCCAGAGCAGCTTTCCATTTTTCACTTTGAGGACATATTGCATTGAGAATATTCTGAAATAGCTCTCTATACTGCATGCAGGCAATCCAGTTTTGGTGTAAACTTAAAGCACTGAATAATTCCCATTCAACAAATTTTGCTCAACAGTGCAATTTTATACATGTCTCTTCAGAAGCAATTCCCATTGAGTCACTCCCAGGTTAAGCATGCACAGAACTGCAGTCTAAGTCTTGTGCCTGCTAAATACAGTGGTACCTCGGGTTAAGTACTTAATTTGTTCCGGAGGTCCGTTCTTAACCTGAAACTGTTCTTAACCTGAATCACCACTTTAGCTAATGGGGCCTCCTGCTGCCGCTGTGCCGCTGGTGCACAATTTCTGTTCTCATCCTGAATCAAAGTTCTTAACCTGAGGTACTATTTCTGGGTTAGCGGAGTCTGTAACCTGAAGTGTATGTAACCCGAGGTACCACTGTAGTTTAAACTGGGAATGGTAACCAAACAGTACTGAAAGGAAAATGCAATTAAAGTGTATGAGTGTGTGTGTGTGGTGTGTGTGTGTGTGTAGGGGTGTGTGTGTGAAAGGGAAACACAAAATGTTGCTTGGATGAAGTAATGTTCAGCCTCCAGAGCTGTGAGGAGTTAAAAATTTGATGATGAATTCAGGATAGATATAACTCAAGGATGCACAACACCCAACTATGGCCTGGTTAGCATGGCTTAGCGAGACTTCACAAATGAGTGGGCTCCTGGAGAGGATCTAGCAGCCACTGTGCTGCTTCCTAGCCCCTTCTGCTGTCACATTGTGCTGAACGAAGCCAAAATTTGGGCTCATGATTAAGCCCACTAACCATGAGTTGTAGCCAACTCACGTTCGTGCCATCTAAAGTTTGGCTTGTGTCATGTGAACCATCTCCATCCATCTACTCTGTTTGGTTCCTGCTCATACTCCAAGAAGGTCAGTGCTGCTCTGAAGTTTTAATCTCTGACGTTTCACATTTTGTATGTTTTTATTTTGTAAGCTGCATTGGGACCCAGATAAGCAAGGTACCGGTATACATTTTTAAAAAAATAAAAATAAAAGCAGCTTAGAAAAAAAGCACTGCATCTAACCATTGGCCTCCCCCCTTTTTTTGCCAAGTATTCTGTATGCTGCTGCTACTACTGCACTTACTTTATCCACAATTCGCAAGGGCCATTCAAGCACAGTCAGTTTCAGACCTCCAACATTACTTATATAAAAATGTTAATATGGAAGTTAAAGGTGTCTCCAGAGAAACTAAATTAGTTCAGATTGTATCTATTAAAGTCCTATTTAGCCAAAGAAGTGAGGCAATTAGGAGAGCACATTTGCCTCTAATGAAATAACTGTACGGGGGGGGGGGGGGAGTTGCTAACGAAGTATGTATGCTACCAAATAATATAGTTACCAGTTGAACTGATCCAGTTTTGCATACTGAAACTTTCTAGGAAATGATTTTCCATAGGGTTGAGGGGTCGAAAGCTCCCTGCACACAAAGAGAAAAGTTTTCTTTGTTTTGAGAGGTTTTGTTAAATGGTGATTCAATCATATCATTCACATGCATTCTCATTGGTCCTGTTCAGAAACAACGGCCCCATACGAGTTGGCTGCATATGGTGGATCATCTGTGACTTGAGAGGTAAAGCCCTTCATAATCCAAACAATTTAAAGTGGTTAAAGCATTTTTTTAAAAAAATAAAAATAAAATTGAAATGAGCTAGTGGAATCCATATTTGAGGAGATTTGTTCCATCAAATGTCAGAGAGATGAGAAGCTGTGCCCCCAATGCTCATATGAAATGAGCCATATTGCCTTTTGTATTATGTTTCAGCAGCAGTTTGCCCCACGTCAAAAGCTCCTCATGCAGCAAGAACCAATTTACTAAACATGCCGGTCATAATTATTTTTAATTGTAGTCATATGTATATGTTCCTATTTGGTGGAATATTTGATGAGATCATTTTTCATCCTAGGAGGCTGATTTTGATGATAATGCAAAGCGATGGCAGTGGCTGAGCTACGGATAGTGGCAAAAATCACCAGGGAAAGCACTGATTGTTATACTTACATTTTGCTCTGTCTGTGTACTGTATGGTGCAAAGCAACAGGAGAGGGATGCTTCACTCTGCCATTCTGCTGCAGAGACCAGGAATCAGGAAATAAGCAGACGGCTTTGGCCTGATTTGGACATTCCATTATATTCATTTGAATAGCAGATGCAAGGCTGACTCAGACATCTGCTTCTCCTCTAACAATGCAATACATTATCATATGCACACATGTGTGTCTTGGGCCAGCCCAGGTGACTGCCAGTGATTCTGCAA